>NC_137132.1:16780583-17172140 GCF_949319135.1 Squalius cephalus | reverse complement strand
AGGCAGAAACAATTTCTGTCAATGCTTAAAACACAAGTTACCGAAAAAGAAAAGCACCGCATACTCTTGCAGGGTTGTCAATAATTAAACTGAATTATTTAATTATTATTTAATTATTCTGGATGATAACCAATAGGTAGCTGATAAATATTACAAATCAAAATCCCTTGCTTTAAATGCTCCAAATGAAAATAGGCTTCACAACTTTATAATGTAGAGTATGAAAAATGGATATTCATTTTGAAATTTACCAAAGATTACATTTAATTGTGTAAATTAATTATATACATTTAAAGCAATTACAGCAATTAATTCATTTTTTAAAAATTAAGTAAAAAATATGGAATCGATATATGATGCTTCCATAATTAAATCTGAACCATTATGCTGTGATCAGTGTTGTTTTTGTTAAAACTATTACAAATGATTTTGTTAATTGAAATATAGCTGGAATAAATAAAATATAGATAGGCAACTACCTAAAATGTTGAAAAGTTGAACCATTAAAATGACTAAAACTAAAGAAATTAATGCTAAATAGAAATGTAAAAAAAATATCTAAATCAAAATATTAATAAATACTTTAATAGTATATAAATAATACTAAAATAACATTGGCTACGATACTGGAACACATTTCATATTATGAGGAACTGCAAAGATATGAGTTTTTATTTTTTCAATGTCCATTCTAACAGTAATTTTGTCTTGTCATGTTAATCACAACTGAAATGTACAGAGGTTTATCACTGTAATAACACTGATTTGCTTCAGGTAATAAATCAGGTTCAGTGCACTGCAGGGAATGAGAGGGCACTGCTCATACCTGACTAGATTACCAATTATCTATATTTTCATGTATTAACTCTAGGCTCAACCTAGGAACCTAACCCACAAAAATATCTCTACATGTAGAGTGGTTGCGAAAACTCAGAGGGCCGGGACCAAATGAGATTTGTTTTTGCCCTGAATCCAAGATAACAGTAACATAGTATTTCATCAAGGGCACATTGTCTGTGCTCAGGTGTCTGTATCCGTACTGGAAACATCAATATGTAAATCAATCCCGCCATCACGTCTCTCCGCTGCACCAGGTCTTGACCTCTGCAGTGGATCAGAGATAGAACTATGCCTGTGGATATTAACATGTCTGGAAAACGCACCCTTATTTGTTGGTAAAGCCTAGTTGCTGCTGACGGTGAGATTAACAGTGCCACATGGCTGGTCAGCTCTGGTGCGCATCCCCCTGCAGACAGACACTGGGTCCCCAGGCAGTGTAATCATACACCCAGCTTGCTCTGACAGCTCTGAGTGTAACAGACAGCCCAGCTTTCCTTTCGTCACATCACTGAGCTCGTCTCTACTTTGTCTCCCTCCATTGCTATTTACAATAACATCACTTAGAGCAATGTCACCTTACACACACGCGCAAAGTCTCACTCTTCCCACTGTTAGTTAACATTTCATTATGTCTGCTTGGTTAAGAAGTTATTGCATATGCATGTTTCTGAGGCTGGATACCATTTTTTAGCAATAATTTCCAGGTCATGGACTTGCCATCTGTCCAGGGTTTTTCTACCCCATGGGACCTGAGATGCTGGGATAGTCTCCAGCCCTCCCAGTTTGGAGAGTGGATGGATCCATGGATGTCTAGTTCACATTTCACCATAAAAGCATAAAATGAAAAAAATTTTTTGTTTTTTTACATATTTGTACATAAATATATACATATATGTTTGGGGTCGGCAAAGTCTCTTATGCTTAATTCATTAGATCAATAATAGTAAAACAGTAAAATTGTGAAATATTATTACAATTTAAAAGAATTGATTTCTATTTTAATATATTTAAAAATGTAATTCATTCCTGTGATGACAACGCTGAATGCATCACATGATCCTTCAGAAATCATTCTTATATGCTGATTTGTTGCTCAAGAAACATTTTTTATTATTATCAATGCTGAAAACGTTGTGCTGCATCATTTTTTTTTCGTGGAATCCTGATACCTTTTCCCATTATTCTTTGATAAATAGATAAAAGAACAGCATTTATTTGAAATATTTTGTAACATTATAAATGCCTTTACTGTCACTTTTGATCAATTTAATGCATCCTTGCTGAATACAAGTATCAAGTTTAACTGAGACCTATATATATATTAGGGATGCACCGATATCAACATTTCGGCCGATACCGATAACCGATAATTCTTTATATTTGAAAGCCGATAACCGATATATTGGCCGATAAATCTAAATCCAAATTTTTATATAATTTTGAGAGCCTGATTACAAAAACAAAAGTCTCATCATTAAAAGCCATGTCCCAAACACAATTATAATGATGTTCTCATTATAATCTTATGTAGCCGATATGACAGACTTCAGCTGCACATGTTGCACTGAACTGTATTTTTCTTTTTTTAAGTGATTTCAATCCTATTTCAAGCAATTTGAACAGAGTCTCAGCTGAAGGAAATAATACATTATTTATCGGCTTTATATATCGGTCAAATTTTCTTATCGGGCCAATAACGATAACAATAAAAATGAACATATATCGGCCGATACCGATATGGTGGCCGATATATAGTGCATCACTAATACATACATATATAAATACATACATTTGGTTTCTTATTGTGGTATTGTGATTTGGATTATTTTTGTTTTGTTTTTTGCATTATGATCATTAGCACTGAAGGAGGGAGTATGCTTAATAGACAAAAATAACGTCAAAATAAAGCAAGAAATCTTAATGAGCCTAAAAATAGGCTTTATTTTCTTTAAGCAAAATATTATTTCATAGATCTTTCTTTTTTTGGGGGGGTGAAATGAAACCAGGACATGTTCATGACAGATTTCATGAATCTCACACAACTACATCTGGTTAGAGAAGGGATGATGAGCTCAGTAAAAAGAAAACAATCGGCAGCATCGTCACTCAGTGTTGTTTTGGTGGTGGTCAGGTGTTTGTGCAGCTCTCTGTCGGAGCTGAGCAGGGTGTTAGTGGTGTGATATAGTGCCTGACTTGCTTCATTACGTGCAGCAGCAGCAGTAGTCTTGGAAGAGGGCTGACTGGTCTTTGTGTGTGACTCATCTGCAAGTACACCTCCCTCTGCCTCTACCCTCTCCGCTCTCTTCATCTCTGCTTCTCCCTCACACACACATACAGACTCACACATGCTTAAGCAACTGGGTTTTATCCTAATGCTCACTGCACTGGAATGGTACGTTTCATTTTTCACGTCAATCTGCTGTGCCTTCCAGGCAGTGTTCTAAAGCAATCTTCATTAAATATTAATGTAACACAACATACAAGAAATGCACAGAAATAGAGCATGCAGAAATAGTAAAGCCCGTGTGTTTGTGTTTAGGTGTGAATGGGATTAGGTTTAAAATGTCACAGAAAATAACAGAATCTGAGCACTATACCTTTGGGCAGTGAATGTATTTGGCCAGGCTAATAATGAGGTCATGGGTAATGGGATCCACCAGGTTGCGGAAACTGGCATAGCGGTAGAGAACATCGTCCAGAGAGGTTGACTCCATTCCCAGATCCTGGAAAAAAAAAAGACACAATACAGGGAGGTCAAGCGAATGGGAATTACATTCTCTGACTGACTGCTTATTTTTGAATTCTGATTCTCTAAAATGTCATCTAAGAAGCTTTTTCTTTGCAGTATTTGTCACATGTGGATTCAAGGATTCTATGTAAAAGTGCATGCCACATTTATATACACCTGAAGGCCATGCACTTATTCACAATTTGTGCTTTGTAAACACAAACAATAGCTGAGTCAATTTCTTCATGTTTGCCTGTTCACATCCCTGAAATCATTAATTGATGTTGCCCTATATCAAAATGTGGACCTAGAAAGCGAACAGACTTTGTATTCTGCAAAATCCTTTAACTCTGCAAAACAAGGCAAACTGAAGGAAAAGTTAATCTACATAATTGAACATTTGCAATCTGTAAATCAACAGGGCAGACAGGGGGTCAGCAATTTTAAAAATTGCAAATGTGTGTGGGGGTGAGGGCTCTACAGTCAGAACTAAATAATCAACGGAAAACAAGTGGGCGTGAATGGAAGCAAATAATAATTAGTATGACAAAGTGAATGAGTTCAGGGAAGGTTAGTTTTTGTTAAGAGAAAAGGGACTCTAACACTAGACCACCTCTGTCAATAAAAACTTGGACCTAGACTATGCATGCTGAGCAAAAGCCTTGGTTTATCATCATCATCATCATCCCTCTATGGAGGGATGAATCTTGATGAATTGATTTCCATTTAATCAAAGGCCCATCCATTTTCATGGTCTCCGGGCAACAAGGTGCACTTGGTAACCACTGGACAAGAGACGCTGTCCTTTGACTCTATTTCTTGCTCATTATGTGCTTTAGCCCCCATTGCAGGATGCGACATCAAATACATTCCAGTAAAACTACCACATTTATATGTGATAAAAAGCTTCCCCTTGTGAAAAAGAAATGTGCTTAAAAGTATTGAATGTTTACTAAAAATATATTAAAAAAATGTTTTACTTGCAGATATCTTAAGTGCACTTAAAGAGAGTACGCTCTTAAGTACACTAAAAAACAGTTGCACTTTGTTACAATGGCAAATTAAAAGTACGTTTTAATAAACTTTTGTCATCCTTATTCTGATGTGTTGACTCACATACTAAAGTACATGTAAAGTAGCCTACTTGATTATGATTATTCATTAAGTTAATATAAGTTAATATATTTATAAGTCATTTCATTGTAAATAACATGCAATTAAGTGCCTGAAAATATTATGTTCAGTTTCAACTTAATAACTTAATACTAAATAATACACTTTGAAATAATATACCTAAATACTCTTTGTCAAAGTATGCTAAAGTGTACTTCTTTTTCACACCTTTTGAAAAACTACAGTGTATTCCAAAGCCACCTGTTGCTTCGTCACTGCCCAGCAGTTCATTTAATACTATGGAGGATTAGAAAACCCCATTTGCTCGGTCTTTGATCCCTGCTGCACATATGCAGAAAATCCTCAGCTCAGTGAACCTGCTGAAATGAACTTCTAGTCCATAAGATGATCCTTATTTTTGAGGAATGCTGGATCAAAAAATAGTAATGGGGCAGGAGTTCTGGCAGCACATATCTACACTGGCCTGATCTTACTAGTATACTGACACAAAGAAAGTTTCTATCTGTCATTCGATATAAAGCAGACCATAATCACTACCCAAAGCAAACAGTTGGTATTTATGCAGTGCAGTGTAACTCTTCGGCCAGCTTGTGCTGTGTCTGTTCTCACAGGTTCACAGGACTGTGAAATGGGCATCTGTCTCAATAGCACTGAATTCTGCGAGATGCAATATCTAAAGAGTTGGGAATCTCAAGACATTTCCATATTTCTATAAAATGTGACAGCAATGGTGTGTTTGTATGGAAGCTTGTTTCCACCACAGAATAAAAAATAAAAAAGGTAATTGTGAACTTTTTATCTAACAATGCTTACTTCTTTTTTTCGCAATTGCGAATTTACATCTCGCAATTCTGACTTTTTTTCTTAGAACTGTGTGATATAAAGTCGCAATTGCGAGTTATAAACTCAGAATTGCGAGATATAAAGTCAGACTTGCAAGATATAGTCACAATTGTGAGATATAAAGGCACAATTGCGAGTTATAAAGTCCAATTCTGAGAAAAAAAGACAGTTATTTTTCTCACAATTGCGACTTTATATCTCAGAATTCTGAGAAAAGAAGTCAGAATTGCGAGATGTGAACTCGCAATTGTGAGAAAAATAGTCTGAATTGTGAAATAAAAAGTCGCAATTATCTTTTAAATTGTTTTAATCCGTGGCGGAAACAAGCTTCCATAGTTTTGTCTTTCAACAACTTACAAAATAACACCAGCCCATTATGGAACAGACATTTTGGCCCAATTGCTCTCTGCTGTAAAGCAAAGTGTGGTTTCTGCATGGGTGCAAGGACAGATTACAGATCCGGCCAGTGTGGCAAATGCTTTGGGGCCTATGTTTACCATCTGAGAGGCCCACGGTGGTCCAACATATGGAAACAAAAAGCTGCAGAAGTAAAATGTTTATAGATTCAAGACTGAACATACTTACAGTGTGTAATTACAATTTTGTTACTTCCTCTCTTATATTTGTGATCTGATTTCTAGTCATTTGGAAATTGCTATTGCGACCACAGGGGGCTTAAAAAAAAATAGTGCGCTAGAGCCTTACAGGACCAAATGCTTTTAGATGGAGTGCAATATTGCTTTTGTACTGTAATATATGCACCACACTGACTTCAGGAACTCTTCAACTTCATGAACTCATGAACTTCAAATGAGAGTTGATAGGTACAATAATGGGTTAACATTTAACTGGCAGACATTCAACAAAAATAAAACTTGACAAGAACTCATCAGTGAGAGAAGTCTGACAACTTTCGTCACTCTGTTTAAGTTTAACCTAACCTACAAGAAACATGGACTGATATTTGTACCTGCCGGAGAGTCTTCAGCATCTCTGTCGCCTCATCGTGTTTCCCCTGCTTTGCCATCAACATCATGTCTTGTATCATCCCGATGCGCCGCTGGTAGGGAGGAGGAGTCCCGCTGCTTCTCAGTTTGTCTCCTGACCTCAACATTAAAGAGGTGAGGATGTCACCTCGGTCTTTCGTGGGGGTCCGTTTCCATCCTGTGCTCTGAGGGCTTGCCCCCGCCTCCTGTCCCGCAGCCTTCGTTTGCTTCGCTCCCATGTTTGGTTATAGAGTCTCAACCTGGAAAAGGGCCTCCAGACTGGGCATACTTTCAAAATGCATTCACATTAAACTATTTAAAGTCCTTTACATTGCACGTGAGATTTCTTAAGAAACAAGTGAAGATAAGAAATAAGCCTTAGCGTTCCTATAAAGTTTATTGGAGAACAGTGCTTTAAAAGTCCTTCTTCTCACCTCACACCTGTCATCTCTCACCTAACAAAGAAAAAATAATTACATTAAGATCAATAAGAATATGGTAATAAAATTATAAAAACTTGCATCGAATGGGATTTCAGTCAAATCTTTTCACAAAGTGCTCATTCAGGGTGCAAATTATGAAGGTGTTTTGGGGGGATGTACGACCCCCCCAATTAAGGCATGGACCCCCACAAAGGAAATTAGGAGTCTTAAAAATACGTATTATTTTTTTTACATAGCAGCACTTATACGATTCAACAGCATTCAAACAACGTTTCCTTAACCACAAAAGTTATATTAAATATATAACGTTACTCTCGCTAACAGAATCGCCCCTGCGAATGTAACCATAGCAACAGCTGCTCGATCGATGTTTGTATCGGGCGGTGCATTAAAAACACTGTACTGTCGTTATTTATCACATTATCATAGACTTACACATCACAAATATAACACAAAATACTTTTGTTTAGTTTAAAACGTCTTGAAGAAGGTTAACTGCGCTAGGATCGCCAAAAGACCGTTTGCGCAAGACAACCGATTGCGCTTCGAAAATTCCTTAAAAAGTTGACCTCACTGAAAGTCATTGAAGAATTCGCACACTTCCCATTCAATTTCCAATCAAAACTGCGTTAAAGGTATGGTGCTGTAGTTTACTGCGCATTAAATCCAACTTTTACATCATTCATCACAGCTGACTCGTGCAACGTCAGTTGTTTACTCTTTAGAAATCATCCGTCCGCACGCGCAAAATTATTTGGAATTTCAGAAGATGACAAAACATATAAAATACTGCGCGTTTCATGTCAAACTACTCGTAATTCAGTCCAATTAGGTCAAAGCTTAATAATGGATCTCTTCTGTCAAAAACTCCAATAATCCTCTCGAGTCCCTCAGGTAGGGAACAGATCTGATGACGCCTTCAGCATGACCGCAGATTAAAGAAGAGTAGTCCCATAAACCTCCAGAAACTCTCTCAGCCCGGTTCGACAGAATTATAACATGATCTTACGAAAGGATGATTCGTGTTTTTATTTCAATCGCTGTTTGAACGTGTTAACATCGCAGTTCCTCCGCATTCTCTCATACGCACAAGATGTAGGTTTGTGTGTGAATTTAGTCGACGGCGAGCAGAAGTGCTGTGAGCAAGGGCATGTAAATATTTACGTCGTCCGTCACTGTTTTCTTCTCGCACAAGTCATCCCAGTATTTCCTTCCACGCAGCCCGCGGAAATGTCACTGTTCACTGCTCAAATGTGCCGTGTCGAATTATTTCTCGCTGTCATATGACCTCCCCTCCCCAGGTGTGTCCCGTCTGAGGGCTGGGTGTGTTCAGAGGAGAGCGACTGAACGGTCTCTCATCCCTCAGATGGAGCGGAGAGGCGCTGGGTCTCGACACAGGCTGTGAGGGAGGGGTGGAGCGGTCTGCAACATCCTCCACTTGTTTTTCAATCTACAGTCCAGAATGTACCACTGCCATGGTACAGTTAACCAAGTGGAGAATATGGTCGCAACTGGGACTGCTCCATGTCTGCACTAAGACGCACTTCAGCACTTTAAAGGATATAAAAAGAACCATTCACACATTCGGGCAATCCCATATCCCCGTATATGCGTAGGGCATAGATTCTCCTCAAGTTATTTTATATCATTGACTTGTTCACTGCGGTCATAGTTGGCCTTTCTTTAGTGACATCTGGTGTTTAACACATGGCATATCATCTCCTGCACTTTTTTGTTCTTAGTAGGAAAATTTGGTATTGAAAATAAAACTAACACTTACAAAAGAAGCATGGAATAATATTTAAGCTAAATATTGCACATATAAGACAAATATAAATTATTATAGATAAGTAATTGAGATGACATCATTACCTCATCGATCCACTTTTAAAGAGATAGTTCACTCAAAAATGAAAACACTGTCATTTACTATAGTATTTAAAAAAATACTGTGGAAGTCAATGGCTACCGTCAACTTTTTGGTTACCGACATTCTTCAAAATATATTTTGTGTTCAACAGAACAAAAAAATGCATACAGGTTTGAAACAACATAAGGGTGAGTAAATGACTTTGGGTGCACTATCCCTTTAAGTATCTTCTCTGTAGAGAATGTCAGCTGCTATTGTGGAACCACATCAATTTGAATAAAAAACAGGAAATTGGAAATGTCATTTTATTTATGCTTTTACAAACATATTTACAGTAACCAGTAAAACAGTTCATCATCCAGTAGTCCAAACCAAATATATGATCAAAGGTTGGTTTCAAGATGATGATCTCTAATACAGTTTTATCCCACTAGGCTTTCTTAGTCAAACCACATTTCACTGGCTGACTTCGGCATGACCTAAGAATAATCTTTGCATCAAGTCATTAATTAGACAATATGCATTTGGAGAAAGCATTCAATGTACACTGACAGTCTTCACCAGAATATAAGTAAGGAATTAAGTATAAGAGGGGTTTGAACTTAAGATATAGGCCTAAATTGACAATACGCTGGGTTAACGCTAATAAGCTTATTCAATTGATGAACGCAGCCATTCCAAATAAATAGAAGAAAAAATAAATCACAATCAAGTTCTCTCAATACGGCCTTTCGAGGTGCACTTGCATCATTCCATTTAATAAGATCAACTCCTCAGTTCATCTTGCTCTGCCTTTTTTCTTTTAAGATATGTGGTTGCTACACATTTCCAGTGCTGCAGTCAGAGACTGAAGGATGCTTTGCTAAAACCATTGTATATTTAAGGAGCACTGATAAGGGAACAGCCTGTAGGGATGCTGAGCCGTGATGGTAGTCTTATAGGTGCAGGTTTATTACAAGGGATAGCCAGTAGGGGGAGCTTTGTCATACTTATTGCTTTCTAATGAAAAGGGTGGAATGCGCACGTCAAAGTGTGAGCCATCTGTCCTTTCAAAACAGAACGTCCCCCTAAACAAGGAAATAAAACATGATATTCACACTTTATTACTGCCAGGCAAAATAACTGAAAAAATGAATTCATACATCACATGATCAAAAGTATGTGAAAGCCTTCAAATGCAAGCATTAAGCCATCCAATCTAACAGATGATTTTAGAAAATGTAAAGCGTGCACTGGTAGAGGTCATAACAGAATGATGATAATCTCACCACATATGTCCACTGGGTGCTTGAAGTGAAACATGACTGCTGTACTGAAACGCTGGCTGTTCTCTTGACAAAACAGGCTCCTGGTGAGATGAATGACAGATTGCATTTAGAAAACATATCATATTTCCATAATCTAATTCTGGTTCGTGCTTTTGCTGACTAATAACTCACCTTGCCAACCACTCCTCTTCCACGGACTGTTTCCAGAGTCCCTGAGAGACTGAAGATCCTCCAGTGTCTTTCCCTTAGTTGAACCACCTCATTTCCCAGGTTCTCCAGACGGATACAATACCGCCACTGAGGAAAACATCAACATATTATCTCTAACAGGTCACCAATGGCCATTCCATAAATAACCCTTTTATTGAGTTATTACAAAAAGCATAATTAGGTAATTTGGCCTACCCAATACACATGAGAGTTTTGAGCTTCCTGTGGACATAGAAAAACAAAAATGAATCAAGACCACAAAGAAAAATCATTTCACTAGCACACACACACAAATACACATATACATATATATATATATATATATATAAAATAACAAAATATATATATATTTATTTACACATATATACATACATACACGCTAGAGATGCACCAATGTTATATTATTAACAGTAAATAAGCTCCTCTCTATTGTTTTTTTTTTTTTATAGCTAACGAAATGCAAACATTGGATAATGCCTTTCCGCGGTTGAAACAGTGATGGAGATATTACATGAGACATGATTCATTTCGGTAAGTTGTGTTAAATCTTTCAAAAAACCTTCTGACGTTAATGCATGTTTTATCATGCTGTAACTTGTCTTAAAGAGGAAGAGATGACTCGCGCTGCCGCTTAAACTGAGGCCCTACAGCAATCTGTCACGTCACATTTAAGAGCATCAAAACGCCATTTATTGTTTGAATTTTGTGATAAAATGGACAGAATTTGAAAGCAGAGACTTTGTTTCTTATTGCAAGTAACAAAGAACAAAGCTCTTTGCGATTATTGGATGGGAGGCGCACTACAAATAATGTTTGATGTAGGGAAAAACAGCAGACCTGGCAACCCTGGCTTGAATTACAGGTGATTCAAAGGGTCAAATAGAGCCTGCTTTAACATCGCTATTTTTTAACTGTGAATGCGTTATTGTCATGTTAACTTGCCCTAAATTCAATCGGCCCTGATCATCGGCTGTTTTTAAACAATCGGCCAATGGCCCATAGTGAAAATTATTTATTTTATCGGCCGCGATTATTGGCCGATACATCAGTGCATCTCTAATATATACATACAGATAAACATACATGTTTTTTTTTACTTTCTATTCAAAGGATTCTAAAACAATGTATCATGGTTTACACAAAAATATTAAGCAGCTGTTTTCAACACTGCTAATAATAAGAAATGTTTCTTGAGCACTAAATCAGCATTTTACAATGCCTGAAGACTGGAGATGGGAGAAATGGCAGCTGAAAATTCAGCTTTCCTATCACAAGAATAAATTACATTTTTAAATAGTTCTTTTAATTGTAATAATATTTCACATAATATTGTTTTTACTGTATTCTGTATGTCTGAACTAATAAATGCAGACTTGGTGAGCATTAGAGGCTTCTTTCAAAGACATTAAAACATCTGACCAACCCCAAACTTTAGAACGGTAGTGTATAATATATCTTAATCTATACATTTAATAAGATGTAACCTGCAATGAGAAATTGTAATGAGAATTGTAACCCTTCATTCTTACCCTCATGCCCATGTAGAAGGGGATAACAGTGACACGGATGTTCTCTGTGGTTTCCCGGTGCACATCTGAGAGCTCCAGCCAGGGATGGTTCTTCTCCTGCCAGGCCCGTAGGGTATCTCTCGCAGTGAATGGAGGATCTAAATAAACAATATGAACGCAATCCATCAGAAACTTTTTTTTATCAGAACTAGTATTAGTTGAATACTGTTGAAAGAGGACTAGTTACTTCTGGAGGGGTTAAACATGAGGAAGCGTTCAAACAGCTCATGCTGGATGGGGACTTGCTCAGTGGAGTTGTAAGGCAGGATGTCTTCATGACTCACATAATCCAGACCTGAATGACATTAGCAGACACAGAACAAATGGAAAGAATGAGACAAATAACAGGCAGATAATGGAACATTCATAAAAATGCTGCCCCCTAAATTTAAAGGGGCGATTTACCGCTAAATAAATAAAGCTCTGTAAGCTTTTGAATCGCTCTTGCGGTACTTGGATGTCATACACCGATCGGACTGCACACCTTAAATCTGCAGTGGTCAGGTGGTACAGCGGCCACATGGTACAAGTCGTAACTCTCCGAAAATTACGGGTTTACACGTTGCAATTACAAATTTTACAAGCACGTAAAGGCTTTTTACAGGTCAGAATTGTTGCGGTAATTACGACATGGCGTGCGGTGAACGTACCTTGCGACCTGTCATTTTCACAAAAGCCCTAGAGTTGTCAAAAGACTTTAGCTGGCAAATAAACCGTGCAGGTGACATGGAGAAAGAGTACAAACACTGTTTATTTACAGTTACTACCGACATTGTAACGATACAAAGCTAGTTGAAAATCTGCGAACTTAACTTTTAAGGATAGTTGAATATTTAAGTTTACCTGGAATTGCATACAGGGCTCTACTATCATCATGATTTGCCAGAAATGTGACTGCTTCAGTCTGAGACCGCTGAGACTAATAGTGACAAAAACAAAGTAGCAAAGGTTGACAATAACCTCATTATTGCACTAATATCATTCATCAAAGACAAACATGAATGCATTGCTTATTTAATATCAAATGCTTCAATACTACTGTTCAAAAGTTTGGAGTCAATAATGCAACATGTATGCATTCAAATTTATTAAAAGTGACAGTAAAAACATTTTCAACATTGATTGAATGATTAGAATGATCTCTGAAGGATCATGTGACACTGAAGACTGGAGTAATGATGCTGAAAATTCAGCTTTCCTATCAAAGGAATAAATTACATTTTAAAATCTAATAAATAGAAATCAGTTATTTCAAATTGTAATAATATTTCACAATATTTTTCTATTTTTTATCAAATAAATGCAGCCTTGGTGAGCATAAGAAACATTTTTAAAAAATCATAATCAACTCCAAACTTTTTTAACAGTAGTCGATGCAGCAAAGAACAAAGTTCTAAAAATGCATTTGATGATTTTAAAGTGTGGTTTAAGTGTCCAAAAATGTATTAGGGCCACACTACATCAACTTACTATTTACATATGTATTTTGATGCCACTTACTATGTGAGGGCAGTCTCTGGTGTCTATGAGGACCTGGTAGTACGTATGCATTTTGCCCTTCACCTCTTTAGACCCATGGCCCACAGAGTCTGGCTTACTGAAAAAGCAAAGGACAAACAGGATCATTGAGCGGAAATCCAAACTTAAGAATATAATCAGGTATAAATCCAATAGATCCTTAACTACATACCTGTCAGCCACAGCAGGACTTACATCTCTGTCGTAAAGACGAGCGTGCCAGGGGAATAACACGATTCCTCTATACCCAAAAACACTGTGCAGGAAAAGCTGTGAATGTTAAGAAGTAAAATTACTGCATCTGAGCAATCAGAATCAAGCGATTTCGCAAAAGAAATGATCACTGACCTGGCCCGTTTCATATTTGCCATGCTGCTTCAGAGCTTCAAATATTCCGACAGGTTCCAGTATTTTACCCTCAGGCCTGTTTCTACCAAAGAAACAATCATTAAAGAATCTAGACTGTACTATTGCATAGCTAGGATGATGAATGACATCATTGAATTCAACATCCCAGCCAGCAAGGATGAATATTGTGTAACATATTAAAAATGGAGAAATATTTGGAGACAGACCAGACTGAATCTGAAAGTTTTATGGTGCACTAAACAGACGGACATGACCAGAAATAGGACTTGTTTACTGTCTGCTGGCTCAGGCCCAGACTATCACTTATGTAATCAGGAATGGCTTTGGGGGGCTTGAAAGCAAGGCTGAGGTATGTCATTCTTTTAGGCCTCAATTGAGTGTATTGGTATCTGTCCTTTTCCAATGGCATTTTAAGATCAACTCAAAAGTATTGTAATCAACACATTCGATTCCAGAATTCGGTTGTCCACACACTCGGTAAAAAATAAAGTGCACTGCATAACCGCAGTTGAGCACTGAAACAATATGGAAGTGGTATTACAGGTATGCAAGCATGTGAATCATTCAAACTACAGTAACAGCTCATATTATACACGTGACAGCTGATATTAAATTCTTATTGAATATGAATGCTTTTCACAGATACATTTTAAAGGTATTTGCTGTCAAAATAGTTTGCTGAAACTACAACTCTTCGAAGTTATGTAACAGGAGGACATGGTAGGACGTTCGTTCGCTTAACTAACGTTAGCTCTTACCGTGATGACATGAACCTCTTCTGTTGAAAACTGGACAACCCGCAAGCTGAACACAATGGCTGGGGTTTTTTCTGATCTAATCCGCTGCTGAAGTCAAGTGCACTCAATATTCTGTGAGTGCATTTGTGCTGGTTATATTTACTAGCGGTGGACAATAAGCCCCGACGTATTGCACACGCTGCCATCTTCCTTTAGCTATCTGTGCACATGAACACACGGACACAGGTTATATATTTCACGTTAAACCCAAAACTCACATTTTAAGCGCGTGAAATTCGGGAATATTGAGAAGCAAAAGTTAAATAACATTTAATTAAGTTTTTACCCTTTTATTGCAATATTGTACATTACAAAGTAGCACATTTCCCATAAGGCATTGCGACCGGAAGACGTCGATACTACATAAAGGTCACACGTCTTTTCGGTTCCTTTTGTAATCATTTTGTTATTTTGTTATTTTTTTGCGAAAGGTCCTTTCATTTATTATTTTGGCATTAAAATCATGTAAGGAAATTTCAGAAAGATTTGACTATATTTAATGACTCCACTTTTTCTTATTATATAATAAATGTACTTTTAATTTTCGCTAAATATCATATACATAAATGTAAATATATTACAACCAAACCTTTGTTTTTTAATATACCGGTATTCTTCATTCAGATAACAAAAAAGTCATTAAGACTTTATCTATTTCTTTTCATCCCCAGGCTGTGTGTTTTCTTTTATTTATATTACTGTAGTTATGAGTGTATGTTGAATTTGTTCTGTCTTTTGTCAAATACAATGAAATACAAATTCAATACAAATATTAAACAACATAAATAAATTAGCAATTCACTTAATAATTAATTTTTAAAAAGAGGATGCGTCTCGCCTTACGTTTTTTTTTTTTTTTTTTTTTTTTTTTTTTTTTTTTATATAACGACAAAATAGACAAATTAAATAAAAACAACACAAAACATAAAATAAAAGATGATGAGGGACAATAAACCCATATTGGTAAGGTAATACAAATAACTGACTTGGGGACTTTATTCCTAAAGTATGATTTTGTAACTGTATTTATGAATAAAAGTATAAAAATAAAAGTAAAAAAATATTTTTTATCTCCATTATTACGGTAAATCTTAAAAACCTGTTTTTCATTGTTTCATTGTTTCACCATGCGCCTCAATCCAAAAGGCCAGTAGGTGGCGGTGTGCGATTATATGGTTGCTTTGCAACCAGCCAATAAACACGCTGAAGAAGAAGAAATCAGCTGATACCATAGGGCTGATACGCAGGGATGAGAACAGAAAACATGCTCAATTTAAGATAAAATATAACTGTTATATGGGTGTAACATTATAGTTTAGGTCTGTTGGGAATATTTTCTGTTTTTACTTTATATAATTTGTGACGCTGAATTGATTGCAGTTTAGTTTTGAGCCTTTTGATAGGGTAAATAAGGAAGTTCTCTTGTTGCTTTACGCTACTTTTCTATTTAGTGTCCTCACAGCCCAGATTTATTACTGATATAAACTACTAAAACTTTAGCAGACATTTTTGTTATCATGGCTTCTTCGTTTAAACTCGGAGAGAGATTTCGGGAGAAGGCGAGAGGTTTACTGGAGAGAGAATCTGCCATATCAGAAGAGCTGAAGGAAGAGTTGAATGCTCTGAAAGATCAGTCCATCATTCCATTCAAGACTGTGAGAAAACTAAGCAAGCTTCTTCAAGAAAATGGTAAGAAACGTACACGTTATGGAACATTTTGTGAAGCTTCTTATTGCACATTAGAAGTTGAGTTTGATGTTTTTAATGTAGGATATCCAGTGTATCTTCATGAGCTGTTTGAGGACAGCGCACTTCATCTTCCAGAAGTCATCAAACCTCCAAGGGTAAGTGAGATTCACTGATTCAAGTTGTGTTTGAAGCATGAGCATAAAAAAAAATGACGATTCATTTCAACCCAACAGAACCCCCAGCTGGTGGCCCGCCTAGAAAAAATTAAAGCAAAACTTGCCAATGAAGAATATAAGAGAATAACACGGAATGTAAATCCACAGGTGAACTCTCTTTTACAGTCTTTGTAACAAACACGTGCTCTATAGTTTTTGAAAATACTGTCATATTTATTAATATACTGTTTTACTCAAAAGGAAATGAATAATCATGGAAACTTAGCAGACTTTGGAAGACAAGGTAAGGATGTCCCCCTTTCTCTTCTCATTTTTAATGTCTCCCTGTTATGATTTTCATCTTGTCATTTTGTCTTCTGCAGTTCGTTCTGTGAAGGCAATTGTTGTTACTGTATTCAACTTCCTGGTAACTGTAGTTGCGGCATTTGCCTGTTCATATCTGGGCAGCCAGTATCTCTTCACAGAGACGACAGCAGTAAGTGCACACTGCGTTCACACCAATCAATCCACTGTAAAACAGTAAGATGTTTTGGAACTAAACATTAATGGTTATATGTGTGTTTTTTTCTTGTAGCGAGTGTTAGCTGCAGTGATTGCAGCATCTGTTGTCGGTCTCGCTGAGCTTTATGTTCTCGTCCGGACTATGGAGGGAGACCTCGGAGAGCCCTAATATCAACTAACATCATCCAATATTTCCATATGTTTTGTGTCATTCTTTCTGTACAGCTTACAGTTTTTTTTTTTTTTTATTCTTCCTCCAAATCCAAACAGCGAGATGTCTAACAGTGTTTAACAAATTAGTCTTGATCTAACATATAGTAAAAGGATCCTTTGAATTAAAATGTACAAGATTAGAATCAAAACCACTTCAAAACACCGGAAGGTATATTATGATCATATTGTTGTCTTGTTTTCCACATTTATCATCTTAGTATTTATTGGACTGTCTTGTACAGGAGTGTCATTTCTTGTTTCAGTCATTAGAGACATGGATGTTAATGATTTGTGCTTTGATGTTTATTGTAATTGTTATTGACTCACAAGACATAGTGTGGGAAAAATGTCATCTTTTTTTTCTTTTTCTTTTTTTACAAGAAAATAATAATAAAAAACATCCAAAAAGCTAAAGTTGAGTCAAAAGCGTTCAAAAGAAAAGAAAAAAACAAACATTTAATATATCACGCTCCCTGGTGATGCTCACTGTTTAACCAGGTTTACAGCATTTCCTGTTATAACGTTGATCCAGTGCTTACTGTACGTGCTGCACATGCACCTGTGTATTTGAGCTACAGACACAGTATAAAAGACAACCAGAAATAGGCAGCTCTCTGAAAATTAGAAAAAAAAAGACAAAACTTATTTTAACAAATGTGCTGATCTATCTGAGAACATATATTGTACCTTATTTCCTGTACATTCTATATCTTTCTATCTTTCATTAGTAAATATGAAATCCACTAATACATTTCTGTCTCTATCTTTGCAGTCTATGAAATGGCTCCATAATGCAGTTAGCGTAACCAAGCTGTTTTGTAATCAATCAGAGGCCACAATTTCTAAAAAGAGCCTGCCATACACAAAAGCCATGTCTCAAGGGTCTGTATTAATAGTCGATGACCTTTTCTTGACTAAAAATGCAACCGTAAAAGCGTCATGCTTGAAATGGTGTGGGTTCCCATGGACATTTTGCAACCCCAAACCATAGTATCTATATCAGAGTTCAATTTTGTCCAGCAGAGGGCAGTGCAGAGTGTTCAGCTGGGGCTGAAGGGGCCAAGATCTCACTCAAACTTGCGCAAGTGGTTATATAGTGACTGGACGTAGGTAAAGACACACATGGGGTCTGGCTTTCTGCCCATCACCATCATGTCCTCCACTTCAATAAGCCTATCACAGCCAGCTTTCTTCCTGGAAATAGAGAGACACAGATTTAACAGGGTGGACGTGTATGACTGCTTCTATTCATTCTCCATGTCTGCTGACTATTTAAGTTTATGGTAACTGTAATACATATGTTCAGATGACGTTAATAGTGCAGTTTTAGGTCTATGTAAATATTTCAGGATGTGGGAATTGGGACACTGGGAGAATGATGTCATGCAGCAGCAGGGCTGTCAAGTAGCCGGTTGAGGGAAAGGGGAGGTTCCTCTGAGCTCAACTGGGATTTGTTGGCATGCATTGCTTTACTGGTTTAAAGTGCCGGTTACGGACACCCTAGACTCAGACTCATCGGAAACTAAGTAACATTATCTTTTGTGCCGTACTGTGAGGTGATGTGTAGCACAACTGCAGATGATTTGCGTCAACTTGCATTGTGGAATCATTCTGTTCAGGTCGTAAGGTCGGGTCACATCAAGTTCACATCTCATCTGTCTGGTCCATTACTATTTAAAGACTTTTAATACCTTATTGGCGCTTTTAAATGAAAATGAATATGTTCCAAACTTTTTCATTGAACATAAAAGGAGATTTTGAAAGAATCTTCACAGAGCTCTTTTCATAGTGACTAAGATTGAATATAGCGCATGATCTATATGGATTATCTTTTTGCTTATATGCAGGCTTTTTTTTGACATTCATTATGGTTTTGAAACATGATGACAGAATTTCCCTTTAATACCCTGCAAAAAATACACACGTTTTTACAGTTTGGGGGTCAATTCAATTTTTTTATGTTTTTGAAAAGGCTGCATTTATTGTATCAAAATACAGTAAAACAGTAATACTGTAAAATGTAATTACAATTTAAAACGTGATCCTTTTTTTAATCAGGAATCTTTGATGAATAGAAAGCATTTATTTTGAAAGAAATCTTTTGTAACATTACAAATGTCTTTAGTGTCACTTAGTTCAATCTTATGCATCCTTGCAGACTATTCATTTCTTAAAAAACCTAAAATTTTACTGACCCCAAACTTTGGAAACAGTATGTATTTCAGTCATAGTTTCAGTATGATAAAGGGATGACACTAAGACAAACGGTTACACTTTATTTGAATGTGTCCCCGCTACAGTGTGATTGTACATTTTAGTACTGAGTAATAGTAATTAACTACATGTACTATAGGGTTAGGGTAGGATTAGGCTTTGGTTTAGGGCTAGTTGCATGTAATTATGCCTAATTTATAGTTATTACTATAGTAAATACATGTAACATGTGTAACAAGGACATATTAAAATAAAGTATTACCAGACAAACTACTCAACTTTAAGAGATAAAGGAGATGAAGTGTCGACATCTCAATGCCCTTGTCTAAAGGGTGAACAGAGTCGCCTCCATTCCAGTGACTTACTCTGCAGTGCTGAATGCCAGCTCGAAGTTATGTTTGCGCTCGGCAGGGGACAGGACGTTGTAATCAAACTCTGTAGGGAAGAAAGAGTGGACTAGGGCGCAGAATGCCATGCCGTCACTCCAGCTGGATGAGAAGTTTTGAATGTCGATGTTCTGCAGATTAACGGGAGAGAGTGAAGCTATTATATGTCACAGGACACTGGGGTTTTGCCCCTGTACCCATCAACACAAAGTCAAAATTGGCTTTATATACTTACTCTACTCATAATAAATGTGCCTGATTTCATTGTGCATATATATATATATAGCCTATATATATATATATATATATATATATATATATATATGTGTGTGTGTGTGTGTGTATATATATATATATATATATATATATACACACACCTTAAAATAAAGTAAAATATAATAAAACTTAAACTTATTTTATTTCAGCTAGATGATAAGTCAATATTTCTCATCTTCATTTACTTTAACTTGATGTTCTAAAATAACTAAAACTGAATAAATAAATAAATAAATAAACATTTATTTTGTGATGATGCAAAATTGAGTAGTGTGCAGGCATTAAAATCAATTAAGCATTTATGAATCTAAAACTAAAACGGAAAAGAATAATGAATTTGTTCCTCTTGATCAGTGAGTAACCGAAAGGAATAGAAAAACAATGCCATCCTTTGAGATTCTGCAGAACTGCTTGTGGTTGTCAGAGCTGATGTTTTATTGTTGTCTGGCTCTTATCTTCATATGCTGAAATTTATAGTATTTTATAGTAATATTTATATTTACTCATTCGTATAGCTGGCAAATCTGACAGGCAAAGACAGTCTCTGTCACTGAAGGAAATCGAAATCTTCATGCGTGTTTGCCAGCTGTCTGCTCTGGTTCTCATGTTTACATAATGCTCTCTCGATACTAAATTAGGCTTGACCGTTAATTTACTATCTCTAACTAGAGCCACATGGGCTGGTTTGCAAAGCCGCACTAGAGTCAGTCACAATATATATGCAGAGGAATCATAATACCACACACATAATGTTCATTCACAATCTTACTGATGTTAATAAAGTTGATATGCTAAAGCTAATAAACAGAAAACACTTTATAATGAGCTCAATCTTAAAATAACAGTATAGGAAGCCCTAAGGCAGGATAATCTGCATCTTATCAGGCTGAAGTGTTGTTAAACCTTTCTTAGTTTTAATACACTGGCCTTGTTGATATGTGGGAAAAGCTCCCTTTTTTCTTCTGATTTGAGATAAGTCCCATGACGTCTATGGAATATCTTACCTGGTACCCAATAGTCTTGGATCGACACCACTCCAGAAGAATCTGCTTGATACTGCTAGCACTTGATACTCCAAAGCTCTGAGAGCGTTTTAGCTTTGGTTTGGAATCCACTGGTTTGGGTCGACTGAGTTGGGAAAGAATAAAGCAAGAGGTTTTTACTTGGATTGACTTTGCAGAGCATTAAAAAAGCATGTGCTCGCACAGACAAACAGGACGATTCCATTACCTGTTGTTTTCAGAGTCCAGCCTCTCAAAAATGGACCTGCGTGCCTGAGCTCCAATGTTTCGAGGTAAAGTCTGGGACCTCACAAGCTCCCGTCTGCGCTCAATACCTCTGCCGAAAGATAAATCTCCTGGCATATCCACATTCCTGATGCAAAGAGAGAGAGATGGCTGAGGAACATTTCAGTACTGTGAAATATTATAAATTTTTGGTAACACTTCATTTACTGTATGTTCCGAAGATGAATGAAAGTCTTTGGAACGACATGAGGGTGAGTAAATGATGACAACATTTAAATTTTTTGGTGAACTAACCCTTTAAGTATTAGTATTACTATTGCTTGTTGTTAGTTAATGGTAACTAATTAACTAACTAATGCTAACAGATTGAACTTTATTGTAAAGTGTTACCATTTTTATGAGACTGTCTTGCTAAGTGAGAGAATATTGCAAATTCTATTTGCATTAACGTATATTCACACTCTACCCACCTGTCTGTATTGTGTGAGAAAAGCCCAGAGTAAGTCACTGACTTGGCCGGAGCTGAAGATGCTTTCTCTGTAAGACAAAACATGGAATGACACAAACAATGAGACAGACTGTAAGAAAAAATCACATGCTGTGAATACGAGTCAAAGAAGTTGGTTGAATTTGTCCTACCACTAAGCCGTGGAGAACCCATAGTCCTGGCTGGAGTTGGAGCCCATGTTTTCACAGACGGCACTGTAACCACAAGACAAACAACACACACCTTTAGGTGATGACAGCAGAAAGAGTCATCTGTAGCCTCACTCTGTGAAGCTGTGATGGAGTCATACCTGCATTAACAGGAGACTCTAGTTGTGGCTGGTTATCGCTGCTGACCACCTGACTGTTTGTCAGTGAATCTGTTATGGCTGAAGGCATTGCTTGCATCGGGCTACCAGGTGACTCAGGACTCTTCATAACTGCAGAGTCAGCCACTTTGGTGGTTGCTGTGATTGGCAGGTGTGGCATCGCCATGGGAACGGGGGCCGAGTGCTCCTGTGACACACCGTTGGGTGGTGAGTTTCTCCTCAAAGGCATAGTAGAGTTTTCTGATTGGATAGAGGATGTAAATATGTTACAACTGAAGCAGTATAATGTCTGTCTGTCTATCTATTGTTAAGGGAACATAGAATAGGCTTTCCAGAAGGGATTATGGGTAATACCTGTTGAGGATAAGTGTCCATTCTCCAAGCCTTGGAGAATTGGTGCTGGATCCACTTCAATGGGCTCATCTCGCTCAATGCTCTGTTAGAGAGAGAAGCAGCATTTACGTTTAATCTTTAAGAAGACTATTAATTTAGTAACACTTCAATGTCATCTTTAGCAAATCTCAGAATCAATATCCATTTATACTGTACATTATGATGCTGTGATGCCTAAAGTCACGTGTAGCATATAAAAATGATTGATTTTAGTTTTTAGGGATTTATTTTCAGACAAAACAATTTTTTTTTTTATGTCGATCCATTTTTGAGCCTCGGTCTGCTTAGTTTTTTCTGTGTTTCGCACCGTTGGCACCTGTACGTCACCTTTAGTCCTTTTGGTGTGTTCAAGATCAGGTTTTGGTCGAGATGCAGCCGACGAGAGGCGACAACACAGTCAGCTTTTGTCGCTGCTAGTTCTTGGATGTCGGCTTGGTGTGTCCCATGCTTTAAAAAGGCTATATGTAGAATTCAGAAACTCTGGTTATAAGTGACACTGGTGGCCATTAAGTGAACTGCAGCCAGCAACTTATTGCTAGTGCACAACATGTAACGTACAAGAGACTGAATTTGATTCGAGGCCCCGATATAGAAAAGCGGCAGTTAAGAAAGCATCTGATCATGGCGATGTGGACATTGAGCTTGATTGACAGGCGATCTAACCAATCATAATCCGCCATCTGCCATTTTGTCCGACAAAGCAGTCAGGAGAGATAGCAGATTAACATGGGAGGATTTGAAAACTTGAAAAACGGTGTGTACTGACGCTTTTCCGCGGTTTAAAACAACATTCCTTCTTATGTTCATTCATGTTTATTTGATGCTAGAAATGAACTAGACAGAAGAGATGATCGGTTCACGAGCAGCTTTAACTGATGCTCTACAGCGATCTGTCAGACACATTTAAGAGCCACAAAACGGTATGTATCGTTTAAATTTCTTTTAAAAAATGACCAAATTTGAAAGGTGAGACTTTATTTAATAGGTTTAATATCAAAAGTAACCGAAAAGTAACTTGGTCTGTCTTGTCTGTCAGCGTGTTGTCAGTCTCATCTCTGCTCCGCGATGTATTTTTCACTACGTGAGAACATGGTGTGGCGTGAGAGCAGCATAGCTTGTCGGACATAGCGACAGTAACTAAGGGGGGCGGGTCTTTGCGAACGGGACCGGCATCTTGTCAACAGATGAGGTCATTAAAATCACACTGTTATGATAGTTTGATTATAAAGCAGGCCTATATTTGAGACTATAGACTATAGATCTGGCTATGTGAGCCTATAGTTTGAATGAATCCCTTTTCTTTGCATGACACATTGACATTACAGAATGGCTCTTTCGGCATTATCCTGACCACTGTATAAGCATTCATTTCATATATCATTGAACGGGAAGCGTGTGTGTGACCATCACGCCCTTTGGATTTTACTGGCGAAACCAGCTAGAGTCCATCACATAAAAATCAGTCTACAGGCTTTAGACAACCTAAGAAGTCGGGGAAGTTCTTGTTTTTTTTAAAGTTTTGCTACAAGCTGTTCACACATTGGCAATACAAAAAGCGATTAATACATGACAATTCTTACATATAGCCCCTTTAACATAAAAATAATTATCAGCTTATTGGTATTATCCAGAATTTTGATGAAAGAAAGATATCAATCCCTGGTGCGCCTAAAACAAGTAGGGGAGAGCGGGGCACAAAGTAACGCTTTTTGACTTTCTCAGTTTGTGTAAATCTACTTATGGTTCAGAGTATTTATTTTTTCCCACATTCATTTCCCACATGTCTAGTACAATTATGTGTTTTTGTTTTATCAATACAGTATATACTTTTTTCTTGATATACCCCGAAAGAATGGAAGTAAAATGTGACAACATGCCCCATAGGTGGGGTACATTGTAACATGTGCAGGGGCACATTGTAACATGACCATATGACAGCTTAAAATGTTATCTGATCTAATAAAAAAAATATACAAAACAAACTAAAATATTTTCTAAATAAAATACAATTAAAAAACTTTTTCATATAAAATAATGGCAATTTTTAATAATTAAATATAAACTCATTTTTGAGTTTTGACTACGAACACATGAAAACACAGCTATACAACATAATTCAAAACAAATAAATAATTAGTAATTTCTGAACATTGGCTCACAGTCTTTATTCACCTTTTTTCTCACGTTTTCTCAATAAAATTAATAAAAGTATAGAATATAATAGCATAGGCCTATTTCTAATAGGGGTACATTGTAATGCAGTGTTACAACATGCCCCCGCCTGCACAACTGGGATTTAAACCCTGCTAGTGTCTTCTGCTAGTTAGCAAAGCATTAAATAACTATCTCAACTGTTAAATAACATCTTGGAGATTAAAATAATATCACATTTGTCTTATTTTAAATAAACACAAAAAATAGAGATGAAAAATTAACTTAAGTAAGAAATTTACTTTTGCTATGGTTTAATAAATGTCTATGGATATTTTCCAAAAAATAAATCATTTTGGCGGATTTTTTTTTTCTATATAGTGTTGATATGGCAACTAGTAAATACACAAAGTTTCGTCATCCAAGCATGTGCGGAAGTATTTAAAACAAGCGTGTTACAACTAACCCCACGTTAGGTTGTGCCCCGCGCTCCCCTATCCTTTACAAGAGGCACAGTCCCAAGTAGATGAGCACCAAAACAGGGTATAGAACATGAGACAACTGATGCGATTATCCAATAAACCCCAATCAAAGACATGAAAAGAGACAAAGTGGCTCCAAATGTGTTTTTCAGGAGGGCACATTCTGCAAAAGTAAATGAATGATGTAATCTAATCAAAGACATTTGATTGATGGTTCACTATGATTCACTATGGAGACCAGTAATGTTTAAAGAAGCCTAGTCTCCCTTAAAAAGAAATCAATGCTCTGGATCAGGGCCGATGTGGGTCATCAATACAGATATTGCTGCTGGTCTATTTTAATCTTTAATAGTCACTTCTACCCTCCATGCACTTTTCTGCGTGACCTAAATGCAAGATCACATGTTGATATTAGTGCCTTGAAGTTACACACTGACACATGAAGCTCGCCGCCTTGCTTCATTTCCTTTAGACCTCAACCATCAAATAGTTATACAGATACAGATGTTTGGCGTCGGCTGCAATGAGCTAACCATTATTAAAGTCTATTGACTATTGTCTCCTAAGGGGCTAAGGGGGTGGTGGACTAGTTTTTTAGGGCCTGGATGTAAACCAAAAGAATGACTGTGCATGTTTAGTTATCTCTGGCACTGTCATTAATTACCTGGCAGCTTATCAATGGACTTTAAAAAGCTCTTTTGTGTGTGGCCTGAACATCACTAGTACATGCAAACACATGCTAATATGCTAACAAATGTGCACAGGCTATAAGGAAGTGTTTGTTTATGAATGCAAATGCAAAACACACAAGGATTAAAAACCAGGCACGCAATCAGGAAAGCATTGGATTTTAAAAGAGAAATAACTTCTTAGTGCGACTCAAGGAGTAAGTAAACTGGCGCGAAGGAGGCCAGGTGACATCACATCTAAAGAATGCTGGAGGGGCGTGCGGTCGAAGGGGAGCAGCTGCCTGTCCCATTGAGAGAAGGAGATAGGGGGAGACAAAATTCACCCCAGCCATGAAACGTATCCAACTCTGATTTGCTGGCTGAACACGCAGGTTCTTGGCTCAATCCAGTGCTGGAGTTGCTGCAGTGCGAACGTCTGTTGTTGGACTGTGTCATATGTCAGTGTCTCTAGGGTATATCAGCAGACACGTGACCTGTATTACAGTGATTTTGGGCAGCCTGAATTAAAAATAAAGATAAAAAAATAAAAACATTGCCTGCAGACATTAAGGTTTGTATCTGAAATTCCTTCCAAATGTATTGGTTCAGGCACTATTCTGGCACAGAGGTCACCTGCTGCTCGGTCCCTGGGCTAAATTAAGAGGTGTAGGGGGGAATCTTACCACACCCATCTCACATGTTCACTGAACTGCATGCACTCACCCCAGTTGCTCTTCTTTTTTTTCCAGGAACAACACATTCCCAATCCCAGAGAATGCGTCATCGCATTAATAGAGAGAAGCAATAAAACAAGTGCAGGAAATAGGGAGGTGAGACAGAACATGTGGAAAAGCACTTTAGTATAAGGCTGCAACAGTTATTTTGATAACCGATTAATCTGTCCATTATTTCTTGAATTAACTGATTAATTAATCAGTATGAACATAGTTTTGTATTGCTATGATTTTTTATTTTGCTTTTATTTTTCTTATTAAAGTTACTATTCGTATTAAAAGATATGATTTTTTTAAACATTTTTAATTCATTTTAATATTTTTTAAATGAACATCCAAAAAAAATATATATATATTGTTTTGATTAAAATGACACATCTAAAATGTTCCATTTGATTGACAGGCATGTACATGTAAGTGTAAGTTGTACATTCAAGTATTTAAAGTACAGCATTTTATCACTATTATTCATTTGACCTACTTAATAATAGATTTTTAAATACCAAAAAAAGGGATGAAGATAAGACTAATTGCTAATTAAATTTGACTATTTTCAATATCAATCTGAAAATAATGATTCATTCACAAATCTGGATCTCAAAACAGGTCTCAAACAGATCATTGAATCAATGACTTGATAACTAATGCAATCAGATAATTTGAATTCACTATTTAATCATTTTAATGCTATTTGTGAACTGCTTCAACTAATCAATGGAAAAAATTGGCTCATGTTGGACCTCAAGTAAATCACTGAATGATTTAGATGTTAATTACTGCAATTGGATAAGTCGAATTCACAAATTAATCAATTATTGTAATTTTTTTAACTGATTCAACTGATTAATTGAAAAGAATCGGCTCAAGGAATTATTAATTCATTAATCGGACATAGCCATTGGGCCTCGATTCCGAATCATTGAATCACTGAGTTGTTAACTTCTGCAGTCAGAATTCACAATTGAATCATTCACTGCTACTGCTGTAACCTCGTTCAACTGATTCACTTAAATGACTATTTTCATTATCAATTATCATCAACATATAAACGTTTAGTTGTTCAGCTCAACTTCAGCTCGAGTCCTTAAGCCACACAAAAGAAGGGAAAAAAACTGGACAGTCCATACTTTTGTCCTCAGGGAGGGTCACTCGTCTCCTGTACGTGCTGTTCCTCCATAAGTGAGGACACTCAAAGACAATGAGGGTGGTGTGGAGAGCAGCGTCGCCTCCCAGACTATAGAAAACAGACCACTAGAAGACTAAATGCAGCCCCTTCAGAGACACAGTAATCACTCCTGCAGGTGAGGAGACAAGAAAAGGCCTAGAGGAGTCTTCAGTCTATTTGTGCTGTCCTACAATAGGCCTACATAAACCGAATGCCTATGAATGTGGTTACTATGTACAATCCTTTCAGACAATGGACTCCCCTTACAGAAAACCTTTAATGTGAGTCTAAATGTCCCTCTACGGCAAAATAAGAATTTCCCCAGCGTGTTGGCAGCCTGCCTGTGCAATGCTGGAGTGCATAAAAGAAGATTTTTTCCAGTGGATAATCACAAGGTTGTATTGTATATAATCTCTGAGTGATTTGATGGGAGTGTGGCGGCTTGAGCATTGTGACTGCAAGAGAAAACAGAGAGCTGCTCTGTGTATGATCAGAGAGATGAATGCCAGTTTTGATGAAGCTCTGCGTGTGTGAGTGTCTGATTTTAAACGTATCTGAGGGGATATTCTTGCGTCTCTGTGACATTTGAGATTCTTGGAACGTTGTGGTGGTGGGGGAATGGAATGGAACCTAAACAACAATAGAGGGCATGTTTGTGGGAGAACTCTGGAGGGTTCAGTGGACTCATTCCAGCCCCAGTCTCTCAAATCCTACAGATAGCCAGCTCTTACAAGGCCCTCTCTGGTATTAATAAGCCATGCCGATAATGCTATTTATATTTTTCCAGTGTAAAAATTGCTGGGTTAATTTTGGGAGTGGGGGTCATGATCAGAAAACGTAAAGTGGATACTGTTTAAGGCATAAATCAACAGTGCGAAAAGCAAATGTATAATTTGTGATTTAGAGAAATTTTTGCCCCCAATTTGGCCGACCGGAATTTAAGGGTCATTTTTCCTGCTGTTAGAAAATCAGAGAGATGTAGAGTCTATAAAGTTGAGACAAATGGGGACGGGATGCCTGGTTTGTGAGGGTCTTTGCTCTGTAATTTCCTCCACAAACTCAAGTGTTCCTGCAGAAAGAAGCCCAAACACCTGTTTTTAAAGCACCACAAAGCCTGCAATTTCTCTCTTCTAGCAGAAGCAGGAATGGAAAGAAAACCTGCGCCGAGAAGCAGAGAGAGACGTTTGAACACTCAGCTGTGTGTGAACTACAAGAATTTTTCAGGGAGTTAGTTGGGTGTGCTTCATTTTCACTCCCACATACTCACAAATTCACAAATTACATTGTAAAAAGCCTTATAAAAATGGTCCTTCGGGCCATAAATTCAAGCCCTGAATCTGACCTTCTGATTTAATTTCATTGGTGTAATGTAATGTAATCAGGTGGATTTGTTCATATGACATTATTATAAATAATTATGAGTCAGCATATTCAAATTCAATTCATCAGTTTGTTCTGTTAGCTTGAGAGTCACTAAATTACTGAATCAGTAAGTTTAACAATGGTATTTGTGAATCGAAGCATTTCAAACTAACTAGCCTAACTAACTAGCTAAATCGGACATTGCCATCAAGTCTTGGAGCAGTTCTCGACCGGAAAATTGAATCAGAATTGAAACTGAGTTGTTAACTGATGCAATAAATCACTCAAATTCACAAATGGATTAATTAATGACATTTGTGAGCGGTTCAAGTGATTCATTGAAAAGAGTTGGTTCAAAAGAATGATACATTCAAAATGATACAAATCAGACATCAGGTCTCCACTAGATCATTGAATCACTGCATTGTTAACTGATATAAAGATCTTTGAGTTCTTTGCTGCAATCAGATCAGTTGAATTTACAATTGAATCATTCAATGTTATTTGTGAACTAGTTCAAATGATTAATTGAAAAGAACTTTCTCAAAAGAATAAAAATTGGCTTGAAAGAATTTGTTCACAAATCAGAAATTTTTTAGAGTAGAGATATTTAAAAATCTACTTAACTACAATAAAGGAGTAAAAATAATTTGCTTCCGTCAGTGGTGGGTTGGTACTTCGTTGGAGTATTATTTTATTAGGGTATGTGTTGTTTTACTCAAGTCCTTGATTTGAGTACTTCGTCCACCACTGGTTACTGTCCACATGATTATTTTAGATGCTACCACACAAGAACATTTTAGGACTGTGTGTACACCTCTTTGGTTTACCAAACAACCTTATAGTGGGAAGTGCGCATGTAGCGCACTCAAAACTAAACTGTCCATTACTCATCTGTAAACAATCATGTGTGTCCTGACGCATTGACGTAGGAGCTCCTGGGCTCTTGAGAAACCTCAACAGATTAATACTACGTGGCCATGCAGTGATTCCACTTTAATATGATTCACTGCAGCGCGATTGATGGGTTGTAGCCTAAAGGGACGCACTACATCTAAAGCCCCACCTGCAGATGGAGAACACAGACCTGGGCAGTGGTCAAACACACCGCCTCAGGCCAGAGAGAGAAAAGAAACCATTCCAGGAATACACAGCAGTTTGCACACAATATCTAAGAGCTTAGCTTGGTTTAGACTTCCTAGCACCAGCTGAGATACCAGCAGCCTTACTCTGCTCCAGTGACACACACATGGGTGGTAATGTGACCCCATGCACGGTGGATAAGCAAGGTCTTCACTAGAGTTTCCTCACTTAAATTCTCTGCACACATGCATTCCTACAAGGTGGGACAATGGTTCCTGAGGGGCAGTGAGGTCATCCCGTAAACAACGAATTATTAACCTGTAACCATGGAGATGAAAATACATGGCATTGTCTGGAAGTAATTAGGAGAGCTAGGGGCAGCATGGGAGTGGCTGGATGCCTTTCTCTAGCCTCCCATCCACAATCTATTCTCTCTTTTCCACCCTCCCTCTCACATTCCCTCTTTCTCACCCTCTGTTTCTCTCTCTTGCACTCTACTGTATTAATAGCTGTGCAAAGGTTTTTTGTTCTGCTACTTCTTCTCTGCCAGGAATCTGTGCTGGACATGGAGATACAGGCAGGGCAACGGGAGGAGATTAAACGTTCTGTTCCATTGTGAGAGCTTTGGCTTTGGGCCAGCCCGAGCTGGAAACATCAAGCATATCTCAGGCAAACACATGCAAACAAACACACATGAGTATGTTCGAGTAAGCTCCTTAAACCCTCCTGCTAAGGTGTGAAACTACACAGGCGCATTTTCATACACTTTCGCCTCATAAATAAAAGTTAGGAGTCCAGTGGCCTTGCAAATTTGGACGCTTAAGTGAATCTTTGCAAACAAATGCTCAGCCTTTAAGCCTTCTGAGGCCTGCTTGGCTACCTGGTAGGCTATCCAAACCTAGAAAATTCCCAACATCAAAACTGAATTTAAAGCAAAGCACGTCAGATCAAACGACATTCCATTCTGGGCTTCATGTTTTAAAAACAGCTCATCTCTGGCAATATTAGATGGCTGTGTGGACTAAAAACTAGATGTACTGGCACTCTGGAGTGAGGTAAGCCAAAGTGAGGAGGGTGTTTCTCACACTGCCAGAGCCAAACGTGGGATTTGAAGTACTATTATGGTAATTTGGTAATGCTTGGCAACATGGGGTGTGTGTGTGTGTGTAGAGGAAAAAAGGTCCTTGCTACAGATGTGTGGTGTATATAAACATGACAGGAAAGATATAAATGTTTATGCTATGTCATAGCATGGTAAACGGTGTACGTCAAAATTATGAATGTTAGTGGTTATTTGCCAGTTTGAAAGTTCTTTAAAAGTATGACCACAGGAAAGAAGGATACACATTCTTGAGCTCCTCAGTAAAAACAATATACATCTTAATTCTTAGGGCTAGTTTGGTTCAAGAAAATGTTCGCCAATAAAGGTTTTTTTTTTGTCAACAAAAAGATGATTAAAAAAAGTGTGTCATGGCAATAATTATAAACAATGTTGATGAAAATATCACTAGTAAAACCACAAAATGTTTGAATATATTTTGTACTCTCTCGTAAACTAAAATGTTAATTCAGCTGAAATTAGATGCTATTTTAGTTGTGTAAAACTGACTAAAATCAATCAAAATAACAAAATACTGACGGATATGTTCGTCAACAGACAAAATGACTAAAACTGTGTAAAAATGAACTGTGAATGAACTGTCAAGAGAACTACAACACAAAATTGTTAGTTGACAGATTTCTGAAACCCACTGTCAACCATGTTAGCAAGTCAACCAGGTTAGCAACCGAACCAAGATGCTAGAAGACACCTGCTAACATTCAATCTGATGCAGTGCTAACTTGGAGCATAATGTGGAGCAGCTAAAAAAAAAACTAAAAACTCTTAGACAAGAGCAAGAATCCGGAGGCCAAACCCAGGCCTTATAATCTTCATAATTTGGGATTGACAGCATTTAATTTAGCATAAACATTTTAAGAGTTAATGTTTAAATATTTCCAATATCTGTTAGCTTATTTGTGTCTGTGGGCATCTGTGCGTGTTTATATCCTTTCACTGAGATTTTAAATGTGCGTTAACGGAGTTTCCACAGATAACAGCCGTGCAAATCTTATCTTCCTCCCACCCCAATCACTTGCCCTGGAGATGCACAGCCGAACACAGCGGGAGTCAAAGTATCTGACATTTTCAATGCAGTGCCAGTGACTATATTGAGGCACAGTAGAATCAAAGATAACCCACTGACCCCTAAACAATTTATTCACATCGGCAGTAATGAAGGGCAGAGTCTTTGTGCTCGGGGCCAAGTGTGATCGTGCGGTGAGACCACGCTCCACAGGTGTGGTTCCCTTCCCAGCCAAGCACCTGTCCTCCGAGCAAGAGAGACTCCAGAGGAGCCAGCAGGGCTACACCTACATCACATTTTGGTGAAGAAAGAAAGGAGGAAGGTGTCCTGGGTGTTCTTCAAATCCTGACTCACCCAACGTACTTCAAATGAGGCAGAATGTCGACACAATGGTCCATTGAAACCACAGAAATGCTGCGGTAATTGGCAACAGCAGTGCAGGACTTCTCTGTGGAGCCAGCACAGAGTGAGGACAGAGCAAAAGCATTTCGCTGGCCGCATGAACTCTGAAAGGAGAGAGCAACACAGCACGATCCCGTTCATGTGCATTTAAAGTTTTGACGGAAAATTCAACGCAGCATAAACATACATAGTGAAGCTGGTATCTTTTTGTCATCAATCAATCAACCAATCAATCAATCATTCCATTCATCCATACATCATCCATCAAATCATCTATTTATGTATCTATCTGACTGTCTGCTCGCCCATCTGTCTGTTTGTCTATCTGTCTGTCTATCTGTCTTTCTGTCTATCTATCTATCTATCTATGGTTCTACCTATCCATCCATTCATCCATCCATCCATCTAAATCTTGACAAACTTTTTTAGTTACTGATATGAATTTCTTTGAATTGCTATTACTACATTAAAATTTGAATTTCAATTGTACATCTTGTTTGCTACCTTAATTTAAATTCAGTTTAAATTCAGAACTAAATTTGAACTATAAAACCTGCCAGAGGACTATGAACTGCAATGAGGCCAATCATAGAATGAGAGTAAGAAAGACGGAGAGGGAGAGAAAGTGATAAAGATATGATGTGGACTGGAGACTGGAGTGTTTTGTGTGAGACAAAATGATAGTTGGGAGAACTATCCACAGAGAACAAATGCCACAGATACAGTGGCGGCAGTCTGAGATTGAGCCCGGGATAAACTGTTATTTCCCAAGAACAGAAAGTACAACAGGGCTCTGTAAGAATCATAGACAGACAGAGTTAGGAGGAAGAGCGTGAGATAAAGCGTGATTCTCATGATATCTGCAGGTGCTCACAGCACAGCCATGTGGAGGCAGGCCAGCACACATCCCCACGTGGAGTCTCGCGGTCTTTTTTCCAGTCTTTCTCGCTCACTTTTTCCTGCAGGCTGGGACTGAAAGGGAGTGCTCCGAAGACCTGCCACAACAGTCTCTGAGTATTTTACAAGCCCAGAATGCAGCTCTCTCATTATGCGGTTGGCAGGTGTGGATGTGGCAGGGAAGATAACAGCCTTCCTTGTCTCTACTGACTCTCACTCACAGCCTAAATCAACTGCACTCCCAGCTACTGATAATGTAAAACAAGACCTTATGAAACAAGCCAATGTAATTTGAATGCTATGCAAATGATAGTATTTTTATACTCCATAGCACAGAGCTCTAGATTAATGAGTGACGACTGCATGATGTTTGAGTTTTCATGTCACAGGCAGCAGCTGTAAAGGCTGCAAAGGCTTTGGTGACAGGTTCAACTCAGTAGAAAGTCTCCTAAAAATAGAGCTGAATTCTCTAAATCCTGAATAGAGTTTGGGGGTTTACAGTATAAATATGCAAACTATGAAATGTACCTATCAAATAAAACATGCTTTGAATGAATGTCATCTGCTAAAATGGCCTCATGGTCAAAACATCTGGGTTGTTTGAGCATTTCAAAGTGGTTGAGTCTTTAGACAGGCAAGTGAAGGTTGCTCCGAGTGAAACTGGCTCTGTTCCTGCTCCAAATTAAGCGTAAACGCACAGCGTTGCATAAAATATGCTGCTTTGTTTCTGTGTAAATGAAATGCAGCATCAGAGCCACCTTAATTTATTTCCATAATTCCATATTTATTATAAGATCATTTTATTAATTTAGTTCTGTCATGTCAACTCTCGGAGTGTTTGGCATGGTAATGGGTATGACGATGTTGATTTGGTACTGGCGGAATAGATCTGCTACGCTGCTGTTGTTGCTGCTGCTGCTGCTGTTGGTTATTGCTGCTGCAGAGTAAGTGCAGGGCTTGCTACTGCCAATAAATTGATGACACACTGTTGTGAGCAAGTAAGACATGCTGCTGCTGTACAATATAGTGTACAAGAATTACCAATAGCAGGTCTATACAGGTGGAGCTGGGGAAGGAGGAGGGTTTTTGAAAGAACTGCAACTGCTACAGCAATACTGACCAAATAATTGAAGGTTGTGCAGTGAGCTCATTGGCTAAGCCACTTAAGATGCAGCTTCTGTGTCGCCTTTGTAAACATCCAAAAAATATTACTTGGTGGTCTAATTGTTTATTCGCTTTGTGCCTATAAGGACACCCTTAACTGTGGTACAATAACCATAATGCATGGCCATATGTGGCTTAACTTCATCATAATACTAGGTCGAAATGGTGGCAGTAAACGACTGTAAATTGATCTAAACCTCATCCCACATTTGTCAGAGACTGCGCCAAAGGTCTTCTGCTTTTACAAACATTCAGTTCGTTTGTATACGTTTTCCAGCTTCGGGCTTCTCTATATGTCTAAATATTTAGTTTTCGAACATAAGGTTTCTCACATCACTTCATTTTTTCCAGTTCCACAAAATGACCTCACTCGAGGTCACGCTTCCACTCATTCTTGCAGATGTCTACTCACGTTTGTTTTGCTGGTGACAGAGAAGGTGGCTCTGCTGGAGAAACGTGTGGTGGTGGGGCTGGAGGCAGAGCCGCTGGCGGAGCCGGTCAGAGCTGCTATGCTGGGGGCCGCAGACGGTGGAGACTGATGCCCTGCGGTGCTGCTGTTGGCCTGTGGTGGCGCTGATCCTCCTGTGAGAAGTGCGCTTCTGTCACACACCGACCCAGTCAGCATCTCTACCTGTCGGGTCAAGGCCTCTAACTGACCCCTGAGCTGCCGGTTCTCCTGCTGCAGCTGCGCCACGGCTCGGCCTAGAGGTCCGCTCACATGGATTGCCTCTTCCAGTCTCCGTTCGATGCCTAGCTTGAAAGCGCTGACGTCCACGTGGATCTCACGCACGGCATCTCGCAATGTGGTTTCATAGCGGGCCAAAGCTGCACAAACCGTCTCCCCTTCCGGGGAGCCCTCGGCCACTGATGCCAACGGGCCTGCGTCCATCTCTTCTGTGAGTCCAGGTATCTTCCTTCACAGTCCAACAACAAATTGAGATCTGTCTCTGATATTTCCTTTTTGAAATTGTTTAAAGTCCCAAATCCATATAGAAATCCAGAGGAAATGACAACAGTGACCTGTGGAATCAAAACTCAGTCAGAAACAAACTTAATTTCCTATTTGAATGAATGAAAACTTCTTTAAAGCTCACTCAGCATAAAAAAAAATTCAGTAGAAATAGTGTTTACAGACCTTGTGTTTTCAGTATGATTTTCCTGCTGTAAGTGTGTCTGAGTGTGTGAGTGTGTTCTGCCCGCCGTGCTGTTTTAAAGTACAGCTCTCACAGTCACGTTAACCTCCTACTACTCCTGGAGTCCGGGGGAGGGAGGAGAGAGGGAGGGAACAAGAGAAAAGAGGAGGAGAGATAGAGCTCCACTTTATCCTGGCTCCCCCTCCTTCTTTCCACTGTATTTGTATTAATCTCCACTTTCACAACACAGTGCTCTGTCTCTGCTCTCTCTCACTCACTCTTCCTCACTTTTTTTTTCTCCTGACAGATAAAGGCCACTGCTCACATTACTCCAGCTCAAGCTTGTCCCACTGTCTCACCAGCGCTATATCAGAGAGGAACAGACACGCCTTTTGTTTTTTTTTCTGTCTCACTTTCACTGGGTTCAGAATGTGGTGGTTGAGGTCAGTATAAAGACTGCACTCTTAAGGTTTTAAAGTACCTGTTTGCACTGCAAAGATTTACAATATGCGGTTTAAACTGTCCTAACAAGTTTCCAGCATCAAGCAATTTGTCTGTCCGCACTGAATGTGAAACTGCAGATCACAATCACATCCAATCTAAACATATTATTTGATGTTTAATGTACCGTTATGAGAAGTGAGATTTTGGGTTACCTAATGCATTGCTGCAGAAACAGAAACCAAGTTGTTGCATCATGCAGCGTTTTTGAGTTCAGTTGGGACAGACAAATTTATGTTGCTGGAATGTTGGTTAGGAAACAAAAATGACTTTCGTTGGTGCAACATAATGTAATCAGGCTGATTCAATGTTATTAAATGCTATAATTTACTTTTTATATTTAATATTAACTTTTTTAATTATTTAATAAATATACTGAAAGATAAAATGTATATAAAATACACTATTAAATATATTATTTTATATTTTATAAAATATTTACATTTAGTATCTTTAATATACACATTCAAAAGGTTGGGGTCGGTAAGATTTTTTGAAAGAAGTTTCTTGCTTATCAAGGCTGCATTTATTTGATCAAAAATAGTTGATTGTTAATTGTAAAATATTATTGCAGTTTATTATAACTGTTCACCTTTTTTATATATATTTTAAAATATAATTTATTCCTGTGATGGCAAAGCTGAAATTCAGCATCATTACTCCAGTCTTCAGTGTCACATGATCCTTCAGAATCATTCAAATATGCTGATTCGGCGCTCAAGAAACATTTATTATTGTTATCAATGTTGAAAATAATAATGTTTTTTGGAAATTTAAAAACATTTTGGTAATATTATTTGTCTTTACAGTCACTTTTGATCAATTTAATGCATCCTTGCTGAATACCAAAAAAAAAAAATATCAAATTAGGCTGCCTGACAAAACATTTTGGAATCCTCCCTTCTCATTTAAATACAATGGCTAAACTCAATTCAACATAGTAAACAAGGGGGTAATTCCCTTGAGAATTCCCCCCTGTACTTCATAAGAGTTCAATGTCTTGTCCTTTCCAAACTGACCTTGCGTCCTGTCATGTTCATTCAGTCTATAGACAAAATGGGGGCTGATTGGATTTCAAGAGTTTGCTGTTAAGGGTGAAAAGAGGGACATAATGGATCTGGAGGAAGTGGGCTTGTTGTGTTTGTGTCTGTGTTTGTCTTTTGTGGGTGGAGGGAAGAGCTGCAACAGAACCCAGGCAAAGCAAACAGGCCTGATCAGATAATGAGGTACAGGGGGGCTCTGGGTAGGCCTAACGGTCTGTGGCACAACCACTACAATGAGTCCTGGCCAACGGACTGAAATAACTTTACATTCCAGCCCACTGTTTACTGTAAACACTGGAAGCCGCGGGAGAGCGGAGGTGATTTATAGCTGTACACACTGGGCATGTGCTCATCAACTTTACATAACAGAGCTGTACACGCATGAGTCAAAGAGGAAGATGCCATGCTAAGGAATAGGTTATCTATTCATTTTTCCACAAGTCATCTTGATCTAGACAGATCTAAAAAATGTGCTGCTATAAGAAAAGCAGAGTTTCTTCAAGAGTTAATCTTGCAACATATTTTTAACATATGACTCAAAGTTTGCTGGAAATTCTGTGCAAGTTTATGACTCTGAAGCAGCTGTTTTTTTTCATCCAAATATGATTTGATTTTGGATATGATTCCAAAATCAAGATGGCGCCGCGGATGGCTGCCTCGGTGTGGAGCTCTCCAGTCATTGTATTGTTTTTGTTCGTTTGTTCTGCGTTTAGTCATTCTTTTCCTATCAGTTTCACCAAAGACGAACTTCTGGACATTAGGAAACACACACCAGACAAGTTTTTTACAGATTTTGATAACTCAGACGTTTTACTGGACATTCTCGTTGGAGGGGCAGCGGTGTTGTTAAAACGCGCGGTCAGACGCAAACGCGGGAAGCGCGCCGGCGCGCTGGTTAAACTCCGCGAGCGTGGCCTCCGCACTGCACTACCCAGTATTCATCTTGCGAATCTCCGATCTCTTCCTAACAAAATGGACGAACTTCTTCTCCTCACCCGCACTAACAAGGATTTTTTAAACTCCGCTGCTCTGTGCTTCACTGAAACCTGGCTGAGTGAAGCCATACCGGACAACGCACTACATCTGCCGGGCTTCCAGCTGTTCCGAGCGGATCGCATCGCGGAACTAACGGGGAAAACGAGAGGTGGTGGATTGTGTTTCTACATTAACGAAAGTTGGTGTTCAGATGTAACAACACTGAAGAAGATGTGCTCTCCTAATTTAGAGGTGCATTTCATAAACTGTAAACCTTTCTACTCGCCGCGGGAGTTTTCCTCATTCATTCTCGCGAATGTTTACATTCCTCCAGACGCGTGTGTGAGCGCGGCGCTACAACAGCTGGCTGAACATATAGCTGAAATGGAACAAAGGTACCCAGACTCTCTTTTAATCATTCTTGGGGATTTTAACAAAGCAAATCTCTCCCGTGAACTGCCAAAATACAGACAGCATGTTACATGTCCTACCAGAGACAGTAATATATTGGACCACTGTTACACCACGGTAAAGAATGCGTATCACTCCGTCCCACGGGCAGCTTTGGGGCTCTCTGATCACTGTTTGGTTCATCTTATACCGACCTACAGGCAGAAACTGAAATCAGCTAAACCTGTAATAAGGACTGTAAAAAGATGGACCAACGAAGCAGAGCAGGGCCTACAGGCCTGCTTCGATTGCACTGATTGGACTGTTTTTGAAGCTGCAGCCACCGATCTGGATGAGCTCACAGATACTGTAACATCATATATCAGTTTCTGTGAGGATACATGCATTCCTACCAGGACATTCTTATCATTCACTAATGATAAACCATGGTTTACTGGGAAACTCAAACAGCTTCGTCATGCCAAAGAAGATGCTTACAGAAGTGGGGATAAAATCTTGTATAACCAGGCCAGAAACAGACTGACAAAGGAGATCAGAGTTGCTAAAAAAAGCTACTCTGAAAAGCTGAAAAACCAGTTTTCAGCCAACGACCCGGCATCAGTCTGGAGAGGCCTGAGGAACATCACCAACTACAAATCACCATCCCCCCCATCTGTGGAGAATCAACAACTGGCTGACACTCTCAATGCATTCTATTGCAGGTTTGAGAAGCCCAGACTCACACCTCACACCCGCTCTGATGTGCACTTCACACATCCACCATCACCTCCTGCAACCCCTCTCCTCCCCCCTTCTGCCATCCAACCTGAGCTTAAGGTCTGCGTGGAGGACGTGAGCAGAGTCTTCAAAAAACAGAAGACTAGGAAAGCTTCAGGCCCAGACGGCATCTCATCTGCTTGTCTAAAAGCCTGCGCTGACCAACTGGCCCCAGTCTTCACACAGATCTTCAACAGATCATTGGAGCAGTGTGAAGTTCCCTGCTGCTTCAAACGCTCCACTATCATTCCGGTTCCCAAAAAAAACTAAAATCACTGGACTTAATGACTACAGACCTGTCGCTCCCACGTCTGTGGTCATGAAGTCGTTTGAAAGACTGGTGTTGGCCTATCTGAAGGACATCACTGGACCCCTGCTGGATCCCTTTCAGTTTGCTTACAGAGCAAACAGGTCTGTGGATGATGCAGTCAACATGGGACTGCACTATATCCTGCAACATCTTGACAGACCTGGGACTTATGCACGGATCTTATTCGTGGACTTCAGTTCGGCCTTCAATACCATCATCCCTGATCTTCTCACAGCCAAACTGACTCAGCTCTCCATGCCATCCTCAATCTGTCAGTGGATCTCCAGCTTCCTGACGGACCGGCAGCAGCTAGTGAGACTGGGGAAACTCACATCCAGGACCCTCACCATCAGCACTGGCGCCCCCCAAGGGTGCGTTCTCTCCCCTCTGCTCTTCTCCCTGTACACTAATGACTGCACTTCTAAAGACCCCTCTGTCAAGCTCCTGAAATTTGCAGACGACACCACTGTCATCGGTCTCATCCAAAATGGTGACGAGTCTGCTTACAGACTGGGGGTTGAACAGTTGGCTGTCTGGTGCAGTTATAACAACCTTGAGCTGAACACGCTCAAAACAGTGGAGATGATCGTGGACTTCAGGAGAAACACCCCAGGACTCCCCCCACTCACCATCATGAACAGCACTGTGGAAGCAGTGGAGTCATTCAGGTTCCTGGGCTCTACCATCTCTCAGGACCTGAAGTGGGCAAATCACATTGACTCCATTGTGAAAAAGGCCCAGCAGAGACTGTACTTCCTTCGCCAGCTGAAGAAGTTCAATCTGCCACAGGAGCTGCTGATCCAGTTCTACTCAGCCATCATTGAGTCTGTTTTAAGCACTTCCATCACTGTCTGGTTTGGTTCAGCTTCCAAATCGGACATCAGGAGACTACAACGGACAGTCCGGACTGCAGAGAGGATTATTGGTGCCCCCCTGCCAACCCTCCAGGACCTGTACTCTTCCAGAGTGAGGAAGAGAGCAGGTAAAATCATCACAGACTCCACTCACCCTGGACACCACCTGTTTGAACTGTTACCGTCAGGACGGCGACACAGATCACTGGCCACAAGAACATCCAGGCACAGGAACAGTTTCTTTCCACAGGCCATTTCCCTTCTGAACACTTAACATGCCCCCAAGGAATATGCCTGTAAGTGCAATACTCCCACTGTCTAGTGCAATATTCTCTAACTCAGGTGATATTTATATTTATATTATTCATACTACTCAAAATACTGTAAATATGTTCATAATCTGTAAATGTTTATTCGGACTAAACCCAACTGTGACCCTACTTTTTTACTTTTATACTATTTTTATTTATTTTTTATATATTTTTATTCTTAGAATTTGTATTACTATGTTTCTTGTTGTATTTGTATTTGTATATGTGCACTGGAAGCTTCAGTACCAAGAAAAATTCCTTGTGGGTGCAAGCACACTTGGCAATAAAGCTCTTTCTGATTCTGATTCTGATTCTGATTTCCATCTTGCAATGATGTCAGACTTTTACGTCAGGCACGGGCTGTAAATGTCTCTCAGGATCAGCAACAGGCGCATAGAGGAATGGCACAATGTCATGCTTCACCCTGGCAGTTTGTTATTGTATCTTACGCAGCCACCATTTCTCTCCTATCGCCCTTATCTGATCTAAGATACTCAGTGGCGAGAAGTCGCGTCGAATAGGATCAGTAGTGCTGAGAAGGACCAGTGCAAGACCTCACATGCTCATGCAAGACCTCTTATCAGAGGAGGGATCAGTGATAGAGATAACCCGCACAGGTATTGCAACACTGACATGAGAGAAGGATGTGACTGAGACAAATCTAGGACACAACTATAACTTCTTCCCAAGGAGCTGTTGAGCCCCAGGGATTTCTGGGTGTTGGGAAATGGCAGCTGCTATACAATCCTGATATGACTCACCAAATTACAGTGTAAGATTATGTCTGACTTAAACATACTCATGTATACAGTCATTTTGACTAATTCTTACAAGACTAACAAGTCAGATAAACAATAGTGTCTATTCATGAAAAGACACATAATACTTTCAACACTTCCAACAATCATATAATTATGTTGTACTTTATCCACAGTTTACAAACAACGATATAAAAGTTTTCTTTTTACAGCACAGCTTTTAATTGTTTTTCGATGTAAATATGACAGCATAATTTCATCTCACTGTTTGTTTTTCATCATCTGACATGCATGCTGTGGATGTTCAACGCTTCCACTAAGCTCACATTTTTAAAGCAATTATTAGTCCTATGTTAACTTTTTTTTCTTTTCTTTTTTCTTTACTCCATTTGGACGACGCACCTTTACTCTCTTCCATTGTAGAAAGGTGAAGCTGCCAATGTCCCAATCTGGCGCTGACTTCTTGTGCTCATTAAACCCGAGTCTGCGCAGTAGTGAGTGTGTTTACAGTCTATGGTGTGAAGTGGAGCCGCGGCCCCGCCCACACTCATTATGTCAGTGTGAAATAAACTGTTATGGAAATGTAGAAATTAAAGTTAAAGCTCTAATCTACCCCCTAAATATCCGGAAAAAATCCGTTGGTGCCTCATGGCTACTTCACTCAGAGAAGCTGTCAACCATAGCTGTCAATCATGAACGTCACACCCCGTTTGTAAAAGCATAAAATGAAATTACTAACTAAACTTAACTTATTTACTATTTACACTTGACCTTCCATCAGCCTGATAAAAAACTACTAAAAATGACAGAAACCATCTTTGGCAAAAAAATTATTTGAAATGTAATTTGATTATTTAATTTGTCTCACGTGTCATTAGATTACATAGAGGGTGGGGTTTATGACATATCGAGATGGTAAGTCCCGCCCATCCGTAAAACCCCACTGGACCTCTAGATTGAAAAATCGGCAATGCAAGTGAATGTGAGAAAATAATTATTTTCTGGTCCCGTTTGAATTGTGCCATGAATGTGAACATATGTTGTCTGTGAATTTTTTATATAATTTTTCATGTTACGAGTTTGACAGTATATTGTACGATTCTTTGGCTAGCAGTTGTGGAAAAGACATAACGAGAAAGACATGTAGCCTATGTGACGTCACCCCATAACACATTTTTTTCCCTCCACTTGTCAAATCACGGTGCTAATGCTGCGATAATCTATGGAGACAGATCGAGATGCCTGTGTGTTTTGTACCCAAACGTCACCATTCAAACCAAATGGGCTGTTCTTTCTTCAGATTCGCATCGAAAGCAGCGAAGAGTTGTAGTCCACAAAGTGCTCTCACACAAAGTCTAACCGTATCAAACTTCTACCCGCTAAATTGTAGCATTCTTCACACGAAAAATTATATTAAAAATTCACAGACAACATATGTTCACATTCATGGCAAAATTCAAACGGGACCAGAAAATAATTATTTTATCACATTCACTTGCATTGACGATTTTTCAATCTTGAGGTCCAGTGGGGTTTTACGAATGGGCGGGACTTACCAGCTCTATACTGCATCCAGCCACTTGGGGGCGATCGAAACGTTTTGGCTTCACTTTTCAGGACCTCTGTGGCACACAAATGGTTCAGACCGTTCAGACTGTCATTCCAAATCCGTTTTTTGTGCATATCCGATTGAAATCCGATCAGATTTAGCAAGTGTGACCGGCAAAAAAAAAAAAAAAAACATTTCACATGAAATGCGATTTCAATAGGATTTCAAACCACATATGGGTGTAGCTCAAAACGGATTTCACATTTCATGTGATTTTTTGCTGTTCACACTAGCTAAATCTGATCGGATATGTACAAAAAATCGGATTTGGACTGACAGTCTGAACGTAAACCTTAGGTAATCCCTAAAGTTTCACAACATAAACCATAAAAAGCATGCTGTTGTTTAAAGCATCATGGAAGTGTTGAAAAGTACAAGATGTCTTGCAGTGTGTTCTGATTGGCTGAGTGAGTCATTTTCACATTAGGTGCTGGTTTGCTGTTCTTAACTGGTCTAGCAGTTCTTTTTTTCAAACTAGCAGACGTTTCTAAAACAGACTACTACTTCTAAACACTAGCTAAGAATGTTTAGGCTTGTTTTTCTGCAGTAAAGAAGCATTTTTGCAATGTGTAAAAATATTACCATAACTATTTTGATCTTTTTATGGATGGATCAGTGGTGCCATCCTAAAATAACCAGCCTGTCCTTATGCGGGAGAATGAAGCATGGTGGGAAACATGTGGTAAACATAAACTAGGGAAGTCAAATTAACCACAAACGATCAATTCTACGTCACAAAACTTTAACACACACCGGTTGAACCACTAAGCCTGTGAAGCACATGGTTCCTTAACCAAGCCATGATGACATAGACTGGAACTTTTCCTGTTCATATTTAGAAAATGTCAAACCATCAGCCTAAAGGAATAAGTTTCATGATCATCCTCAGACGTGAACCTTGTCTGGCTTTCATCTGCAATATAGCTGTTGACAAACCACCGATCCTTCCAAAAAACAAAAGCCCATCTATTTCACCACGTGTCAGCTGTGGTTTTCCTGAAAACAAGTCTGCGTGGCCATTACATCAGAGTTTCCATGGGAACCCTGAAGTCCAAACACGTCCAAAAGAATAACAGCCAAATGATGATGTCATGGTCGCTTCAAAGTCAATTTAATTAAGCACACATGGTGCCAAGTGTGTGTGTGTGTGTGAGAGAGAGAGAGAGAGAGAGAGAGAGAGAGAGAGAGAGAGAGAGAGAGAGAGAGAGAGAGAGAGAGAGAGAGAGAGAGAGAGAGAGAGAGAGAGAGAGAGAGAGAGAGCAAGCAGACGAGAGAACAATAAAACTGATTTAAAGCTATTTTTGTGATATTCTTGGCATTGTCTGAGAGGCATGAGCAAAGACAGTTTCTGGCAGGCTGAGCTGGGACAAGAGTTACAGTTGAAATGTGATTATATTGCATATCTGAACCAGAGGAGATTGATTTCGTGCTCTCACAAACCATTCACATACTTAAACACATCACTGAGATGGACACTGAGCGGCCTGTCTTGTCCACTCTGAGCGCTCCAGCTGAAGAAATGCTCTTTTGCTGGAGTAGAGAGAGATGGAAAGAGGGTTGAAGGGTGAAAAGAACAGAGGTGTGGAGGAGGGGGACACATTCCCCAAACCCCAGCCGACCTCCTGAGATGACTGGCTCCGGATAATTACAGCCCCTTTTGCTTGGAACGGCCAGGATGGGCTGACTGAGCTGTACTTCACTGTTCTGTGCTGATCTCCATTGCTGCACACGCACATACACAGCCTCTTTTATCAATCGAACCACGCACACACACGTACAAATACATACACACATTAAGCATGCCTGAGATTACATCCACACCACATCAGAACTCACCGCAACACAATTACCCCCTGATTCAGTTAAACCCTTCGATCAACACTGTACTTATTCTACTGTAGAAATGTGGTCTAGTGGTCTGCTGGGATGTCTTTGCAGTGGAGAAAGTGATCCCAACTCCATCTCATCCATGAAATGAGCCATATCTTAAGTGGGCTTTGTCTTTAAATGAATAAACAGAAACTATTGCGACAACAAGTGCAGAGTAATTATGCACGCAATGACTTAATATCGCGTTTGGATGGATTCATTTCCTCTCAAAACCACAATTTCCTTCCAAATTAAAGAGTCTGTTTGTCATTCTGGTGTAAATTAGGCAACACATTGCCTAACATTTAAACAGAACAATGGGGAATGATAGTCTTCAATGAAAGCTTGCTGGAAAGTGGGTCATCTAAAGCTTAACCCCAAAAGTCCAGAACATGCAAATGAAAAACACTGCGGGGTCCAAAAGTTCGAGACCACATTGAAACATGGGATTTAAACAGGGAAATAAAAAGAAAGACATAGGATGTCAATGTAAAATGAATAAGAAATATTAAAGATTCTGTAGTATTTCTAAGTAAATGTGACTCTTTTGTAGAGACAGCAAAATGTCTATTGCTCTTTGGATCATCTCAGGTTTTACACAAGATATTGAAATGTTTCTTGAGCACAAATCAGCAGATTAGAATGATTTCCTGAAGGATCATGTGGCACTGAAGATGTGAAATGTAGCTTCGCCATCCCAATTAATTACATTTCAATATAAAAAAGATATTTAAAATCGTGATAATATTTCATTTGTTTTGACTGTATTTTTGCTCAAATAAATGCAGCCTTGTTTGAGCATTAGAAACTCTCGAAAACATTAAAAAAAATTGACAGACTCCAAACTTTTGAACAGTAGCGTATATGAGTGTATTAAAAGAGGGTAAATGCACACACAATAAAGTCAAGCTCTTGTCTGCGAAGCGGAAGCCCCTTCCTGAGAAGCAGGAACTATCAGTCTGTAGCCCATGCCAAGAATAATAATTTAGCAATGATAGATTTTCTAGGAAGCAAGTAAGAGTGATGTAATCGAGGCAACACAAGCCAAAACACATTTTCTGTCATATCCATCTATTGTTTCTGCAATCAGCTCTGCTGTACCGAAACTTAGCCAAAAATCTCCCAGGCTCCTTTGCCCTACAGCAGCCTCATATTGCATGACATCATCCTCTCTCTCTTTAACCGTTGGTGAGGCCACTTATGCACGCACGTACAGACGCAAAAATACACAGCAGAGCACTTGGAAAATCATCATTGGTATTAGTGTCACCATGCTGAAAGTGATGAGCTGGGATATGTGCACTCCTCTGGAGTGGTTTGGACAGCATAATGATCAGCTTATTTGACCGTGTTCCTGATGAGAGTTTCATGAGCTGTGCTGAGAATGTTCATTTTGGTTTCTCACTTGAGGGAAGAAAAACATTTTTTCTATTAGTGGTTGATGTCAGCATGTACAATAGCGGTTTGAAATAGAAGGGTTGGAAAAGAGTTTATCAAAAAATACAATGAAAACACTTGGATGGTGTGTTACTGATATATTTACTCAATATGTCATATGGCTCACACTTGACTGGTTCCATAATGCATTGTATAACTGCATATAAAAGAATGCAATAAGACCCCCATTATAATGGTTTGTAATCAAAGTTAATTTGAAAACTAGTAATTTAATATAATATGTGACCCTGGACCACAAAACCAGTCACATGGGTAATTTTTTTGAAATTGAGATGTATACATCACATGAAAGTTGAATAAATAAGTTTTCCATTGACGTATGGTTTGTTAGGCAATATTTGTCTGAGATACAACTATTGAAAATCTGGAACCTGAGGGTGCAAAAAAGTCGAAACATTGAGAAAATCTCCTTTAAAGTTGTGCATTTATGTTCGCGATTGTGCTGCATTCACTCACAAAAATAAATGTTTTATATATTTACATTAGGAAATTTACAAAATATCTTCATGGAACATGATCTTTACTTAATATCCTAATGATTTTTGGTATAAAAGAAAAATCGATCATTTTGACCCATTCAATGTATTGTTGGCTATTGCCACAGATATACCCATGCGACTTATGACTGGTTTTGTGATCCAGGGTCACATACAATATAATGTAATATAATATAATGTAATATAAACTTCAACCAAAGCTAAAGTTAAGAAGCTAAAAAAATCAGCTAGTTTTTTATTTATATCTTTACATTTATTTTATTTAGTCGCCAGTTTCCAATACTGCTTATTTCCAAGCAGTGCTGGATAAACAGTCAACCAAACAAAGGCTTGTGTGAGAGAGAGAGAGAATGCAAGCCCCTGTAAAATCTTTCATTTGGTGTGAGCTATTCACCATGACGGTTGAGAGGCCCTTTACAGGCTGAAGCACGGAGGCCTCTCCAGGTGAATTAAACTAGGTGTCTGTGTGTGCTTGAGTATGTGTAACATTCCTAATTGTTTGAGCACAAAGACACTTTGGAATAAACCTTGAGAGCGAGCTTCAACATATTATTAGCATGAAGTCTTTGCTCACAAATCAGCCTTTGACAGAACACACACACATCACAGCGGGCCTGTGAGCTCAGAGTGAAAGTGTTACTGATTTGTGCAATAACAGGCTTCGACGTGGCATACGTGCATGTGCTCACCTGTGAGGGATCAGAGCCAACTGTATGTAATCACTCATACACCTGCCGCTGCAGTTACAGTATCGGCCTCCAGCAAGAGTCAGTGCTTTGTAGCTCATTAGCTGCGATGCACCCTGGTAAAAATACAGTGAAATATTATAAGACACAAGTGATATATTCATATTCGTGCAATTGGAGCTGACAACTAATTGCATTTTTACTGCAAATGTTGTATACTTAAATATTATATATTAGCTGTCATTTATATTCTGCTAAAAATTTGATCTATAGGCTATGGAACTATTGACCACTTAGGCGCCTTTCATGAAACTGCATAAAATACTTTCAAATGTAATTTTTTCCTGTGATGGCAAATAAGAATTTTCAGCAGCCATTACTTTAGCCTTCAGTGTCACATGATCCTTCATAAATCATTCTAATGTGTTGATTTGGTGCTCAAGAAACCTGTATGCCAGGTTAAAGAGATGTGTTTTTAGTCTAGATTTAAACTGACAGTGTGTCAAGTCAAGTCAAGTCAAGTCAAGTCAAGTATATTTGTATAGCGCTTAATACAAATTGTATCAAAGCAGCTTCACAGTATTAAATTAAAATAATACAGCAAGGTTTGTTTCTAGTGGAATTTATTGATTGATAAAAATAAATTAATATTCCCAAAATATCCCCAACTGAGCATGCCAAAGGCAACAGTGGCAAGGAACCGAAAAACTCCATCAAGTGACCTGACGGTGACCTAAAACTCCATCAGGTGACCCAATGGAGAAAAAGAACCTGCTAAAAAGGAAGTTGCAATTGATTTTGATATTCTAGGTATTATCAACTGGCCATCATTTGTAGATAGTAATAGATGTGAAGGTTGTTTTATTATTGTTGCATTGTTGTATACAGCATATAGCCTCTGAAAAACATAAGAATATAAGTTTGTTAAGAATATAAGAGCTTTTAGAATGTTATAAAACCTATAGAAATTAAACAACTGAATTGACAAAAAAAATAAAAAAAATAAAAATAAAAAAACAGCCATAATCATCTACTTTTTTATTTATTTAACACTCCTACCACCCCAGCAAAAGAAGTACACATCTATGTAGTGGAGTAAAAAGTACGATATTTGTCTTTCAAATGTAGTGAGTAAAATGTTTCCAGAAAAAGTAATACTCAAGTAAAGTACAGATACTCAAAAAGTGTACTTAAGTACAGTACTCAAGTAAATGTACTTTGTTACTGCCCACCTCTGATGACAGGGATCCCGTTGTAACATCCTACAAGGTAAAAAAAAAAAGAAAAGAAAAAGGATGACATATTTGTGCATTTAAAGTCTCTATGAAAAGTTTTTTGGCTTTTATTAATATGTTAGCCTTACTGTTCTCTATAAGCTAGTGTGCTCCAAAACAATGACCAAATTCAAATTTAGAAAACCAAACCCAACGTTGAAAGTGAAAATCAGGTTGATGTCAGAATCCAACGTCAGATTGACATTAATCTCCAACGATGGACAGACGTTGTATTGTGGTTGAAAATGAAAATTTTCAATGAAAATGTAGTGAAGTTAAAGTAAAAAGTTTCCAGAAAAAAATAATACTCAAGTAAAGCACTTTTTTTTTCTTCAAAAAGACAGTACAGTACTCAAGTAAATGTACTTTGTTACTGTTCACCTCTGAATGTATGCCATGTTTAATAGAGGGAGATAATGCAGTGTTGACAGAACCAAGCTCAAATGGTCATACTTCCTGGATCTAGTAAACTCTATCTGCTGTGTTTTGGACCAGCTGGAGTTTATTAAGCATCCAGGGCAACCACCCAGTAGAGCATTACAATAATCTAGCCTTGAACTCATGAACTAACTTTTCTGCATTTGTCACTGAGGGCATATGTTGTAATTTAGATATATTTTTAAGATGGATAAATGCAGTTTTACAGATGCTAGAAATGTGGCTTTTAAATGAAAGTTTGTTATCAAAGAGCACACCCAGTTTCCTAACCGACGACGAAGACTTGACAGAGCAGCCATCAAGTGTTAGACAGTATTCTAGGTTATTACGTGGAGTTTTATTGGTCCAATAATTAAAGCCTCTTTTTTTTTGGAATTAAGTTGTAGGAAATGACTAGTCATCCAATTTTTTTTCATATCAACTATGCATTTTGTTAATTTTGTGAATTGGTATGTTTTGTCAGGGCGTGAAAAGATTCAGCTTAACAGTGGAAACTAATATGCTTCCTAATGAAATCTCCCAAGAGTAGCATGTACAGGGTGAAAAGCAACGGACCTAGTACTGAGCCTTGCGGTACTCCATACTGAATCGATATGACATCTCTTAATTTACTGCTACAAACTGATAATGGTATGATTTGAACCATGCCAATGCAATTCCACTAATGGCAACATATTTTTTGAGGCTATTCAATAGAATATTGTGGTCGATAGTATCAAATGCAGCACTAAGATCCAGTAAGAGATACAATCACGATCGGATGATAAGAGCAAATCCTTTGTAACTCTAATGAGAGCAGTCTCGGTACTATGATACGGTCTAAATCCTGACTGAAAATCCTCGCAGATACTATTTCTTTCTAAAAAGGAACATAGTTGTGAGGATACTTCCTTTTCTAGTATTTTTGACAGAAAAGGGAGACTCAAGATTGGTCTGTAATTAACTACTTCTCTAGGATCAAGGTTTTTTAATAAGAGGTTTAATAACCACCAGCTAATAGGTTTTATAGGTACATATCCTAATGACAAAGATGAATTAATGATATTAAGTAGAGGATCTATGACTTCTGGAAGACTTCACTGATGATTTAACAAATGTAGACAATTCTTCCTCTCCTTTAGCACAGAATGAAATATCTTTACTCTCACCTTTGATTCATTTAATGCATTCTTGCTTAATAAAAGTATTAATTTAAAATAAAACAAACAATTTTTTGTTACTTTTAAACATTAGTGTATATATAGTCAAAAATAATTAATGAGGTCTAATTTGACTTCACATGACAATATGTAGCAGGCTGCATTAGATTGAGTTTATTCTGTGAGTTTACTTGACTTGATTAACTTGACTTGCATGTATGGTACCACCTTTTATGTCTAGCTTAGCAGATGAGGGACACAAATAAATTTATTTTTGCTTTCCTGTAGCTCAAACAGTAGAACGTTGGCGCTTGCAACGCCAAGGTCATGGGTTCGATTCCCAGGGAAAGCAAGAACTGATAAGAATGTAAATGAGTACCATGAAATGCAATGTAAGTCGCTTTGGATAAAAGTGTCTGCCAAATGCATAAATGTAAATGTAAATGTTTTGACCGCACTGACTTTCATTATAATGACAAAAACCATGTGTGGTGGTGATCCGGTCTGCTGTTTGGAATGACAGGTCTGAGAGGTCAGGACTTGTGCTGGAGGGATGTGGCGACTGCTGGGCGTCTGTCACTGTTCATGATAAGCCTGGTGGACGGGTCTGGCGGACAGCAGAGGTACAGGAGATTAGACATAATACAGAGAGCCGAACAGAGACAAGAAAGTGTGTCGGTAGAAGTTGGCTTCTTACACTGGTCAGAGATAAACTCAGCTGTTGGTAGGTGTTTCTGGTCCCGGATCAGTCGAATGCAGACTTGAACAGAGAAGTGGTGTTGAAAGATGATGTCTTTCCTTTCCCTCTGGAAATAATCCCTGTATGAATGAAAATGAATGATGAGCAGTAGGATGAGTATCAGCAGAGCTCTCCCACACACCGCTCCGAGACATTCTGTCCAGGACAATTATTGGAGTCCATTCCCTACGTCTCCACACCATTGACTGCAGGGCGACTCTGCTGGACGTGCTTTACCTCTGACACCATGGTGGACGCAGTGGGAGGCTCAATAAAGTGCGTCATTGCACGATGAGGAATGGGAGATTTAGAGGTAGACAGTAGAGGTAATAACTGGACTTGCCTCTGGCCCCCAGACTTATCCTTCTGTGTGTTTCTTTAGCTATGGCACTTTTGGACCTGTAAAAATTAAATAAACACACTTTTCAAAGTCATAGATATACATGTATCACAGGACAATTTTTGTTGTCATGAACAAATGCCATTTCCATCACATCTGAAATCACCATTCAATGTAGTGTAAATTATAGTAATGGAATGGATAGTTTTTTTGGAGAATGATGACAGGCTTCGTTCTGGATAAGATAATTTCATTGCTAGCATTTTATGTTCCCTTAATACAAATTAAATATTATTTAAAAAAAAAAGTGTGCATAATTTGACAAATTAATTGGAAATGACACACTTTTATTTTTATCTTTACTTTGATCCTTTACACATCATGTTTCTCTCAGAACAGAACATCACTGAGGTAAAAGTCATAATTTGGGGAAAAAAATGTAAATATTTTTTTTTCCCACAATAAATGTTGAAATCAAGTCAAGTCATCTTTATTTATATAGTGCTTTTTAAAGCAGCTTTACTGTGATAACATTAGAATAATGCAACATAGTTTGATTTGACTGTACAGCAGCTCTAGAAGAAAATAGTGTTATTGTCCAGCTTAAGTAAATTCAGTATGTCATCACTGATGGATTTTCATATATTTATGTCTGGGGCTCAGTAAAAAAAAATTGAAATCAGTAAAAGTTATTGATCTTATTGTGATGATTAATCCAGGTATATGTTTTTTTTTTTTTTTTGACCTCATGATTTTTTATTAAAATATGTGACAGACTCTTGTGACGTATGCCGAACTTCTCCAAACATTTCGTCCCCATAAACCCCACCCCTTTCACACAACTTGACTTCATCCAATCAACAACAGATGGATAGAAGTCTCACCCTACATTATTTTCTTTTTCAATAATCCATTTCACTTGGATGTCCATCAAAAAGTGAAAGAAAAGATATGTCGCTGCATCAACTAACATCACAATTTTAAGAAAAATCAATGCCCCTGCCTGTATTTATTACTTTTATTATAACCTTTATATTACCAGGAAACGAAGCACATTGAGATTAAGAATCTCTTTTACAAGAGTGTCCTGGCCTAGACTGACAGACACAGCTCGTGTGAGTTTAACAGATAACATCCATCAATACATACACATATACACACACAAGCAAATCAAATCAAATTTCAATATCAATACATAGTTAAAACATCTACAGCCCGATGTTTCTTTCTCCAAATCGTTTAAAACTACTTTGAAAATGTCCAATGAAACCAGCTCCCTAAGTTTCAACGTACTTTGCAAATTATTCCAGGCAGAGGGAGCAGCAAATTGAAATGCCTTTTCCTCAGTTCAGTACGTACCACTGGAACAGACATTAAGAATAATTCCTAGGACCGTAGACTATGGCTACAAACATACTTTTTACAGATGTAGGTATAAAGATATGAAGGAAGTAGACCCAGGATAGATTTATAAATAAAAACATGCCAGTGTTTTTTAAGCATACAACACACAATGGGTGAGGGTTTCAAGATGTGTTATGAACCCCAATGCACCATGATAAACAGTGTCTATGAAAACACTGTGAAGATGCATGCATATAACATCACCATAGTCCAGTAAAGACAAAAAAGTGGCTGCAACAAGCCTCTTTTTTGCCTCAAAGGAAACTTATTTAATGAATAATGGGCATGAAACATTGATTTGAGTTTAAATATTATTATTTATTAATAAAAATTTTATTATGTGAGAAGAAAGAGACTACGAGATACTAGCACAATGTAGGTGACTGTCTGCCAGGAACAATGATCAAATACAGATTAGAGGTCATTATGCAAAAATATTTCATGGAATGTTGCGACTGACCAATAAAAATGAATTATTTCTGAGAGCTGTGCAATAAACTTCTCCATATTAAATGAAAAGAACGAACACAGAGGCCTGTGACGGGCGCCAGAGCCATTGATGACTGTCTATATTGCAAACACACGTGATTGAGCTGACAGGGGCACGCAAACACTAAATGACTAATGGGAGAAAGATAAACAATGATAGGAAAGACAGACAAGGTAAAGAGATAGAGAAAATGACAGGCCCCCAGCAGACCTGATAAAAAGGAGTGGATGACTTCATTTCTCGGCACTAGGTCCACAAGGCGTACGAGCAGACAGGGGTCAGGGGAGGGCAGTGGCCCGCAAGGCTTTTCCATCCCTACCCGTTTTAATGGCTGGGAATCTGCCCTGCTGACCCTTCTCGTGTAGCGCTGCAGGGGAGGGTGTCTGATCCCCACCTCTGACCCCTCAGCTGGTCTTCTCTTCTCTTTCCTCAGTCAGTTCGGCGCAAATAACACCACATCATAGGAATCAGATTACAAGCAGGAAAAACATCAAATGCAGAGTATGACGTGTTTTACCAACAAACCACTCTTTGAATCTGCTACAAGGATGGTCACAGATTTATAGGAGTTTAGCAAGGGATCCTAAAATCCTCCCTACTGCAGATTCCTATAAAATACCAGATGACATAAAGATGGCCGCCTTTAAATTACAGTATAGTGCTGCAATATAGAGGCGAGCTGTGCGGATGTCAGAGTCATCACTCGGTTTGTGGCGTCACATTTTTTCTGAAGCTCACTTTCAGCTGACAGCTTCATCTTTAATCACCTCTGCATCTGGAGAGCCAAATGACTGAAGGAAAAGCCTGGCGATATTTCCTGGCAGGTCTCGGAGAACATAATCATATATGGTCTACAGCTTTGAACGATTGCTAAGCATTTTAGTATGTCTGCCCCATGACATCATGACCGATCAAACATGTGTAATACGCTAGCCAGTTTTCTAATAAGGCAGCAGGGAGGCTGTGTGTGTGTGTGTGCTGTGCACGTACCGGTACATGGCTGTTTCTCTTATCTTCAACCCTTTAAATTTTTCAAAGGTGTGTTTTTGTTTCAGATAACCACTTTCATCAGGTTTTGTTTTCTTAGTTGGCATTCATTTAACATGGATCCACAGGCTTGTTCCACAGACGGCGTGGAACAATTACCCCTTCTGTTCTCTGTCCGTGCTGCGCTTTACAGAAAAAATAACAACAACAGCCTCAGGCGGTGTGAGTTCAGGTATATGTTGCATGCTTACTGACTTAACCGATAAACACTACATCAAAGCAATGGTTGCTGAGAGACAGTAAACTATTATCAAGCTTTGAGCCCCCTGAGACCTTTATATGCCATAGCCATTTTCATTCATGTCATTCTCATGATTCCATGTGTTGATTTGTTAGATCCCCTTTCAGACAAACTCCCAACCCATTTAAACAGATCTTCAGACTAAGTTTTTCTTGGACTGATATTATTAGAAAGCCGTCTCCCACAGGCTCACTGTATAATTAAATGCATATGATAGTAATGTCCTATTGTATATAAATTAACCCTCCCTTTGAATTCATTTTGAAGGATGCTTTGGGGTCATTACAGTTCATTAAGATGATTTTTAAATATTTATTGGATTTATTGGATTAAAAAAACAGTAATATTGTGAAATATTATTATAATTTAAAATAACTGTTTTTCTATTTGAATATATTATAAAATGTAATTTATTCTTGTGATGCAAAGCTGAATTTTCAGTATTATTACTCCAGTCTTCAGTGACACACGATCCATCAGAAATCATTCTAATTCGCTGATTTGCTGGTCAAGAAACAATTATTATCAATGTTGTATGCATTTTTTTAGAAAGCAAAAAAAAAAAAAAAATTGATCAAAAGTGACAGTAAAGACATTTATAATGTTACAAAAGGTTGTTTTTCAAATACATGCAGTTCTTTTAAACTTTCTATTTATCAAAGATATAAAAAAAAATTGCACACAACTGTTTTCAACATTGATAATAATAAGAAATATTGTTTGAACACCAGATCAGAATATTAGGATGATTTCTGAAGGATCATGTGACACTGAAGACTTTGTTAGCTTTGACATCACAGGAATAAATTACATTTAATAATATATTCAAATAGAAAACATTCATTTTAATTTGTAATAATATTTCACAATTTTTTTTTATAAAATAAATGCAGCCTTGTAACCTATATTTATCATAAAAAAATGAAAAAATAACTGAAAAAAAATAACAAAATATTTTTGTGTTTCAAAAAATGTCTATATATCCATTGTTTATTATATCTTTTAGTTTATACATTAGTGGAAAACTCTCATTTTTCTATGATCTCATAACTCGATTTGTCTCAGTTATCAAAATATCAAAATAGTATAAATCATGTTCCAGATGCTAAAATGTTTATGCCTGTGAACACGCTAAATTACACAGCCATAAACTTGTTTATATCTTGGTAGTTTTTAGACCAAGTATTTTCTTTGCTGGGCCCACTTAACCCCAACATCTGTAATGATGAAGCATGTGAAGAACCTTAAAGGCCAGGCATGGATTTAGTTAAACCTCTATTTAGAGCTGGACATCCCCAAACTATTAAATAACCATGATGTCTAGCACATCTCCTGGTCTTTACTACACATATCGGTTCTTCATAGGTGTCATTAGGTGCTGTCAGAAGACACAGTGTCTCAACCAACTATCTCACACTCCAAAAATACTACAAGTCGTAATGTCAGCTTTAGTCTGGGCAGTGCTGTCTAAAGGGAGAAGCCCGAGCGTAGATGTAAGGAGGGTGGAAAGATAGTAACGGGAGAGATGAGCGAGAGAGGTTCAAATTTAAAAGGCAGAAACCTCAGACAGATTGATGCGTGTAGCGAGCACAGAAGTCTTTCCATGCTATTCCATTTCACCGATTAAATGTGAGGGGTCTGACGGAGCATGAAGCCAGTGCCCTCAGCAGAGAACCAAACAATCCAAGGGAAAGTCTCTCTTTTGGATCTTCACTCCACCAGACTTCAAACACAGGCCACAAAGGCCAGGACATCACAGGAAAAATAAACACACACAGAGACACAGGACAGGAAGGGGGAGCGGGACATATGGAGAGGAAAATAAGACAGGATAAAAAGACAAACAGTCAAATAATCCTGATGATAAGGTGAAGAATTAAGGGAAAAAGCGAAAAGTGTCTGTTGAAACGTTTACTGGAAAGCTGGAATTTTATGGGAGACAAATGTCTAGCAAGTTTATTTGACACAAATTAGGTCTGCAAAGACAAATGCTGAGATACTCTAAAGTAGTAGAACATCTGGTACAGTCAGGAGAACAAATTTGCTCTGCATACAAACAGAGACAGCAGACTAGAGGTAATAAAATATGTCCTTAAAGAAATAGTTCACTAAAAAATGACATTTCTCATCATTTACTCACCCTCAATCGATTCCAAGCCTGTATGATGAAATACAGCTGAAATACAATAGAAATATTGCCTTGGCAACTAACTGAAATACAATTAAGTTGAAGTATTAAAAATGAAAAAAAATTAAAAATAAATAAATAAATAATTAAATACAAATGACAAATACACATAACTAAATTACTAAATCTGAAACTAAAATGAAAACTGAAAATATAAAAAATAAAAGCTAATTAAAAAAAATTACAATATAGTAATAGCATATAAATAATAATAAAATAACATTGCATGAGGGTGAGTAAATGTTGACAGATTCATTTTTGTGTGAATTGTCTCTTTAAGAGCAGCTTAATTGAAAATCCTGTCATTGTGCCTGAAAGTCCATTAGAGAAATATTTATCCACCAAGTATAACCAATTCAGCCATTATGATTTCCCCAGAGCACTGACCACCACACGCAATCACATGGCTCTGTATTTCTGGGCTTTAGAAACAAAACAAGCCGTTCCCTCAATTCTCTTTGGATTACAACTCCCAGAGTGACCAGGCCTGTTTGTTTTTAAATCCCATCTGTGGTGAAACCAGGGCCACATGGTCGCCAATTGCAGCACATGGAGGTTCGGAGAGGGTTAAACAACTCCAATCGTTCTTTAGCTCAGCTTGATTGATTAATTAGTGCTAGAAAAATGATCTAACTTCCACAACCCATTAGCCGAAATAAAAACAAGTCACTGCCGAATGCTGTTTAAAATGCCAACAGGTCGAATGGAAACTGACAGGGCTAATAACGGATCACGGGTCAAGGGCAGGCAGCCCATCATTTATGCAGTTGGTGTAATAGAGACTCTTGATTTCTCAAGGCATAAGCCTCATACGGTCCCAGGGCAGCTGTTACTGTAGAACTGCAAAGCTTGGCTGAGCACTGACCTTCCTCTAGCTACTGACCCACCAGGCACGCTAGTTTCCAATGAGCCCGAAGAGCATCACCACAGGATAAACCTTGAGATAAAAACAAAAGCTAGTTTTTTTTCCGTCATCGCACATGCACATGAGTCTAAAGATTCTGAATTCACTTACAAGATTCCTTATAATGGCCCCATTGTGCATTTGAAGAGAGCTGCGATGAGAGAGAGTGTATGAGAGATGAGGAGGGTACTGTGAGAAGGGGAATGTACCAAGTGCCATTTAGGAACAGCTGCCATTCCGGAGTGAAGTGTTTATTGTTTAGATAACCGGGAGTCAGGGAGATGCCTCGCAGGGGGGCTTCGTGTGGTCCAGAGATGAGTATTTAGCCAAGAATACTTCAAAATCCCACAGGCCTCAGAGCGCCACTGGTGTTGGCTTTCACCACAAGCAGAAAAAAGCATTGCAAACATCACACAAAGTTCTCTGGTGATGGATTTATTCCAGTTTGACGCAATCAGAACATGTCAAATTCAACACCGATTTTATTTATATCCTAACATTTGTACACATATTCAATTCAAGTACATTATTTGAAACATCAGAGGCATATTTTATTTAAATATCTTTTTGCAGCTTTTTTGAATACCTTTCCCCACTTATATATTTTTAATTTATAACTCAAACGATCAAAATCAACAGTGCACTTTGCAATCATGAATTCCTTGCCCAATTGACATTATTTACAGACGTACAAAAACGATACAACCCAGAAAGCAATGAATAAATTCTTCTTCAGATTTTGGAGAGACACAGTGCCTTATCAGCCATAGTAAACAAGGACGTAAACCATGATATCTGGAATTACATGATATCTCTCAACACACTCCTCATTTTCCCATGAAGAGCACCTGATCTTGGCGAATGCAGCAGCAGGAGATGGCGGGGATGAGGGGAGAGAGAGACAGACGGAGGGAGGGAGGGATGGAGGGATGTGTTGTCTGTTTCCATGACGGCGTACTTTAAAACTTCAGGCATGAGCTTTCAAAACCTCTGCACATAAGAGACACAAGGTAAACATACAGCGTGAGACTGGACATATGGCAAATACACACACACACTTACGTCACACTTCCACATATGCCAGTAATTACAAAGACGTGTAAAACACACAGCGCACACACATACACAAACATAAACAGTACAGAGAACCTATTCATCTCATTCATATTCAGTCATATACAGCTGGAGTCTGTGTCAATTTGCACAAAATATGTTATTGTTACTCTTCTATTCTTTAAAGCTATCCCTTACCTTTTTTGCTGCATTTTGTCCTAAAACAAGAAAAAGTATTAAGAACATTAGACTTGGATCAAGTAAATAGAAAACTAAAAGGTGAATGTTTTTGTTCAAGATAACATTTAACTTTTGATCGACAGATTTCTTTGATTAATTCTTTACTTATGAGCCACACTGTGAACTGATGACAAATAATTGGGATTGGGAGATGGGATGCAGGATGCTGAGATCAAAACTGTGTTTTCCAAAAAGAAAAATAATTTAGGAAATTGTTTCCCTTTGCATTTTACGTATAATCAGTGTTGGGTGTAATGCATTACAAAGTAATAAATTACTGCAATTTAATTACTTTTCCCTTGAAAAAGTAAAGTATGGGATTACTCAAAATATTTCTGTTATTTAATCACAGTTACTTCTGTAATATCAATTGCTCACTAAAACCCTCTCGCACTTTCAAGTCATTTCAAGTTTGAATGTGACATAATTGAATTAAATACTGTATAGACTATAGAACAATTCTATATATCAACATCTAATATTAAAATGTTTGTTTTTAATGTAACCATCTCCATTTAAATACTTAGTTCAAGAATAGTTTATGCAGTTATTATTTAAATTAACTTACTCTAAATCAGTTAAGTTATTTATTTGACCGAATTTAAAGAGCAGGTTCATGCCCTTGAATTGTTCTAGTAATTAGTAACATTAGTATTTTATTGATATAAAATATGATTTTTATGTTAGCTCCTAATGTGACCATATTGTTCAAATAGGAACATAAGTTGCATAAGTTGCATAGTGTTTGCAGTTAAATTTTGCAACAAACAATTAAAATGTGGGAAGCACAATATAATTCAAAGGGATTTATGAACAACAAATGACTTACTTGCAAGATACTGCAGCGCATAATAAAGAATTACTAGCATGAGAATTATGAATCCAATGGCTGTGACATACCACATGGTAGAGTCGGGTTCTGTGATAAAAAGAGAGAAAGTAAATTGAAGAGGTGGGAAAATCAGCCATAATTGTACATTATGCCTGCCACCTAGTGGTTATTTGTAATATTTAAAGGATATTTAGGTACTTCCCAATTTTGTGAATAATTCTGTGTTTGTGTTGCATCTGATTCACCTGTAACTATGAGGCTAAAGCTCTTGCGGATGGGAGTGAGCAAGGACTTATGGGAAACTCTGCACGTGTACTTATATCCAGAGTCCTCCATGCTAGGCTGGAGAAGGAAGAAGGCTGAGAGCGAGTATGTGCCATCTTTATGAAGTCGATGACTTGAGTACAGGACATTCTTCAGGAACAAAGGTGTAGGGCTGCCCCCGAACGGTTCACGGTACCACTCAATGTTTACGTCCAAAGGATAGTACCCCTCTGCGTCGCATATTAGCTTCTGGTCCGTACCAAGTGTTATAGACACGGTGGAGCCCACATTCAGAGACACACGCGGTTGTTCTGTGGAGTTTGAAAGGGAAAAAATAAACATTAAAGTGATAGTTCACCTAAAAAAAAAATTCTATTCCCCCTTATGTCGTTCCAAACCTGTATAACTTTCTTCAGTGGAACTCAAAAGAAGACATTTTGAAGAGGTTTTAACTGTTTTTGTTCATGCAATGAAAATCAATGTGGTCCATTGACTTTCACTATATGGAGAAAATAATCACTGAAACATTTGTCAAAATATCTTCTTTTGTGTTCCACAAAGGGTTTGGAATACCTTGTGTGATTCCAATGCTTAAATATTTGAAACACTTGTAATAATTGAAACATGCATTTTCTGTAAAGCTGCTTTGAAATAAAATGTATTGTAAAAAGCACTATACAAAGAAATGTCAATTGAATTCAATTTAATCTCACCACTTAGGCTAAGGGGAATATCATGGCTTCCATAGAGAGGAGGAACCATCACAGAGCAGATATATGTGCCCTCGCTTATTTTTCTAGTGGGTGTAAGTTTGAAGGAGGCATTTCCAGCGGCAATGGCCTTGACAGCCACTCCGCTACCTTCAGTCTTCCCTGTGCGGCTGGAATAGCTAAAGAGTTTGCTGCGCTCCCCGTGTCGCTGCAGTCTCCACTCCACTGTTGCATTAGGCAGTTTATGATCCACTGCAAACTGACAGTGCAGGTTTGGCTCCTTCAAGAATCCCACCTCCACGGAGGGAGTCCGGGTCAAAACAACCATCGCAGCTGGAAAACACATGGAAGAGAGGATGAAACATTAAATTGTGGTAGAGGAAAAAGTAAAAGTAGAATCCCTTGATTGCAGTGGTGTTTTGAAATGAGGAGGCAAAGTCCTCACTGATTTTTATGATTTAAAAAAAAGAAAAGTAAAGTAAATTCATGTTCAGTTACACTTAACACATTTTTCAGGTTAAATAAACATAACTTACAATTAACCAATTAGGTAATTTTTACATTAACGATGTAAATCAAGCATTTTTTTATTTAAGCATTTTTAACTTTATTCCAAAAAATAACTATAAAGAAATTTTTCATGTATATTTTATTTGTTATCTGATGTTCAGCTGTTCTTTTTAATCGTCAACTTGCATTCGGATCATCAGTCACCAAAACTCTGTAAACACTCCAGGTGTCATAATGATCACAGACACAGAGTACCTTTACTTTCACCAAACTGACTGCTCACTAAAAACCCTCACAGATCATGTTTTCAAGTCATTTCAAGTTTGAATGTGATATGACATAAAGCATTGATAACAAGTTGAATATTGGCATTGTTTTATTTTTTTATGCCTCTCTTGCCTCCTTATTTGATTGTTACCTGATGTTGTCAGAAGATCCCTATCATTAACTGCTAACCATTGTAGATAGTCCACCTGTCCTTGGGCAGAAGCCGTAGGTGTGTGTCTGAGGAAGGTGGTGATGACGAACAAGCCTTGTGTATGGCGTATCGTACAGGTGAACCAGACGTCATGATCTTGCGCTCCTGTAATAGGCCAGCGCATTACAATCCCTCCAGTGCTGTATCTCCGAATCTCACAGTGTAGAGAATCCTCATCTCCCTCCAAATAACGCCTCATATCCACTTTAGAGCCTTCATGAGACACAACAAATGAACACAGTATATTATTTAAAGAGCAAAGGAAATATTAAGGTTACAACTTCTAATGACTTTCGTTTACCTGTGACGAGGAAGGTAATAGTAGGATGTAAAGGGCTGTCACCGACATTACCAAACTGAAGCACAGCCTCTCTGTGGATATAATTGGTTTCTGTGTGGCCCTCTTCATTTATATGAACTTTCTCATCCACAAACTGACAAGGAAGCCATTGAACATCAAGAACCGAGTTTGTCCCATTTACACCTGTCAAAACAAACAGATCCGTAAATACAGAGAATAATAACAGGATAAACTTAATTCTCAATTAATTGTAGGCTAAATGAAATGTGAGGTCAAACAAAATTGAAAATAATAATAGGCCCTAACAAGTAAAGCACAGTTACCAATATAAACAACCCTGCTAAATAAAAGTGACTTTAAACTCCTCTAATAGTTATTTCCTTCAGAATTATGGATATAGTACATAATACTTCTGTTTAATTCGATCATTTTATATTTATAAAACAACTTTTGACATAATAACATTATACGAGCAAAGGAAGCAAAGGATAATATGTCGGTGACTCTACAGCAATAATCCTTATTTATTTGTAAATAAATGTATAAATAGGCCTACCTAAGCATAAAAGAGCTAGAGTAAGACCCCGAAAAGTCCAAAACATAATGTTAAGTCTCGTCCTCAGGACAATCATTCCTGTTTCCTAAAACCGCCATGCAAACATGTATACTTTCTCTTTCGTTTCGCTTCAAACTGATTCGACTGGTGGTGTTTGATTCAGTCTTAACTGAACAATTCGTTCGTTCACTTCCACGCACACTACAGACTTATATTTTAGCTGATATTTTTAGCGAACTGAATGAACTTTGACAAATTGTGTAAAAATTACACATTTCAGTAAGCATAACAAAAATTTGTGTCGGTCACTCATAATGAATGATAATAACCTGCAGAGAGTGTCAGTGAATACGTAAGTGAACGAATCTTTTAGTGAACTAATTCAAAAGATTCGAATCAAACTGTTCCCTCATTGTCCGCGTGAGAGCGCTAGAGAATCGCAGCAAGCGGAACACACGCTCCCCTCTTTCTCTCTCCATCCGTCTACGTTGACGCGGAAGCACACTGTTCATTTGAAAACTACTAAGAAATCAAACGTGTTGAGCAGATGATTCAAAACTGATGTTTATTTCAGATTTCCAGAGATAAACATCTGAAAACTGCCGTGATCATTCTCAGTGTGGGGATTCAGTGGATATGAGTTAACTGTTACTTAATTTGGCGACGTTTCTTTGAAAGCCTTGCAGTTATGGAGCAAGGTAATAAATAATTTATTAACTTAAAAGTTATTAGGACTTAACGTTAATGCGCCTTCCCTTTTTCTTTCCCGCCTTTAGTTTTATGTTGAAAGTCTATACGGTTACGTGAAATGCCATTATTTAATTCATGCACGACGTTATCTGCGTTTTTAAGTTTGCATTCTTTTATTCTTATAAATTAGCATGAAGATCATCTGACCTACACTAGAACAGGATGACATGTCAGACATGATGTAACAATTTGTATCATATTTTAGACGTGGACTTATATTTAAACAGCACCATTGAAACGCCAAATAATCAGAAAGTGTCCCATCTGATCTATATTCACACAAACAAAATGACAGAAGAATTCTGAAAGCATCATATTCATGCATCGTATCAGCGCATTGTATGACATCCACTTAGTGCAAGAGACAAAACTCATTTTAATTATAAAAGAAATGGGATGAAAGTAAACATACACATTTCAAAGAAACAATATCAGACTATTCAGATCAGATTATTTATCATGCCTGAAAGAAGCATTACCTGATACACCTCCTCTTTTTCAGAGTCATGGCTGAGCTGTGAGAAGACAGCTGTGCTACAGGGAGGATTCTTATTGGCCAATCAAATCGGTCAACCTGAGCCACTGTCGTCTCTGAGGAAAGAGGACTGGGATCGGATTGGATCTCCGATTGTTAAAGCTGTCAACGAGATATGCGTACATTCACTCAGAGACTCCAAAGACAGACTCCATTGGAGAAAGAAGATTCTCTGTATTGTGTGGAGCAAGATCCTAGAGGTGAATAACAAAGAGGACATCGATATCAGATGGAAGGAAGACCCATTGTTTGCCGTACAGAACAGCCTTCCTGACATTAATCACATTGTGCTGTTTGAGCTGGTAAAGTCGATGAGCTTTCCTACCATCTATGTGGAGCTGCTGTTGTGCTTTCAACCAGCTGAACGGTGCAAAGAGCTCAAGCTGTTGGTTGATCATGTGACAAGCAGCAGCACAGAGGCAGATGTGAAGCTACTGTTGGAGGTGTGGTGGGAACTACTGAAGGGCAAGAGAGGATGTCTTGATGCCTTAGACCGTCTCTTTACGGCTCAGTGTTCACGCTCCATGACGTCCACGACCGATCCATCACCACTGGCATCAAAAAGATTCAAACCTGACCCAGAATCCACATCTACATGTATGGTGTACATCTTATTTGAGGGGCTGAGGAAAATAAAAGAGCATTTGACTTCCTCTGAGTTGTGTAATTTTGCCCTCTCAAATTGCATGGACACACTGTATACCAACTACCTTTTAAGCAGTGCTGCTGATCTCTCCATTGAAGTTCAACTCCAGAACATCTCTCGCATAGTGAGCCTTAAAAAGAGAGATGAAGTGAATGATGGTTTTGACTTGATTGAGGTCATACTTGAGGCTCAGAGAGACCTCGCTGCCGCTCTCACTCCTGCTGAGACCAAGCCGTGTGGAATGACATTCATCCAGGCCATGCAGGTCACACTTGAGAGTATATGCTCCTGGGAGGTTATGGGGCTTCTGAAGATGCCCAGCAATGACCCAAGTGTCACGGCGATCCGTCTGAAAGATAGCCTGGCCAGAGTTCTGCCGTCTTTGGAGCAGCCATCGCTTGCTAAAGATCTGGTTGGAAATGGGCAGACTTTGAATAATTTGAGAGTAACTTTGAAAGGCTTACTGGCGTCTTTATCATTCACTGTTCCTGAATGTTCTGCAGCAGAAGTAGCAAATATTTCTATGACCATCTTGGACCATCATCTTGAGGGGTTTGAAGGCCTTCCTGGACTGTTTGCCTCCAAACTAAGTCAAAATGTCAATGAGGCGGAGTGGATTCAGTGCCTAGAGAGAAATGCATGTGTGTTTCAAACCAAAGATCTTTTGATGACGTTGATCTCCACCCTTACAGCTAAATGTCAAAGTGACGCTGATGTTCAGCCCTGCAGAAAGCTCAAGGATATTATTGTAGACATATTTTCCCACTTGTCCTTACCTGACAAAAATGCTACACTTTCAGAATTGCTCTCCATCTCCAGAAAAGGTCTTCATGGATTTCTTCCCAGTTCGGTAACTATAGGCTTCTCTGAGGAGCTCAATATGGCCTTCAACAGCATCATTCAGAGTGGTGCAAATAGCAACCTTGATGCAGCAGTCTCTGCTGTTGCCCGAGTGGCTTTCCAAAACCCTGAAGCCACTTTGCGGCGATGCTGCCACATGGCTGTTGTCAACCTGGGAGCTCACACTCTGATAGCTGAGATTCTTCTGCAGCTCTCAGGTCTCATGTCTTCACCAGGAGTTCAAAACTACAACCTGCTGTGTAGATGCCTGCAGGACACAGTGTGGACCAAGCTGTCCTCACTTCAAGAAGAGAACCAGTTTCTACAATTCTTGACTGAGATGATGAAGTGCAACATAACTGGAAGCATGGGAGAAAAGCGGAGTTTCCTTCCTCCGGAAAATGCCTTGCATGTGTTTGTCCAGCCGTACCTTCTCCCAGTATCTCCCAGCTCAAACAAATTAGAGTTTTGTCTCCGTCTTCTTCAGTGCGCACTGAGCCAGGAGACCATGAGTGATTCAGCACATTGGATAATGAGCTGTTCTCCATTCCCACTTTTATATTGTCTAGCTCAGCTCTTGAATGAGTGCAATAGGTGCTGGGACCAGCCGGTAGAAGGTGAGACACCAATCTCCATGGAGTCCAAAGACCTGCTATTGTCTGTACTGCACACATTGGGGATAATTGTTGGGAAGGAAGTGGCCCATGCTCCTGATGTTTGGTCCAGAGCTCTCTCTTGGCTCTACAGCAAATTGGAGGAACTGGACTGGACCATGCGGTTTTACCTGAAGGATGTGTGGGGAAAACATTTCAAGTATGAAGTTCCAAGTTCTCTGTTGTCAGTTTGTGATCTTCCAGAGCAGGAGTGGTCCAGTCTGGACTTGCCTCAGTATGGACAAGGTACTGGACTTGTAGCATTTTTAGAATGTTGCGCTCTTTCAGACTGTGTTCATGAGACAATGCTGGAATCTCTCTCCCTAAACCTGCTGAAACCAGATGACCTTAACATGTTCAGTAAGGGCCTGTTAGTAGCTGCGTGTCAGTTGCTCCCGTGGTGCACATCTGGGGAATGGGAAAGACTTCTGAAAGTGTTACAAGAACTTTTACAGTCAAGCAAACTTTATGTGCCATACTCTTTAGAATACGTTGATTTCCTTCCGTTACTTGACCTACGTTCGTTTGCCGGAGAGCTGCGCCTATCGGTGTTTCTTCTGCGTGTCTTCCAGTTGCTTTGCAGTTCCAGCTGTTCTGATTGGCTGCCACCGCAAGGCTGGGTGCATACAGGACGGCTTTACTCCAATGCAATGAGGGGCATTATCAGCTCAGTCACAGAGAAGATTCCCCTGCAGTCCACCGCCACATCCCCCAAATCCTCTGGAGCTTGCAGTCAGGAAGTTCTGTTTGTGATGACTCAGCTCTTCTGTCATGTGCTCCATGTGCAGGTGATGATACCTGGCCAGCCAGAGGTGCTGTTCCTGTGTGCACTGGAGATTCTGACCCACTATGAGGCTGTGCTCTCGGCATATCCCGACAGCTGCACTGCCCTGCAGGGACGCGACACGCGTCACTTCTTCACTACAATCGCAGACAATTTGCAGTGTGCAGATATGAAGGCTGTTCTACACCAGAAGATAGCTCAGTTATGAGATCACATCAGGAACTCAATGCAATATGACTGCTATACCACATTAATTTTTTTGTTGTTGTTGGCTTGTCACAAAATAAAATTAAATAAATAATTGTGCATAGCATTTGTTGTGTTCAACACCTCTTTTCTATTATATATTTGCTAACACTTTGCAATAAGGCTGTTTGTTAATATTAGCTATTGCATTAGGTATCGTGAACTAATAATGAAAAAATCTTATAGTTTATGTAGGTTAATGCTAGTTCTAAATACATTATTGTTAAATTATACAGCTTTTTAAAAATACATTAATATGTAGAGATGAATATTAACCTAGATTCATAAATGTGAAAAGCTGCATCCATGATATTTCTGGGGACGGACGGACGACAAACACAATTTTGGCCATTTGCCAAAACAAAACCCTGCCCTAAAATGTCAACAGACCCCATGTCTGCAAACCTGCTGTCAACAAATGAAAAATTAATAAGCAATGATTTCTGATTTCCTCCCCCAAAGTGTTGTCGTACTATAACAGGTGTAATAATTTTTTCCTGTAACTAAAAGAACTGAACATTTAAATACAATAAACTTCTTTTACGGTCTATGGTTGGGCTTGTTTACATCAGTGCGCGTGCCTCTTTGACGCAGCATACAGCAGTGTTGTGCATTTTAAAAGCTTATTGGGTAAAGTATTCTTAAAATACACTCTAAAATCTGAATAATTCCTAATAAATAATTATTCACAGTATTTTGAAGTGCCCGTGATAACAATACTGTACATATTCATTATCGTGATATAGGCCTGTCGTATTACTGTATACCGGCACATGTCCAAAGTTAACAAGCATTGCATTAACTACAATAATAACAACAAGGCAATCTGTCCCAAATAAAATGTTTTATTCCAAGTGAAAATTTCAACAATGTAAACTCATGAGGATCATCGGTTTAAAGTCAAAGTCAGGTACAAGTCTCATGGTCTTTTCATAAATCTGCAAAACAGGTGATTATAGTAGCTAAAAATTATAATTCACAATATTACACTCATGTGTAGTGAGTACAACATATACCTCATGCAAGTCTCTTTCAGGACAGGCCACTTAATGTCTCACTCACTTCCCATAGTTTTTTGGCCACAGCATCATCTTGAGCCTTGGCTTTCACTTTCTGCACAGCACAGTTGGAGAAATACCTGCCACTCAGGGCTTCAATGCCCTCCTGCACGGCACAGTGTAGAGTTGTCTGGGCACCAGCCTCTACATCCTTAAAGAACAGTGCTGCGATGCCTTTCAATAGCCTCCTAGACATTTTATTCAAATTGCGGGCCAAATCAGAGTTTATAGCACCTGGAGAAACAAACGTGTTGGTATGAATGGTTAGCCATTGCATGATATAAAACACTGCAAGTCAAAAGTATGTTCACAACTTGACTAAAATGTTGCTTGTGATGCAAAAAAACTTTTGAATCTCAAGGTTTCTGCTTAGAATCTTGAAATTAGTAGTGTAGCGTAAACTTATATCAATTGTGCCTACTTATGAAATTCTTGATAGAGCTAAAATACCAGACCTGGGTGGAGGCTGTAACAGGTCACGTGGGTTCCTTGCAGCCTCTTGGCGAGCTCATGTGTGAAGAGCACATTGCACAGTTTGCTGTGGGAATATATCCTGAATACATTCCAGAAAGACTCACCAACTCCAAACTCCTTGTGGGTGCGAAGAGTGTCAAAGTCAATGTTACCATGATTATGTAAATATGAAGATACGGTGACAATGCGGCTTGGCGCGCACTCTTTCAATCTGTCCAGCAGCAAGTTAGTCAGGAGGAAGTGACCAAGGTGATTGACGCCAAACATAAGACCAAAACCATCTTCAGTAGTGCCCTGCATATAAACTCCTAAAAATATAGATATCATGCATTACGTATGGACTTACATATGATTTAGATTAAATATCCCTTACAAAACCAGCACCGGTGGAATCAGATGGAATAAAAAACAATGGAGTCCACATTGAATATTGTGTTTTTTTTTTTATTATTGTATTGAATATGTATTAATACACTACCTTTCTACCTAAAGGTTTGGGAATAGTAAGATTAAGGAAGGGTAGGAATTAAAACCTTTTTTTTTAATTGATAAAGTGACAGTAAAAACATTCACATTCTATATTTAAATAAATGCTGTTATTTTTAAATTTATTTTAATAAAAAAAAGAAATCTATTCCTGAAAACACTATATCAGGTTCCACAAAACTATTAAGGATAATAAGATATGTATTAGATACATACAGTATATTCAATATAGAAACCAGCTATTTTAAATTGTAATAATATTTCAGCATATTACTGTTTCTGCTGTATTTTTTTATTAAATAAATGCAAGGTGAGATTAAGAGACAATTTCAAAAGCAAACCCAAACGCTTGAATGCTAGTGTATTTAATGATTAAAATAGCCTATTGAATTAATATTTTATAGTTTATGATATGTTTGCGAATTAAACAAAACTCAACCTGCATTGTTGATAAGAATATCCAGTCTTCTCTCGGTCTTGAGAAAAGTTTCCGTAAAGGAGCGCACTGATTTCAAACTGGCCAAATCCAGCTGCATGTACACCACATTTTTACTCCCGCTCTCCTGTGTTGAAACAAAAACATAGTGTATACGTTATTTATAACTATAATATCATACATTTAGTAACTTAGGACAATGTTCTCACTCTTTGCACAACATCAACAGCAGCTTGACCGCGTGTTTGGTTCCGACAGGCCAGAATGACTCTCGCGCCTCTTCGCGCTAAATCCACCGCGGTGACTCTACCGATGCCCGTGTTACTGCCTGCACACCGTCACAAAGTTCACAAGAAGTGCTTTAAAACGACTGACATGACACATTCTTAAAAAGGAAATAATAATAAAATGAAATAAAATTACGCGTTTTACCTGTAACGATGACCGTCTTGCCATGCAGTTTTGCCTTGCTTTTGCATCGCGCTCCATTTACATATATACGAAATATCATCAGCACCCCAATCACAACACCCGCGATCACCAATAACTCGGACATTTTAAGCGAGAAATACAACATGTACGGAAGTAACAATCCACAATATCCATACAGCTATGCTGGGGTTGACATAGCTTACCTGTAAAACCTGTTGCACTGTCTAACCGGATGACTTGGGTAGTTCATTTGTTGTATAATAAGGTTTTGTTTACATGGGACCTACTTTTATAAAACAATATGCGATATGCTGTATATTTGTTAGATCGGTTAGCCTTTATGATATCATTTTGAAATATGTCTAAAAATTGTTCTACCAAAATGTAAAATAAACAGTTTAACATTAGCCTACATCATGCAAAAGTCAACATTGGAAAATAACTTTTAAATAACATTAACAGAGTGTGGGAAAAACAACGGGCCCTGTAGGGGCCCCACTCTACATAGTGTGGGCAACCCGAACACTTTGGGCTGTCCCAGTGGGACTTGCAGTGATTATTATTTTAGAAGAAACTGTGATTAGCATAGTAAAAAAATAAAATAAAATAAAAATAACACACAGAGTAGTTTCCTTTTGTGAATAATAGCTTTAACAAAAATATGAATGAATTAGTCCCAAACTGAGGTTATCTGTTGTATCCAGGGCCTGTGGCATAGGCAAGATTAGGGAAAGGCAAGTGCAAGTGACTGCGTCCGAAAGGTTGTCGCCTCGCTGCCCTATCAGACAATGACTTTGCAGGCAGTGTTTGCGAACACAGGTAAGCTACATCACGAAAATGATTTTGGACAGTGAAGGGTTTAATGACAACTAAGAAAAAAATTAATTGCTACAATTAGTAATTTCTCACTAGAAGACATTTACATTTATACAACTTTCAGAAGGCATATGTAAATATGGGCTATATTTAGCTCTGCATTGTTGTATAAAATCAATAGGCTTTTGCAATAGTGCTGATGTTCAGAAAAACAGCACTCTATATCCTGAATTATAAACATATAAATATAGGCTATAATAAATATCAAAAACAAAAACTCATTTAGCGAAATTGTTTGCCGTATGTACAGTATTTTGAATTTGGGAAAATTTGTATTAATTTCGGTGACATTTTTGCCCCAAGGCCTGATAACTTTAGACCCTGGAGTGTGTGAGCCATGATGGCGGTGGACAGGGCTCTTTTTTGAGCGCAAGCATAGGCCCCTTCTGTTTCGAGGCCCGTTTCAAGTTAAACGAGTGAAACCCAGCAAAGGCCGCTACTGCACACTGCATATGGAGGGCCGGTGTTATACCAAATCATGTAACCATTCACATACCCCCGGTTTCACAGACAAGGCTTCTAGACCCAGACTAAAATGCATGTTTTTGCTGTTTTAACTGAAAGCAACTTGCACTGACATTTCTTAAAATATTAGTGCCATTGTTTTGTCTCGAGTTGCACACAGTAATGTTTTTTTTTTTTTTTTTCAAGTAACATTTATAAAAGCTACTTAAATGTTCCAGTTGAACGAAGGCCTAATCCTGGCTTAATCTTGTCTGTGAAACCTGGCTTAATCCTGTCTGTGAAACCAGGCCCTAATGATGTTAAGGTTAGGATTAGCTCGATACAGCGCCTACTATGGTCACATAATTCAACACAACACCAGTTGTGGCCAGTGCCTTGCAGGAGTGCAGCGACTGTTTCCTCAAAGTTGATTTTTTCTGTGCTGCACGTGATGAATTCCATACCGTGGTAATGTTTCTATTCATATTGTTTCTAAACTGTATAACTGACTTTCTTATGTGGAATTTAAAAGAAGATAATCTGAGCCAGTGGACACTAAAACCGTTTTGTTATACAACATTCTTCGAGATATATTCTTTTGCGTTCCACAGAAGAAATTCATACAGACTTGAAACAAAATAAAGTTAAGTAAATGACAGAATATCTTTTATTATACACAAAAATCATAAAATGGTCTGTTATTTAAAAATCTTTATATATTTACAATGTAATGACATACAGGTCAGAATTTTCTTGCTGACAAAATGACACTTCAGTCACATGTACATGACCAAAAGACAACTTTAGTTGAACAACTAGCTTTATACACAAATGAACTTCACAACCAAGGCTGCGTAGGGGCTCTAACACTACAGAGAAATGGACAGTTCCAGAAGAAAACTAGAACGATCAATGATTCTGCTAATAAATCCTACAAAGGTATTTGCACATGTATGCACTTCTGCATATAGTTACCTAGTGTGCAAAAAACTGCAGAAAAAAGAACAATACATTTTTATAACAAAATAAAATATTTTGGAGTAAATATATTGTTCAAAAGAGTACATAAAAACCTCTTATACTGACACAAGTATACAGGGTGTAGTGTCGACGAGAGGTTTAAGGGAAAATCGAACATCTGCTCCTCAGTCAAAAGGTTTTGCATAAAAAAAAATGATAGAAATGTAATGTGCAAACACTTTGTCCGTAACACCCAGCACCCAAAGTACAAATGAATGAATTAACCGCATTATCAAAGCTCCTCTATCCAAACTGCATTTACGGTCCATCGTATTGTTTAAGGAGAGGATGTGTTATGATACAGACTTGGACTGTAGCACTGGCATTTGGTGGAGTTTGGGAGTCTGTGCGTCAACCACTTCAGTCTCTTCTTGGCTAACGGTAGTGGATGTCTCCTCTTTTTTGGGTTGGTTGCTAGTAAACTCTGTGATGCTGAATAGGAACTGCATGCAGCCCACTTTGATGCAGCTGCTGTGGTGAAGCAATGCGGTGCCCTCCCAGCCGGCTCCGCTGCCCCCTATCAGGCTGGAGCTGCTGGCTTTACAGTTACAGGGGGACTTGGGTCCTCCTTGAGCCTGGCTGCTCATCATAGCACCTGCGGGCATCAGCACCGCCTCCGCGCACACCTCCCCAAGCGGCTTCCTTGACCTGTTGCCTCCTGCAGATTTACCATACGAGATGCAATGCGTTATGACGATCATATCACGCATTACAAAAACAAGATGTGGGCGGTACTCACTGATGCTGTTTTGCACTTTGGACGCAAGCCCACTGGGTGAAGTGATGTTTGGTTTGTCGGAGAAGTCACATGAGTAAAGCACGTTATCCACAGTCGTCCCGTGCTCACTGTAGTTCAGAAGCTCATAGTGCTTCGTGTTCTACGAGAGATTAAAAAACATTTATAAACATTCCTCTCCCTTGATCTGTTAAATCTGGACAATTAGATTAAAAAGAGCTTTCCAAGAGCCTTTAATGAGGCATAATTACTGGATTCACTCACTTCATCATAAAAGATGCAGGCATGTTTCCCGGAAACATAATTGCAATGACCGTAGTTTGTAAGGCACACGTCCATTTCAGCACCTAAAAAAAAAATGGAAAACCATCAATGATTCAACATCAAAATAATGCAATCTTGTTTATGTTGCTTTTTGCAAACCGTACCTGTTCCTATGTACAGAGTCCTATAGCACATGTTGATAGCTGCCCCTTTTCCTGTTAAAGGACACAGTACTGCTCGAGCTTGCACGTCCCTTTTTTGTACTGGAAAAGAGGAAAGATTTGCTACATTATGACTGGAAGGGTCATTAGCACAGCCTCAACATGATGTGATGAGCGAGTTTCGTTACCTTCAGTGTGTGGGGAGGGTTTGGGCAGAGAGGCAGCGACGGCTGGAGAAATCCCACATTTACTCGAGGGTTGAAGGGATTTGGGAGACAACAGCTGCTGGATCCTCTGCCAGGCCAGAAGTCTGATCAACTCCTCATCCAGCTTATTCATGTCCACTTCTGCAACAGAGCAGATATTATGCGCGGGCATAATATAACTCGTTTTTAAATTAGCCCATTATTTCCCAGTAGAAATAATAACTTGTACTTGCAAATTTTCGGATGAAGTTGAACTCTTACCTGCATCACCTTGAACCACATTCTTGATGTAGCTGTATAAGCTGCCTATAGAGGAGGGGAGCGTCGAGCCTTTCCCAACAGACATTGCATCAGGGCTCACTTTGTTCTCTGAAAAAAACAAACAAAAAACCAAGGCATAAATAGGAATTTTTATGTGGACTGAAAATTCTCCAATCTTAAAACTCCAATTCAGTCTCAATTTGGACAAGAAATATTAGGGGTTGGAACTATAAATGATCTGATTCAGATTTCCATTAATGATTTAGTTAGTAAACAATTCTTTTAGTAATTTAGTTGAGAGACAACATTTGGAATTTTAGTACATTTTTAAAATGTTACAAAATATTTATATTTCAAATAAATGCTGTTCTCTTCAAAGAATCCTGAAAAAATATTTGTGGAAACATTAAGCTGCAAGCTGTTTCAACACTGATAATATATAAAGAAATGTTTCTTGAGCACCAAATCAGCATATTAGAACTTATTTTGATCACAATTCTTTTGAATGATAGTGAATTTTGTGACAATTATTGTGCAATATAAGCTTATTATTACCCCTGTGTCTTTAAAAAATAAACAAAAAAACACTTGTACTTTTTAATTGCAGGATACAGTGAATCCTCAGAAGGGGATTGTTAATTCTAGAGTACTGGTTCTCGACGGGGGCGGTACCGCCCAGAGAACAACGGGGGCCGTTGGAAACAAGATTTTTGAAAGGGGGGCATTCAAGTGTTCATGGGGGGCGTTTACACCAAAGATCCAGGAAAGACAAGATTAAACATGTAATTACTTGCAAAATAATTGCCTACAACATTCTAAAATCTGCCAGTTTAATGCGACATGTAAGTTACTTTTGCAATGACTCTATTATTTTTCCAGTCATAGACCAGCTCTCAAACACTGACTAGAATCCAGTGGTGTCTAGAATCACGCAGTGGAGGAATGGAAAGTTGACAAGCCATTAAAAAAAGGATTGACTTAAGAACCACTTATATATTTTCAATAAATCATGTTCCCATTCACTCGGGCGACGAATTTTAAAATGAATTCAACTAAATTCTATTTATAAGGTACTTTTTACATGTTTAGGCATTAACTAAAAGGTTGAGAACCACTGTTCTAGAGCAAAGCTGAGGGAAATTATGTATGATGTATAGAGTGATGTAAAGGAGTATCTAGGTTCAAAAACCTTTAGTTTGAGATGCGAAGCTGCTGTTCGGCCCCGAGGCAAGGCTGGTAGATGAAGGAGTATCTCTCTGCACACAGGAGCTGAGGGGACTGCTGCTCTCAGTCTTTATGTCTACATGGTTGGGCAGGGCTGGTTCTGAGAGTGGAGTTTGTAGTCTGTGTGGGGTTTCAGCTGTCATACAAGATTTACCCTCACACACCACCGGGCCATTCACTCCTGTGCCCTTCTCCGCTGGACTGTCAGAATCTGCCTGACAAGATCTTTCTCGGCAGCTTTCGGGATGTTTGGGTGCCAGAGAGGGCAGCAGAGGAGCCCCCTGGGGGCCAACTTGTGTACTGCTGATCTCCTGTGTCTCCATACACTCCTGCGTCTTCACGCCTGACATGTCAGTAAGCTCCAAAGCCCGGAGGGAAGATGACATCTGCTTAGCAGATAAATGTTTCATTATACTGCACTGAAGTGCAATGACATGACGAAGCCACTGTGGAAAGGAGAAAAACTGAATGGTACAGATTCCTTTTGCAGTCATATTTATACAACAGCAGTTAAGTTTGTTATACAAACACTTTATACAGTGCATTTACCTCCTCTTGTTCTTCTTTGCTGGTTAAATGTTGGGCAGACGAAGAACATTCTTGTTCCATAAAACCATTTGTGATCAGCTCTCCATTGCGAAGGCCCATTTGATCCATCAGCACAGGGGGGTTTTGGTAGTGACTTTTAATGGCATTGGGGACCTATGAACACATCAAAGTGACAGTCATAAACTAAAACTATTGTCTATGTAAAGGTATCTATGCTGAAATTACCCGATTTTTCCAGCAATTTGATTACTGGATAGGGATGATTCTTAAATCATGTTATAGAGATCACACTCACAAGAGTAATTTCGGGCCAAATAAATTGGAACTGAGCATGAATAAAACAAGGCTACATTTACAAGGCCCAGTAATATTGTTAAATAGAATTACAATAATTTAAATAACTGTTCTCAATTTTTAATATATTTTAAAATGTATTCCTGTGATGATAAAGCTGAATTTTCAGCATCATCACTCCAGTCTTCAGTGTCACATGATCATTCAAAAATCCTTCCAATATGCTGATTTGCTGCTCAAGAAACATTTCTTATTATTATCAGTGTTGAAAACAGTTGTGCTGCTTAATATTTTTGTGGAAACCATGATACTTTTTTTCCAGGATTCTTTGATAGTTTAAAAGAAATTTTGTAACAAATGTATTTACTGCCCCTTTTGATCAATTAAATGCATCCTTGGAGAAATTTTATTTATTTAAAAACTGACCTAAACTTTTTAAATGGAAATAAATTAAATTCCATTTATCAGTGAATTTAAGCCATTTAACAGGACAACTCAATTTAAGTCAAACAAGCCATATAAGCTTCTACTGTCAATACATATTATATATTTTGTTATTATTATTTTCATCCTACATAAAAGGCCTGGTAAACACACTTGTGAACCAGTTTTTGAAGGACTGCAGGAACCCTAAAAACCATGTTACGCTGCTCTATGAGACTCCACCTTCAATGTCTTTTTCTTGATGTGGCGGACACCTCTGCGATTGGGATGGTGTTGGCGGTGAACCCACCGCAGGAAGTCCACTTTGACTGCGTGTTGGGACAATCGGTCCTGGAACTGATCGAAAAGCTGGCAACGTGTGCTGAGGGTCACGTTCTTTTGGTTTAGCTAGAATGGAAATCAACAACTTTTTCATTTTATAGTTCTTAATTTCAGGAGAGAGTAATGAAATCACAATCAACTAAAAGTAAAGATAAGAAAAAAAATGTTTGAGCTGGTTGAAATATTACTACTAAAATGTGATATTACACAAACTGAAAAAAATACTGTAATCTGTTGTGATTGGTTCCAAAAAAAGATTCAAAGACGAGCCACACACCACCATGTGCTCTACGTGGTTGGGACACATCCATCTCCCAGTGGGCATGGCAGTGAGAGGCGGGTCCAGGCAGTCCATATGGAACAGGAGCGCACAGTAATCACACTGGATCAGAGGAGCCACCCTGCAGCTCCTGTGGAGGAAGAGGAGAGAGAGAACCTGATGCACTGTGCAACAATACTGACGACAATGTGATTCCATTTGGGTTTCATGGGTATTTAAAATACAGTATTTGCAAATATCTTGAATTAGCTTTTATTGCTATATTTTCAGGCTTCATTTTAATTTTAGTATGAATTAGAGTCATTCTGTTATTAAATCAATGTAATTTTCATTAGTTTTTCTATTTATCTTTCATTTAAAAAATTTCCCGTTTTACTTTTAGTAATGTTAGTACTTCAACATTAAGTTTTTCACTTAATAATAAAGTTTTTCCATCTAATAAATGTTTAAATTTACAAAAATGATTTTTAAGTTAACATCATCATTCTGAAAATAAACAAATTTCAATCAATTCTCATTTTGAAGAATCATCTTTTAGTCTATGCTGTTTTGAGTTGATGAATGAATGATATAGATATATATATATATAACAGTGTCTGTAATGTTTCTGGGCTCTTACTTGCCACAGGTGAAGCACACTTTCACTGGCAGAGGGACCAGCCCACTGGGATCCAGCTCATGTTGTGGCCTTTTTACATTCTTGCCTATTGCTTCCTCTTTCCGTCGGCGCTTACTGCTGCCTGTAGATACACACACACACACACACACACACACATACACTAAGAGTTATTCAATGCACACTTTAACAACACATCGTACAAAAGTGTGGGCGAGTCTCACCTGGCAGTGAAGTGGTGCACGTAAGCTCAGTGGGCAGCTGGAACTGCGTGGGGTTTCTCTCCATGGCCGCAGCGATCAGCAGCTGAAAAGGTTTCTTCAGGCGAAGTGTGGTGCTCTCGGACTCAGAGCAGTGCACTTCCTCTTCAACATCCATCAGGTCCTCGTCCACGTCATTCTGTTCCGATGGTGTGGGCGTGTCAGTGGACGCATTGGAAGTGGGCGTTCCAGGACGGCTACTCGTGCGTCGCTCGAGGAGACGGACCTGCGCGACAGCGAGCCTCAGGCCTCCTGACGCAGCAGAGGGTAGTCCGTCCAGACGCAGCGTTCCCAGCTCCAGCTCCGCTGCAGGGGAGGACGACCGCTTGGACAGCTGCCGCTCTAGCGCCCCGTTCACCTGCTCTGCCTTCTGCTCACGCTTCTAGAGAACCACAAAATTATACTGTATTGCTCTGTCCTAAAACTAGTAAGCAAGGTTGCTAAGGCAACAGTTAACATGCTGTTAAGGATACTCTTAAGCATTAAAAAAATCATAGCACACAAATGTTGAGTAAAATTATTCTTTTTGAGTTGACATTTGACTTTTTATTGAAAGTTTAAGCACTGAATGAAATGCAAGTTTGCTTATGATTAACATTTCTCTCGCCTTGTCTGCCATCTGATTTTTATTTTGCTCAAAGCAATACATTCTGGGATTATATTCTTTGTTAAGGCGGCATGCATTTTGTGTCTTCCTCAATAAATTATTATATGTTCAAGTTTTTTCCTGCACTGAAAATATTTTGCCAGCTGCCAAAATTAATCTTTGTTCCAGCAAAGATCTCTAACTCCACAAGTTTCTGGATTGACAACCGTATTTAAATGCATGATTGAATTCGATTGGCAGTGATAACCTCAGCAATGGACATAACAATATCTGATACTGTATGTCAAATGATCTGTGCAAATAATCTTGAGGTGTAAATGCAAAAATCAGACCTGCCATTTCTTCTATGTAATGCGTTACTTTGTTGTTCATTTTATTACTTACTTTTTAAATGGGTCACTCAGTGACTTTTTACATATAAAATCACTTTTTAAATATCTAATAATCCTAAGCACATTGTTTTATGATCTGTCCTGGCAGTGATTATTTTTATATCATGAATAAATAGGATAAGTTATTATTACAAACTGCTCCTTGGCATTAATTTTGGATTTACTGTCAGTACTGGGCTCACAGTTCACGTGTCTTAAGGTACTTTGTACGGTGTGTAGATGTCCCTGTTCGTCCGCCATTACCAAAGACCATTTTTGACCCAGGAAAAACCTGCTAAATGTTCATAGACAAAGCAAGGGCAAATATGACTGCACCAACCTTCTTGCGCACACTGCAGCGATGACACATCCAGTCACCAGGGGGCAGCATCTCTCTGCTCAAAGGCGGATTACTGTAAAGAATGACAATTCTTTCACAAATCTTGATATGTTCAAAAACACAATACTGCTTTTTACACATTTTAAAATTTCTGTAAACTCTTTGCGGTAATAAAAAAAAGCTGAATTTCTGTATGAAAAATATAGTGACAGTCCACAGGTTTTATTCACTGTGCTAGATGCAAAGAAAACCACATCGCAGCAATCACACTAAAACTGTATTGGTTTCACAAATCTACAAGTTAAAACTCGTTGTAATATTTAGGTAACATGGCACAAATGATGCAATGTTATTGACATGCCACAACTATGTAAATACAATTCTTTCTTTTTTCTTTCTCTTTGACATACAGTAGACTAGCTCTATGTTTCATCAGCTAAAACAAAGACTGGATCGATTGAATGTGAAACAACCACACAAATCAGGACAGAGTTGTTGAATAATACATTTACTTCCCCTCAGTGATAAGCACAGGACAATAGCAGTAAAAACTAAGCGTTTGCTTAATAGGACATGGCAGAAAAACAATTATTAAACGGCTATCAAATAAAATGAGGCAGGGGTGACTCCCTTCAAACAAAACTTACATGATAAGAAATTAAGACACAACTAAACAGGAAAATAAACCTGTAGGCATCAATAACTTTCTCGTTCTTAGGGTAAATGTGCATTAGTACTTTAGCTCAAGCTCAGACTGTCAGTGAACAAAAGACTTCTAAATGCCCTTTTTTGGAAGAGGAAGTGGTGATGTGCATAAAACAATATGCAAAGTTAGCAGTCATGCAATCTACATCGATTATGCTATAAGTAGCTTCAGCAGGCTGAACATATGCTGAAATGCCAAACTGACTGTAGTTTCTGATACTGCTACAGTTTTTTCAAAGAAATTAAAATTAAAAAAAGAGAGGTGCGTGCAACCACTACAACAAATACAGTGGTCAACATTTGAAGTGGATCAAAAAAGTTAATCAAACTTGTCCTATGACAAGAACGGGTATTGTTAAAAATTCATGTATAACTTTGATGAAAGGTTTTGATCCACTTCAAATGTTGACTAGCCTGGCAAGCCAGACCTACATCAAGATGTTAGGTCTGGCAACTCACCATAGACACGGCTCAATCCGAGGGGCGGGATAAACGGCTGTCTTTCAAATTCCCTCTGCACGCAATAGGACAGCGCTTCAACCAACCAGAGCGTTTTCCCAACAGCGGAGCTAACGTTAGTTGATAGATTCAACTTTTGAATCTGGCCGGCAAAACTACGAACACATCTTCCTTTTTTAAGAATGACTTAAGTGCCGTTCTTTGCTCTTTACTCAAAGAAAAACTTAACTCCAAGTCCTCCAGAGTCGCGGCCAAAGCCGATTCGAAAGACTGTTCTCCAGCAGCAGCCGTCATTATTTGTTTTCAAGTAGCAGGGAACCGTCACAACTCTGTCGTCATTATGTTAAGCCCGCCCCGCCTACTCTATACACGATGTGATTGGCCTGACCCAATTTAGGTTTTTACAGCTCCGAAAGTCAACGGAGAGTTGCTAGACTACCCTGGCTGCAAAATAAATTTTGCTGCCGCTTGGGTGCGTCTAGATTTCTAGGCTAAATGTTGACTACTGTATAAGAGAAATTATTGCTTTAATTCATCAAGGACACATTAAATTGCTCAAAACTGACAGTAGACATTTGTTTCCACAAAAATATTAAGCACTAATCAGCAGAACATTAATAATGTGAAATCTTTCTTGAGCACCAACTCATGTGACACTGAAGACTAGAGTAATGACGCTGAAAATTCTGCTTTGCCATCGCAGGAATAAATTACTCTTTCAAATATTTAGGAAGTTGGTAGAAATTAACTAACGTTTCACAATATTGCTGGTTTTTTTTCCATCAAATAAATGCAGACTTTTAAAAACATTAATAAAAAAATCCTCAAACTTTAGAACGGTCTTTTTTTTTCATTTAATGTTATGTGGAGACCTATAAATTCATAAACACTGTCTTTTACTAGAGAAAGATGGCATATAGTGCAAACCATCACTTACCACTCTAACTAGTGCTTTCAATACTAACACAAGTCACGCTCTTACATCCAAATCAGCCAACCAGACAAATAACTGTGAGTTATTTAAAAATCAGCAGTACAAACAGACATGCACATAAACAATAGTTCACCATTCTTATGGTTTATCCCTGACACTATATGAAATGGCATTGCTAACATACCAGCACTGCAGGTGAAAAGCAGCCGGACAGTGATCGCAGCAGAGCAGGTCTCCTCCCTCACGGCAGCTGTCACAGGTGTCATGGTTTGTGGCTCGGCCTCCTCTTCTGGTCTCCCTCTCTGGTTTGCGTCTCTTCTCTCCATCCTCGGAGCGTGGAGGTGCGAGCAGCTGTTGAATTTGCTGGAACAGATTGGCAAATATTAATGAAGCACGCATGTAGTGTTACACAAAGATCTCCTGAAATGTTTAAAGTGACAGACGTCAGTGGAGAGTGTCTGTTCACACATTAAACGGGTGTTTCCAACCTTACCAGTGAAATGTTTTGGATATCATCCGAATCTGATTGCAGATTTTGGAGTAAAATCAGGTGTTAGTTTTTATTGAAACCTCCAGAGTGTGCAGTCCTGGACCACTGCGTTCAACTACCGAGTAGGTCATTAAACTTTTTTCCATGTCAAATCAGATCTGGTCACGTGAGCTCACTAACGAAAACTGTTCGGCTGCTGCCTGTGTATAGCCAAGTTTTGTTCACGTTTCTGCAACAGGCCCAGCTCTACATAAACTCACTAAAGCGACTCACGTCCATTCTGCAACTTACTGTCATTGAATTCATTTAATCCATAGGCTATATGCCTGTATTATAACTCGCATAAGGCAGTGATTTGTGGCACAGCTGAAGGGCAGACAGGCTTACCTCCATTAGGCCCCCAGACGTGTCCAAATCGTACAGAATCTTCGGGGTCTCCATTTTGTCCCACATTCACACTGCTGAAATGTAGCATGAACACACAACCCGACAACAGTTCTCGCTTTCTCCAAATCCAGTCGGGTTTATCTGCTGTCCTTAAGCCGTCCTGGAGAAATTAAACTGGTCACTGGTCGATAATCTAACAAGATAGCGGATTGGCTGCTCCGATGTTCGGCTAGCTAGCAGCTATCAACAAACAAAAGCACACAGGTCGCCGGAGGTCTGGTGCTAAACGAGAGCTGATGAATCGCTCAAACTCTCATTTAAGTGCAAATATCGTTCCTATTTTGAATGAAAAGTTGCTGTCTGGTGCAGTGTTGAAGGTTTCATGTGGGATGTAAAGGCCTAGCTCGCTAGCCTAGCAGCATCCTCTGCTTCAGCAGCAGCCGCCTGCAAAGATGCGTGTAGAAATCCACAGCTGTCTGTCCCCATCGCATACTGACTAAAAAAGCGCTCTCTTTCGCAAAGCAAGTCTGCTGGATTGATTGTCGGCGGTTAGGTCCTTATGTGCAGAAACACTCGCGGGTGGTGTTCAGATGACAGCAGTGAAGAGCAGAGGTGTTGTTATGAAAAGCCATTGCTAGTAGCTATGCTAAACTGGCTGGCGCTGCCCTCCTCTGACTCGACTCAAGCGAGGCTGGTATGAAGTCTGCGCATGCGCACTGAGAGGGCGAGAGGAAGGGCTCCTCCTAGCGTTAATCTGGCAGAATAACAGAATAACTCTCCAAGCCTGCAGGTCATGTTTTCTCTCAAGCACGGAGGAAATATCATAAACAAAAGGAAATATTGCCCAAGAATGGGTAAAAATAGTTCGCGAAGAACGAATAAAACAGCCCAATCCAATGGAATATCATTTTTAATTGAAGATGTGTTCCGACAATGCTGTGGTAAATAATTACAGTACAGTACAAATAAAGTAAAAATATATTATAAGTCAAGATAAACCCAAAGAGCCAAGTTTCTTGCAGCCATCAAGAAGCATTTTAAGATTTCTTCCACGAGTGCTTGACTGAATTCCTGCAATGCACTAAAAAAATACATTAAAAACTCAAATTATTCTTCCACTGTTTTTCAGTTCTCTGGACTATCTTGTACAGCACTTCTCATATTACTGAATTGCTCATGTTCTTCCTCACCCATAAATTGCTTTGGATAATTAAATAAATATGAATGTAATGTATGAAATATTTTCATATTGAAAAATGCACTTGAGTTCCTTGAATTCCATTAAATGTTGTTTCTTATGTTCCCAAAACACTGTTGTTCAATTGGAGACAGTGAAACACTGAAACGTACACACACAATGCAAGTCTGTCATGTGACCAGTTGTGATGTTTTTGGCAGCTTTTGCTAATTACATTGAAATAACAATATTTCAATCAATACGGACAACATTCAAATGGAGACCAAGTACATAACTCTTTTAGATGCATATCATTGATATTAACAGACTGAGTGAAATGATGAACAAAGATCTATTCTATAATAGATAAACCTCATATATACATACATTTAAGCCATATCTAATACAAATTTTATGTACATTCTTAGATATTTATATATTAAGAGTGCCTGCTGAAAGAGTACAGTCAATTGTTATTTTGTTCCATATGTATAAAAACATATAAAAATAAACGGAAATCAAAAAATCAGAGCCAATTGATCAGTGAAGGAGGGATGATTTACAAGAACTTCCTGTACATGGATTTTTACTTTTGGCTTACTCAACCAGTGCTGAAATTTAGCGCAGATAGAGAGCACTTCCCCAGCAGGCTTTTGTTTGACACTGTACACACAGGCGAGTCATAATTAAGGTTAACGTAAATGCTTAAGACCACCCCAATGAAACCCACTTCACATCACTGGATACAGATGTACCAGTTTCCATGCAAAACACTACACTTTATAAAACTGCCAGATGTTATTTGAAGGTTGTGAAAAAAAAAAGAAAAAAAAAAAAAAAAGATTTAACTGTAAACCATGCATTGGTTTAATTGTTCAATAATTGCTGTGTTTTACACAATTGATTTGAAGAATCCCCCCCCCCCCCCCCCCAGATTAAATACCATTCAAAAGTTTGGAGTTGTTGCTTTTTTTCAAGAAATTAATACTTTTATTCTGTAAAAATTAATAAAGAGTAAAGACTCTCTATTCATCAAAGAATCCTGATTTTTTTTTATCTTGGTTTCCACAAAATTATGAAGCAGCACAGCTGTTTTCATCATTGATAATAATAAGAAATGTTTCTTGAGCAGCAAATCATCATATCAGAATGATTTCTGAAGGATCATGTGACACTGAAGACTGGAGTAATGATGCTGAAAATTCAGATTTGCCATCATAGGAATAAATTATATATATATTAAATATATTCAAATAAATTAAATTGTAATAATATTTCACAGTATTACAGCTTTTACTGTACATTTCATAAAATAAATTCAGCCTTGGTGAGCAGAAAACATTTCTTTCAAAAACATAAATCGTACTGACCCCAAATTATTGAACGGTATGTATATCATTGCTATGGAAGCTCATATCTGCCTGAAAATTAAAAGGTAATTGTGTCTTTTTTCATAATTGCAGCTGTATATAGTGCAATTACTTTATATTTCAATGTGAATTTCAATCATTTTTGTCTATATTTCATAACTGCAACTATTTCTCGTACTTGTGTTTTTCTTTAATCTCACAATGTGACTTTACATTATACATAATATGTATTACATAAAATATTTTTTTCTGGAGGGTGGGGTGGGGGGTTGTGAGTCTAAAAGTGCGACAATTAAAAAACTTAAATAAATAAATCTGTTTAGAGAGACATCAGTCACCTAAATAACATGGTTTCCCCTATTGTCAGTCATTCTTTTGAATTCATCAATTCATTTGGCTCAATTACGGGTAAAAACTGTACAAGCAATTCTGCCAGGACAATGCTATTGAAGCTCTACAAAAATAATATCATGTTGTCCACACTCTTCACTTGTGGATGTCCTCAGAAGCAAGGTGATATTTACAGCAGATGAGAAAAGATGAGAAGGTAGGTCCAGGTGAGAATTAAGAGCAGAGTTGGCTACACAAGATGTGAGAGGAACTGAGAAGATCTTCCACAAGGCAGAGAAAGGCTCGCGGTCCTCCATGCTAAAACGAGCTTTGTTTTATTTAAATGGAGACTTCGTATTCTCTCGTGTCCTGTGGACCAAACAAACAAACACATCAAATATAATATAAACATTCATGTATATATATATATATATATGTATATATATATCTCATTTCATTTTGTGAGGGGTGGGAATATGTAAACCAAATGCTGGCTGCAAACACAACATGAAAGAGATGCTAAAGATGGAGACGCCCTACACCAGTGATTCAAACCTTCTCAGCCTCGTCCATGTGATGCTATTCCCTTGATCAACTCTCCTTACAGGCTCTTTCTTTACAACAGAATCCTAGAGAGTACCTCTGGTGGCTGCTTTGAATCATAGGTCTCTGTACAAATCAAAAATACCATGCAACTTAAGCATGAAAAGGACTTAAAAATAATAATCAGTAATGGAAGCATGATGGAAGCTGGAGGGAAAACTATTGGGCAATGTGTGATTTAGGAAGCTGTTGTCTAACAAATGTACACAAAATAGTCGATTATCAAATGAGTATTAAAAAGCCTTTAGATGTTTATGGGGGGGGGGGGGGGGGGGGGCATGCAAAGTCAATTACGCATATGAAATAAAAACCTTTAAAATGCTGAAATTAAATATCCAAAACACAATATTAACCGGCTCTACTTTTTGTAAAACCAAACCCATGTCTCTTCATACCCAAGAGAGGTGCTTGTGATCCCCTGTTTGCATCATCTTTAATTCCTGACACGCATAATCCGAGAACACGACTTCAAGGCATCAGTGCAAGAGGAACCAGCACACACACACACACTCATCCGTCCAGCAACAACACTTACATACAGTCAAACGCAGACGTGGCCCTGGGGGCCAGAAACTGTTATTGAGCGGTTTAGTATATGCAGGCAGTGCTGCTGGGACTGTGTTATGAGTGCTACAGCATACAGAGAGATCTGCAGGGACACTTGGACAGCATATAAGAGGTGTGAATAACCTGCAGTCTGTAACACATGCTACACGCAGCAGGCTGGGGAAAAGGTCCATATATCAGTGTAAAAGTATTGACAGTCAAATTCTCACCTCATTGTTCTTCAGGGATGCAGATGCAGAGAGAGAAGAGAAAGTGCAAATGTAAGTGATTGAGCAAGTTTATGTAGGTCAAAAAGAGTCTGAATAATTTTTCTCTGCATGAAAGTGATAGTTCACCCCCCCGAAAATAATGATTCTGTCATCATTTACTCACTTTCATGTCATTCTAAACCTGTGTGACTTTCTTTTTTTCCCTTTCCCAGAAGCTTTTTTTTCCATACTTATATGGACTTCAGCATATTCAAACGGCCAAATCTCACTGGCTGTTGATTTTCACATAACTAAAAGTGGTGCAACACGCAAAAACAACAATCAGATCAGGCATCATTATTGTGGTGCAACATACAAGTACCATGTTTGTATATACGGTTCAAAAGATTGGGGTTGATAATATTTTACAATGATTTTAAAATGTCTCTAATGCTCACAAATGCACACATCATAAATCAAAGCTGCTTGAAAAGGCGCCCTTCCTGAAATTACCTGATTTTTCCAGTAATTTGATGACTGAATATCATTTTTTTAAGTACTTTTTATAAAGATCACACACACACTAGAGTAATTTCAATAGCCAAAGATATACTTCAGAACTGAGCATAAATAAACATACATATACTATCGGTTAAAAATCTTGGGGTTGGTAATATTTTTAAATATTTTTAAAATAAGTCTCTTGTTCACCAAGGCTGCATTTATTTGATCAAAAGTACAGTAAAACAGTAATATTGTAAAATATTATTATAATTTTAAATAACTATTTAATTTTTTTTAAACAGTTTAAAAAAAAAACCATTCCTGTGATGGCAAAGCTGAATTATTCCAGTCTTCATTGTCACATGATTTTTCAGAAATCATTCTAATATGCTGATTTTCTGCTCAAGAAATATTTCGTATTATTATCAATGTTGAAAACAGTTGTGCTGCTTTATATTTTTGTGGAAACTGTGATAGATATTTTATTCAGGATTCTTTGATGAATAGAGAGTCTTTACTAAACTAACTAAACATAATTGATTAGAAATAAAAATATTTTGTGACAAATGGCACTTTACTGTCACATTTGGTTTATTTAAAGTATTCTTTCTGAATAAAAGTATTAATTTCTTAAAAAAAAATCGTACTAACCCCAAACTTTTGAACGGTAGTATACAAGACTTTTCACTGACTAACAAAATTCATTTTGGTTTGTTTGTCACTTAAAGCTATTAATTACAGAGTCATGTGGACTAGTTTTATGATGCCATTTGACCATTTGATACTTTTACAGTAAGCACAACAATCTGTCCCCATCCACTTGCGGCATTGTGCAAAATTTCTCCCTTTTGTGCTCCACAGAAGAAAGAAGGTTTTGGAGCGACATGAAAGGGAGTAAATGATGACAGAATTTTAATTTGTAGGTGAACTATCTCTTTGAGCCGAAAGTGAATATTGAACAATGAGAGCAGGTGAAGCAGAGGTGGCGGTGATATGCCAATATACTGCAATAATGAGGTTAAATGTGTCACATCCTCTTTGGTGTTCTGCCCCACTGATAATTTTGTAAATCTGTGTGATCGTTAATGATGAGATGATGAGGGCGTGGCTTTGTGCGCCACTTCATTTCAACTCCAGAATGCCACTTTACAGCTAATTAGATTACAGAAATGAACCCACAATATGGCAACGCAGATGGTGTTCAAAGTGCAGATGTGCACCTGTAAGACTGAACAGATGAGTACCTCTCAGTCTACATTGAAATATCACTACGAATGGATGCGATGGGTAATACGCTTCAATTACAAGTGATGAGGAGGTTGCCGATGAATGTAGCCTTATGGTGAGCACATGGTTTACTTACTGCAGTTTCGTAAATGGGGTTTTCAAAAGCTGACTCTCCTCTGATGTGATCATATTGTGGTGATGTGGACATGGACAGGCGTAGAGACTTCCCCTGCACCCTGAAACATACAAACAAACATCAACAATTCATATGCCTTGCACTGGCCTGAACCAGAGAAAGGAGATTTGAACTAAATTATCACTGTCACAAACATTGTACAAATTTCATTTCATTATTACATAACAAAATGTCAAACCATGTGGTGGAGCTGCATGATTAATCGTAAAAAGATCATGATCTCCATTCAAACACCAACACGATCTTATTCCTAAATGACAATGATTCGCCTGTATCTATTAAACATTTGAGAAGTACGATCGTAGTGAAACATTCAGATCTCGCTGAGCCAGAGAGAGCAGTTGTCATGTATGGAACAGCTTCACAAACAGTCTTTTCAACCACACAGTATTTTTATTTCTATTACAATAATTAAAAGGGTCACAGAAGTACTGGGATAAAAGTTTATAATTCAGATAGAAACTCTGATATCTACAGTAGCGCTCAAAATAGAGTAAATCACCTTTTGAAAGTAATGATTAAAGTAAAGATTGTATCAATTACATTGTTACACCAGTAGGTGGCAACAAGTGACTTGAAAAAATGTGTTTGTCATTGAATTATTCATTCAAGAGATTCGTTCAAAAATGTTGATTCATCCAGTAAAGTCATTTAATCATTCGTGATTACAATTTTTTTGTTGTTGAATAATTCATATTAATTTTACATTTTAAATAGACTGCAGCAATTAACATTTTGTCAGAACCTGTAAATTAGGTTTTGTCTAGTTGTTTGTTCAGAATTGTGGGAGAATCGTGATCTCAGTTTGAAACAAAAAAATTGTGATTCTCAATTTATCCAGAATCATGCAGCTCGAGTTTTTTTTTTTAATTATAAGATTTTTTAAATGTTTTTGAAAGAAGTTTCTTATGCTCACCAAGGCTGCATTTATTTGATCAAATATACAGTAAAAATGTTGAGATAATATTACTATTTAAAATAACTATTTAAAAAAAAAAAAAATCAAAAGCATTTATCAGGAAAAAAATATAATATAAACATATTTACTGTCACTTTTGATCGATTGAATCGTCCTGAACCCAACTTTTGAACGGTAATGTATAAATGTTTAAGTGTAGAATAAGTGACCACTTACCTTGAAAAGTAGAAATATATCGACAAGATGATAATTATGATTACAGCCACTGGTATGAAAATGGAAACAGCCACACTGGCTCCTTCCATACTGAAATCTGCACTGGCCACTAGTAGACAAAGTACAGCAAATACATAAAATAAGTCGAGATGGATACCTGTGATTACAAATACTGTGTGCATTTCTAAGATGCAAAAGTTCTTACCATCCAGCCTACGTTCATCGATGTACTCCTGCGTTACCGCTGGGAGAAAAGTGAGAGCTTTTAACAAAACGAGAAAATGTTGCATGTCATACCAATTATTCAAAACAAACACTCCCTTCCCTGAAGAGAAACAACATATCAATAAATAAACATCCACTGCAGACAGGATAGAGACCTTGAATATTATAGTATGCAGATCACACACCATGAACATTGCAAAACACACAGACTACCTTTGCACAGCGGGGGTGGATGACTCCATTTGGAAGGGTGCCCGGGGACACATCGGAGAACAGGCTCACCCTGGAGCTCAAACCCACTCATGCAGGAGAAGCGCAGAGTTTCTCCAGCCTGATACGTACGCTTCTCGGAGCTCTGAATGGTATAGGCGGGAGTGCCGGGGTTCCTACACGGCTCATACGATTCAGCTGTATAACACAAATACACGTACACACACATTCACAAATGTGGATAAGTTAGTTCTATACTACTTCTGTAAAACAAGAAAGGCTCTTTTTCAATGGTTTTGGAGTTTATACTGTAAACTGTAAAGCCTTCATTGCAAGTTGATTAAATTGTAATTATTATACAGTTAACAACCACTATGTGTGTGCATCTTTAGGTGTATATATGGGATTATTTGCGAATGAAATCAAGTACTCACGAACGCATTTGGGCAGTTTCTCGCTCCATTTGGGGCCGGTGGAGTCACGATGGTAGCAGGAGAGGAGGCTGTTTCCTGACAGTGAGTAGCCTTTGTTACAGATGTACTGGACAGTTGAGCCCACAATGAGACGCGGACCTGACATCACCCTGCGACTGTGCTCCACTGTGCCTGGGTCTGGGCATGACAGGACTGGTAAAGAAAAGAGTTGAAACAATATTAAATTAATCTCAGTTGAACAAGTCTCTAAGTGCATTTGATGTAGTAAAGAATACAGTAAAAACAGTTATATTGTGAAATATTTTTTACAATTTAAAATAACTGTTTTGTATTTTAATATATCTCAAAATGTAATTTATTCCTGTGATGGCAAAGCTGAATTTTCTGAATTCTTACAAAGTTCAGAGGAACAGCATTTATTAGATTTTTTTTCTTCTTTTCTGAAAATTCTTTACTGTCACTTTTGATTGATTTAATGCATCTTTGCTGAATAAAAATAATGACTTAAAAATTGTACTGACCCTAAACTTTTGAACAGTAGTCTACATGAACAATTACTATTTTAATGGCTTTGCAATGTAAGCTTCATAATAAAACAGGTAAATACATTAACATGGCACTATAAACATGCAATATTAAAGTTTACACAATATGTAACAGAGGGTCCCTTTCAGTATGTTAGCCATTCAAAGTTAGTCAACAAATTAGTTGATTTGTATTGTAGTTCTCACTTTCACCTGAGGGTGGCACCAATGACTTATATAAAAAAATTAGTTGAGCAAACAATGCTTTTGAATTATAAGAAATGATTCATTTTATTTAGTTATTCTTGCAGTTTCCACATCTTTTGCTGCTTTTTTTACATTACATTTATGCATTTAGCAGACACTTTTATCCAAAGTTATATATGGTGCACTCAAAGTACATAGTATCAGTATGTTTTCTGATTTCTTTGTTCTTCACGTCTCAGTCATACATGTGGTTCCACATCCAATCAGAGTTCCAGGGGCCACCGCTCATCTCACCCAGACAGTGTGAGGCAAGAAGAGCATGTGACTTTGATCTCAGGGCAGTGTACGGACACACAGTGCTCTATAATAAAAAGATGACTTCGCTCCAGCCTGCCCAGCTGCAAACCCAATTCTCTCCCCTGCAGAAGAGGGGCAGGAAGAGGGGACGGGAGAGGCGAGTAAAATTAATGATGTTTGCGTGGCGGGTGAGAAGCTTTGAACCGCATAACGGTCCCCGCTGCTTTTGGCCTGCTGTTTTTGTGAGGGACAGCGGCCCCAGGGTCATACGTGTGTCCTGTCTGCGGATACTTCAAGCGACGAATGTCTGCGGACGTCCTGGCAGCCTGCAGTATTACACACTCACACACACAGTCCAAGCTACACAATAGCCATGCGACAAGATTTAATTTCAATCACTGGAGCACCCATGGTTACAACAGAGCTACCCTGCTCTGAAATTTGTTGAAACACTCGATGAGGTCTGGTCTCACAAGGGGGCGTAGAATGAAATAACAATTCAAATCATAGAAATCATCTTCACAAAGGTATCGTAAGGTGTGAGCACATAGAGGAAGATGCACCAATACTGCGAAGTGAAATGGCGCCTGCTTCATCCGTAAAGTCGCCCTTGAAAGAAAAGTGAGTGATTACCCACAAAGCCCTCCTTCACTCCTCACCAGTCCTTGAATGGGACCGAGTTGCAAAGGCGAACAGGCACTTGTGAAATTCCCCCCTCAAATGGAATTCAAAAGCTCATCTAGTTTTAGAGCACAGCATTGCTCTTGATCAATAGGCAGTGCGTGCTGGTTTGGAAATGGGGTGAAAATGGATTTTAGAGAGAGTGGTTATCATCATGAATGTGTGTGTATGTGTTTTCACCTCTTTCACAGCTGGGCAAGTCTCCACTCCAGGTCAGGTCCCATTGACACATGAGCATTTCGGTGCCCACCACCTCGAAGCCCGGGTAACACTGATAGGTCACCACCGTGCCGTGCACCAGGTCAGGGTGAGATGTGCTCTTCCAGCCATTAGAGATCTCTGGAAGCTCTGGACAGGTGTCATTACGGGGAACCTCTGCAAAAAGAAAAAATCATTTGATGCATCAACTTTTCCTCAGATATTTCTCCTACAATCATATGAGATAATTGCTAACATACTGTGAGAGTATAGAGCTATAACGTGAATGTTTGCATAACACAGATTACTTGTTTTAGGAGAATCTTATGAGAAATATTTGAGATCATTTGACAATTTCGGACTTTTGAAGAAATGTCTTAATGTTTTTTTTTTTTGTCCATACTATGGAAGTCAATGGTCACCAAAATGCTTTCATTGTTCAGAATATTGAACAAACACAAATTCTTGAATTCCACAGAAGAAAGAAAGTCATACAGGTTTAGAATGACACGAGGGTGAATAAATGAATGAGGACAGAATTTTCATTTTGGTAGATTTCATTTTTGGAAGATAAAAATTTTCTGAAGTGGTCTCATCAATGCTCTTAGATTTGCTAACATACCAATTTTTGCAATGAAAAGTCAAAGATTATCATGTGATCTCAAATATTTCAAATGTGGCTAGGATGTCAGGGTTACTCTTTTTCAAAGGATATCCTGGGATTTTTAATAACCACAGAGAGTCAGGACCTCAGTTTAACGTCTCATCCCAAAGGAAAGACTCTCCATTTAATCTGACTGCATTTAATATAAATCCATTTAATCTACTTTCCATCTAATCTGACTGCTTTCTAAGAGAGAAGACTGCGACATCTGTGAGATGTAATTTAATCTTTAAAGGATCGCTCACCCAAAAATGAATACTCTGTCATCATTCAGTCAACATTATGTCATTCCAAACTTTTTTCTTTCATGGAACATAAAAGAAGAACTTTTTTTATTTATTTATACAATGAACATGAATGGAGACCAATGTTGTTTTTGGTACCGATTTACTTTCATTATATGGACAAAAACAGTTTTGAAAAATCTTCATTTGAGTTTCACAGAATAAAGCAATTCAGGTTTGGAACAACATGAGGGTGAAAATATGATAGGATTTTTATTTATGAGTGAACTATCCTTTTCATTAAAGGTCTCCATTTCTTTCCATTTAATCTCACACCTTTCTCTAAGAAACAACTGAGACAGCAGTGAGTTCTCATTCGTTACTTCTTTCCTATGAAGTGAGACTCAATTAGTTTGATTAGAAAGAGGGAGAGAGGGAGAAACAGAATGTTCAATAATGCTTGCAAACAATTTCTTTGTTTCTCACCATGTCCCTGAACAAACCACAGGTGTTGTGCCTAATGACTGATAAATCAAATGCTAGGAATCAGCTTGACTGTGATTAAAATTTGAATAGAGCAGCACAAGACAGTTGGCAGGCGTTTTGCTGATGTCCATTCTTAGAGTGGCAAAACTGTGGAGGGCACGGCACCCGGCAAATGCGGCTAATGAGTACAAACACGCACTGTAATTGTTAGCGCCTCTGCAAGGCCAAATCCTCTGCTCCTGCAGGAGCTGCCGGAGGAATCTTCCCTATGTGCTGCATGAAGGAAATGGAAAAACAGTCCATTTCAGTCCACTCGAAGAATCATCTGCATTCCTCCAGCCTCAGAATAGAACTTATTATATGTTATCTGATGTCGCGAAGTAGGCGGCCACTGAGAGAAGCTGATAGAATGACCTTCACTTTATCCCCAGGAAAGGTGAGGACTAAACCAGCTGTGGCTCTTGCTCTATAACCTCTCTCTACCTCTTTCGTCTCCTCACCACCTTTCCATCAAACTGAGATTGGCAATCCCTGCGGCATCTCAAATAAATCTCATAAGCAGATAACTAACGAGCTTCATCCGACTACATTTGAGATTAATGAGACTGACATACACTGCCATTCAAAAGTCTGGGGTTTGTGAGAGTTTTTAATGTTTCTGAAAGAAGTCTCTTCTTGAAATCTTACTGACACCAAACTTTTGAATGTGTACTGTACATGTTTGAAGCTGAGAAAGTGCCATAGAAAGGGTTAAACAAGCCATTACCAAAAAAGTGCACCACAAAGCCGTTGTTGTAGCCATAGATGTTGGTAGCAGGGTCCGACTGGAACTGGATGGTCACATCAGCCATGGAGGTGTAGAGTTTGAAGCGAGGACGGGAACCGCCGTACTGGCCCAATATCTTTGCAGTCAGGTCATCTCCGTCGTAGAAAGTCAGCAGGTCGTTCTTTCCCATGTGGAGACTGCGAACAGATAACACACAACGGGTCAGTCACAGACTAATCCTCTATCTCAGATGTTCAGGTCTCACCTCAAAGCAATACCAGGGGCCCTGATAGATTCCTGACCTCCTTCTCACCTCTCTTCCACTAGTCTTTATTGTCCAGCCTCAGCACTTTTCTCTTGTCCTTGCTGCATATGAAATCTTTTCTGCTGTTTAATGTTTACCCACTGCTTTTGTTAAGCATTTTTTTGGCCACAGTTTCGATAGTCATGCAATCACAAACCACATTCATTTCACTCAGACTATAAAGAGCAAATGATCCAACAGAGGGGGAAACAACTCCTCCTATCTCATGTTTAGAAATAGCTGGAAAATCAGTTTCCTGATTTTCAGGAGCCAGAGAGAGAACATTTGGCAGCTTCCCGGTGGCAAATTCAAGAGAAGCTCAATCACGGACATGCTTTGAATTTTTTAGTGGAACTATTATAGATTTTACAATTAGAATTAAAAAGTCTAATTCAAAGACATAGGTTTTGTTTGAACATTTTAGAGACAATTAAAAATTCTTATTACCATTTTAAATAACAATTTATGAATTTACTAGGGTTTAACTTATAAACACCCATGTGGTTGACAGTATCACTTTTAAATTAAATAAGAAGTAAATTACGGTAAGAAGAGAAAAACAAATGAGTAAAAAACAAAAAACAAAAAGAGTAAAAGACATTCCAAAAAAATAGATATAGTAATGCAAATCAAATTAAATATGTCAATTTTTACAACTGTAAACACAGGACAGAAACATATAATAATTATATGACATTAAATATGTACACATATTTACCAAATACAAATACGCATACTGTAACACACCTACTAATTATTATCAATGTTGAAAACAGTTTAACACATCCTTGTATAATTTCTTTAAAAATAAAGTCTTACTGAACCCAAAATTTTGAATTGTAGTGTATATTATATTCAGTAATTTTCCATAGTAATTTTAACTGGCTCTCCCGTCCATACTTCAGTTTTGGATTATATCAAATATAAAACCAGAAAGTTTTATTTTTTTTAAACCAGAGGGGAATCCAAGCCTGTTGCTGAATGTCTGAGAATATATGACCTTCAGAACACTTTGTTATGCCTGAAAACCTTACACAAAGGTGGCAAAAATCCCAGTCTACTAAAAAAAATGTCAATGAAAAACATTACCTTGACAGCTGATTCACTGCTGCACAAATAATCGGCCTATACTAAAAAAAAACATATTGAGGTATATTACAGCATACAGTATTTATGTCTATTTCTGTGAACGTGAGTGATCTGTAACTGTGGGCGACGTCCACTAGAACTAGACAGTCTGGCCAGTCAGTGGTGGAGGGGGTGTGATTCAGTTGGGCAGGGAGGTGGCATACACACTCTATCTTGTCACTAATTAATCACAAGTGGGCAGTAATGGAAGTCATTACTGAAAAGAGGGGAATAATTAATCATCTCCGTTCTGCTGCTGCACGAGGCAGAATGGTAACATTCAAGCAAAATGAAGACAGGATGTTTAAATTATGGCTTACACACGTACACACACTCATGCACTTACTGTTATATACAGATGTATATTATTCAACTGTCAACAGCCCTCTAATACTGTATGAGGGAAAATCTCTGTATCTATTTCCACTGGGAGACACATTTAAGCCAGAAGAGTCCCTGACCCGCTCTGAGGACCGTAGAGAGTGAAACTGTGTCAGCCCTTATTGGATTTGTTGTGATGAAGTTAAACAAGCCTTTGCGTAGCCGCACACCGTATCTGCCGAGAAAATCAATCATGCTTTCCATTTGCTGGCAGTAATTTCATTTTGTTTAATCACAAAAACAGGCTCAGCTTGACTTGGCCGACAACACAGCCGCCATCAGAATGCATTAAATTCTCATATGGGGCTCGCAGACACATCGTCCTCTGCTCAGCACAATGAAAAGGAAGTGACAAATACTGCCTTTAAAAAAAAGAAAGAAATGTCAATAAAGACATTCTCTGCATCTCAGAGATGGCTGAAATACATTTCTGCTGGTGAAAGCCGTGAAGATGCATTTAATTCTGGTTTTTTTTTTTTCGTTGAGAGATTAATGGGAGTATTTTGTAGAAGGATTTTGCATCTGGTGTTTCTTTGAAAAACTAATACATAATGATCCATCATATGTCAAGCAAAACCGAGCCTATCTGTAATTTACGGGCCACAACTGTTTGTATGCGTCAGAGTGAACAAATTCTTCAGCGGCATCCAGAAGCCTGTCTTTTCTCCTCTGCCCCATGTCTGTTTAGTGAAGAATCATATACCTGAATGATTGCCCTGCTGGAAAAACACCATTTCCAATCAAATCCCCTGTGCCGAGGGTTGGGCACGATGGGCCCTGTGCTCGACATACCAATAACAGCTTTGCTCCCAGGGCACAGCAAGCCCCTGCATGTCTTTGAAACCTACAGTTATTTAAAGTAAAAATGCAGGATGAACTAAATAAAAAAGTTAAACAGGTATGCAACAGAGTTACTAATTCAAATGGTTTTAAAAAATATTAAAATGTAAAAACAAGGTTCAAAATAATATTATATATACAGTACACACTCACCGGCCACATAGGTACACCTGTTCAACTGCTCATTAACAAATATCTAATCAGCCAATCAAATGGCAGCAAAATGTAGGCATGTAGATGGTCAAGATGGTTCAAACTGAGCAAGAATGGGGAGGAAAGCATTGTACGTGGTGTGGTGGTGCCATACGGGCTGGTCAGAGTATTTCCGAAACTACTGATCTACTGGGATTTTCACGCACAACCATCTCTAGGGTTTACAGAGAATGGTCGGAAAAAGATTCAGTGAGAGGCAGTTCTGTGTAAGAAAATTCCTTGTTGATGCCAGAGGTCAGAGGAGAATGGCCAGACTGGTTTGAGCTGATAGAAAGGACACAGTATCTCAAATAAGCACTCGTTACAACCGAGGTCTGCAAAAGAGCATCTCTGAACACACAACACGTCAAACCTTGAAGCAGATGAGCTACAGCAGCAGAAGACACACCAGTGCCACTCCTGTCAGCTAAGTACAGGAAACTGAGGCCACAATTCACACAGGCTCAGAAAAATTGGATGACAGAAAATTGGAAAAACGTTGCCTGGTCTGATGAGTCTTGATTTCTGCTGCAACATTCAGATGGTAGGGTCAGAATTTGGCATAAACAACATGAAAGCATTGTCCCATCTTGAATTGTATCAATGCTTCAGGCTGGTGGTGGTTGTGTAATGGTGTGAGGGATTTTTTCTTGGCACACTTTGGGCCTCTTAGTCCCAATTGAGCATTGTTTAAATGCCACAGCCTACCTGAGTATTGTTGCTGACCATGTTTATCCCTTTATGACCATCTTGTGATGTCTACTACCAGCAGGATAACGTGTCATGTCACAAAGCTCAAATCATCTCACACTGGTTTCTTGAGGATGACAATGAGTTCACTATACTCATTCACGGTCTCCACAGCCACCAGATCTCAATGGAGCACCTTTGGGATGTGGTGAAATGGGAGAGTTTGCATAATAAGTTTGTGGAAACCTACACTTTTGATCAATTTAATGCATCTTTGTTGAATAAGACTATTAGTTTCTTTAGGCTATATATACATATACATATACATATATACACACACACACATACATATATATATATATACGCATGCATGCACACAGGTACGCACGCGCACACACACACACACACACACACGCACACACACGCACACACGCGCACACACACACCTGGATATATTACAGTGTGTGGGAGTCATTGTACATGGAGTAAAACCCACTATGGAGCCACAAGCGATCCTGGGTTGGCCTTAAGTCCACAGGGATTTGTTTAAAATAGACTCAGGACTGAGGTAGCAAATTAACACAGGACTTTCCAGAGATTAAGGTGGATGAGATCGAGTTACTTCTGCATGAATAGCCATACAATGTTGACTTTAGGAAAAGCCAGTCAAATATAAGAGACTAAAACTTCATTTGGATTGTCAACATTTCCAGAGAGACTTAGAGGATGATGCTTTCTCAAATAAAGGAGAGAAATTAGTTCCTCTGTTTTTGGAGAGTTCTTCTTTAATTAGAAAGTTAAATATTGGTCTGGGTTCTGGCTCGGTGCCTGGGGGATGAGACAGCCTTGATTTATTACCAGCCTGCTAAAGGCTGTGACTCTCTGAGGTGCACACAACCACCATACAGAGCTCTGCAGACAAGCCAACTATAAACCCATTATGCCAAAAAATGAAGGAGAAAATGAAAGAAACAATAATAATAATAGAAAAAAAGTCAACAGCTCATGGTTAATTAGGACTATACCCCATAAAAATGGATTCAAACACTGATGCAACACATGAAAAGGCTGTTGAATATAAGATGGTCAAAATGAGTCCAGAAACAAAAAGACATTTACATTTTTTATCTAAAGTTATCAGCTCTTGCTTTCCCTGGGAATCAAACTCATGAACTTGGCATTGCTGGTGCCGTGCTCACACGGATAAAAACAGAAAGCAAGTAGGCCTACTTTAAGCTTGAATTTCTCAAATGGTAGGTATTCCCAGAATTTACCCATGGGCCATAATTTACAGCATTTTTTACACATAATTTTTTCGAATAATTACTGGGAAAATTAAATGCAACTATTAGCACAATTAATATACGATTGATACATTTACATATCAATATGTTTGAGAACAACAACAGCGCTACATTGTGATCAGCAGCTCTTTGTGGCTGTCTTTATTCATTCAACTGATTTGTTCAAAAATGTTGATTTATTCAGAAAATAAAAAAGTGACTATCTTTATTAGTGAGTCACTGAATCATTAACTCAACATATTGATTCAAACACAATGATACATTCAAGATCGAAACATTTTTGCTCTGCTTTGCTGCTGTGTTTGGAACTTTTCTCATTGGTCTAGCAAAAACTGACAAAGTAACTGACAAGATTGTATCTTTTGTATTAGGGCTGCCATCAATAGAGAAGAGGCTTATTCGTCAAAAATTCCACAGGAAATGACGAAGTCACGCAGTCCGTGAGGGACAGATTGTTAACGGTGGGTCCTTTTGGTAATTACAGTATGTCAGGCAGGAAATCCAAACGGTTGCCTATAATTAATCAACCTCAAATATGGCCTATCATTTAAAACCTAGTAGTAGCAACTTTACATGGCTGCTTGCTCTAACGTTAACCTAAATAATTAAATGGGCGCTACTATTAGGCATACATCCAAGTGTTTGTCTGTGGAAGCTAGAGTATAGCACGCTTACTGCATGACATGGTGGCGGGATCACTTGCATTTTTTTCCTAATAACAGCGGAAACAACTTAAAATACTCCGTCATTTATGGTCATACATATAAGAGTAATACATCGAAATCATTCGAAAGGGTCTACTTTTATTTGTGTAAACTCACAATAACAACAAAACATTGTGCATTTTGTAAAATAAAGAATAACAAACAGGATGCGCTTTCTGCCGTCTTCGTCTCCGTGAACTCAAAGATGTACCGAAAATCAGCGTATAGGCTACTTGCCTCACAGACAAGTTGAAAAGTCTGCTTTTAAATGAACCAATTTGAATAAAAAACAAATACTCTCTGATTATGTAATCTGTATGAAAGGTGCATTGTCTTTAAAGGCGCACTATACTGTTGAGATGAAGAGTCAGCATCCTCAACTTCATCTTTGCAGCCGACACTGACTCAGAAAACACTAGTTTATTAATAAACAATTAAAAAGTCTCCTTGTTATTTTTTTCCGACGCATTTATAATCATATTTGCCAGTGCTTTGCGGCAAGCTTTATGTGTGCGTTTGAGCGCTGAATAGGCTATATTCCTCCATGCACCCAGTGTATATTTGATCAGCCCAATTAAATTAATATAAACGTGTGATTAATTGACTAATTTCTTAAATGAATGACTATTAATCTTTAGTTGGGGGCAGCCCTATTTTATATATATACAAAGTACATTTAGGCATGAAGGCATGAACATCCTACTTGGCTAAATCATGTCGATCTTGTACAGCTGTGCACTACAACTCCAGTAGAGGGCTGTAGCACTCATGGGAATCCCGGAATTTGACTGGCTCTGATATATTCAGCATTCCATGCTGTGCGGCTAGGTCTATGAAAGACTGTGTGCAGGTGTTCCAGCTGTCACCTGTGCACCTCTCTCCCCCCTTCCTCCGATTCACGGCCGGCACATACAGCATGAGAAACCCTCCCTGCTAAATTAATTCATCAGCTTTCATTACGCCCCACGTTCTCAGGTAATTGGGAGTGCACGGTACATTGATGAATGATTACAGAGGAGTGGGTGCATATTCATTATTGGGCTAAAATGTTCTTATAGCCCCATAATGAGCCTCCAGCAGTGGCCCGGGCCCTGCTATTACAGTACCCATGATTCAAGTTCAACCAAAAGGCTCTGCAGGACACCTATGTAGCAATAAGGACCTGTGTGGGGCCAATGATCGCTTGTTAGAAGTTGCATGCAAGAATATAAGTACAGAACTGGGTGAAATAGGGAAACTGGAAAAGTAGATTTGTTTCTAGTCTCTCAGTCTCTCTGGGCTGAACAGCTGTGGCTGACTCCCTACTTTCTCATTTTCCCTCGCTATATGTCTCACTTGATGTGCCTGGCTGATAATATCCCATATGTCCTTTGATAAATTTGGTCATTTGAAAATTATAAGGATGGGGGATGCGTAGGCTTCGCAATGGACCATAATGACTCCAGACACTCCTAGACCAATCCAACAATGTTTCTCTGCTGCTCAATCAATGGTACTGTTTATTGTCGAGAGAATTATGAAATCACAAGATAAAGCATGAACATTTTTATTTAAATTACATTTGGCCATTATTAGGGACATTGTTTTATTTTCTGAAGATAGGCTGTTCACATTATATATTCATTCTAATTATGAGCCCCTCATATATTTGAAAGCCCTCTCATTTAGGCCTAAATTATGCTTTCAAATATAATTATACACATTTTATCCACAGAAACTGACACTATAATATATAGAAACTATATATATATATATATATATACTGTATATATGTGTGTGTGTGTGTGATTATAAGTTGCAAACTACGTTCAAAGGTTTGGGGTCGGTGAGATTTTTTAATGTTTCATAAATAAGTCTCTTATGCTCACCAAAGCTGCAATTATTTGATCAAAAATACAGTACTGTTTTATATTTTATTATATTTATATTTATATTTTTAATCTATTTATTCTAAATTTCTTATTATTATCAGTTGTGATGCTTATATTTTTTTGTAACATTTTAAGTCTTTACTGTCACTCCTGATCGATTTAATGCATCCTTATATATATAAAAAAACCTACTGACTCCAAACTTTTGAATGATAGCATATGGTTAATTACAGTTAGGTCAAATTAATTGCAGAAAACTATACAATATATTAACTGATTCTCAAATTAAGTTGTATTGTATGATGAACTTGTTTCAAACCAAAACATATTTTATAATTGGGGCAAATATCTACACACCAGTATAACTGTCTGAAGACATCTGGACCACATGTAGAAACACGTGGCCTCATCCTCACCAGCAGGAAAAACAAAAACTTGCCATCTCCCTCCATTACCTCCACCACAAAATAAATGGAAAATTAATTATGTTGACTGCATCTCCAACAAAACATCCAGAATGTCATTTATTACACAGTCCCAGAATGTAGCACTGCAGTCGGGACACTTGCAATAAAAAAGAGAGAGAGAGGGAGTGAGAGTGAAAGAGAGAGAGAGAGAGAGAGAGAGAGAGAGAGAGAGAGAGAGAGAGAGAGAGAGAGAGAGAGAGAGAGAAACATGACAAATGCGAAAGGAACCATATGCAAATGAGTGAATCTTAATTAAGGCAGCCAATTATTGAATGCATGAATAATCTATCTGGGTCTGACACAGCAGGGCCTCATGTTCCGCACCTCACCTGACGGCACAATCACACTCAACACTTGTTTCCCTGCTCACATAATTGATTTCACATTCATAAAACCATCCAATAAAATAATTGTTGTTCTGTTGAGTTTCTTATTAAAGGGTAACTAAACCCTAAAACAACTTTTTTTAGTTAATGATCTGTAAGACTGGAGCTTTATAAGTGCTGTTCATTGATTCAAGTAAATGTTTTGACATTTGGGTATAAAGTGTTTTAATTCTACAATATGGTAAAAACGTCTGAGTGCTGCCCTCCTTTGAGTACATTGTGTTTAATTTGTCATTTAATTAGATCTAATATATGTTGTTAGTGCGGAAAATGTTCACGTGAATAAATACATAGATCCAACTATTCTACGTATGTACTATAATGGGCCAGTGACAGAACTTTTGCCAAGCGCAAATCGCAAAACCGATCAAGTTTATCAGTGGTTGTATATCAAGCAGGGACATGTTTGTGTGCATTTTGTTTTGTGATTTCACCGGAACGAATTGAGAATCTCTCCGAAACGGATCGAAGCGCATGTGAAGACTGTGCACGAGCCACAAGTGAACACTGTACGTACCACTGATCGCAGCGGCAACGAGCAATTTTGAGTGCTATATCGCCTCTTATTTAACAAACGAACTAAATGAATGCTCTGCTAGAGTTAACTGGAGATGTTAAATTTATTTGTATTGGTACATCCGTGCCGCGAGATGTCTCAAAAGTGATGGGGACACAATCGAACCTGGCAAAAAGTCTTAGGGACATGTCCCACCTGCAAATTACGCCCATGTGTCAATCAATCCGACCGCCACTGCGGGTCTCAGGTGCACGCACCCCGCTCAGCCCCGCCCTCGGTTCGTCCCCTCTGTCTCCGCTGAATTCAAATATTGCCAGTTAGGCTCAGACCAGGGGTTGAGTTACACTTTAACCTTTGTGCAATGTGCATCCCACTTCTGCATCCTCTTTATGCACAACATGCCCCTTCACCTGCCCACTTTTTTCAACTTCCTATTTGCCATTCACTTTCAGTGAAGACTCTTAAACTCTGTTCCAAAACCAAAGAAGCTGCCTTCTGCCTACATAGGCATTACTGATATGGAACCTGATAAGTCATGCCTTTTGAAGCACATCAGCAGCACAAATTGTTTGACTTGACTTACTGTTAGCATGTTGCTTTGCTAACAGTGCACAACTCTTTAAAAATATACTTAATTATATTTTATACACTATGTTAAAACGTTTGGGGTCAATAAGATATTTCTTGATAGACATTAACACATTTAATCAGAAGGGATCCAATTTGATCAAAAACTACAGTAAAGACATTTATAATGCTACAAAAGATTTTTTTTTTTTTTTAATAAATGGTGTTCAATTGCACAACCCTTTCCCCGCCATTAAACAAATTTTCCGGCTTTCGGTGTTTTCACCGGTAGGAGGCCCTATTACGCTAACTTCTGAAAGAGTAGAGAATCTCCTAATCAAAACACAAAAAAGGAGCAGAAACAAGTGATAAAAGCATTACTTATGCACGTTGTAGTCTTTGAAAGAAAAGTGATTTTCTCAGCTTTTTGTTCAAAAGGTTGCTTTTTTTGGTGAAACTTATCCACATTCAAGTGTTGATAAAAAAATAATGCATGAAGCTAGAATAAAACAGGTTTTTTGTTTTAAAGCAGAGGCTTTGTTCTTTCTTTTGATATATTGTTCAGATATTCATACAACAAAATATTCTGGGGGCCACAAAATGTTTGTAAAAATGATCAAAAACGCTGGTGGAGGCTAGCAACTTTCTAAAAAAAAAAACTAAATTCTGGTGGGGAAAGAGTTAATATTCATCAAAGAATTGTGGGGAAATATTGTAACGCAGTTCCCACAAAAATATTAAGCAACAACCCTTTTCAACATTGATAATGATAAGAAATGTTTCTTGAGCAGCAAATCAGCATATATGAATGATTTCTGAAGGATCATGTGACTGGAGACTGGAGTAATGGCATTTAATTGAATGACAATATTTTTACTTATACTTTTACTTATTTTTGAGCTTGTTGTAAAGCATTCTTGAAAAGCATTCTGCAAAATGCAAACTGTACATGTGATGCCACCTTTGAATTTAGTTCAAATGAGGTGTCTTAAACGTACACTATGTAATTTTTTTCGCCGCTAGGGGTCGCTAACCTCTTACAATAACAAAGGCGTAGTTTGATGACGCAACATTTGCTAAGAATTATGGATCTTGTCGTCAACGTCAAGCCGACCGATCTAATAATGTTTATGGATGACTGAATACATCGATGTTTTTATCATGACTGTGATATGAAGCAGTTCGGGATTGCTAAGAGACAGCTATCAGCTCCACACGCGACGCGAGTCCCGCGGATATAAAAGGAATATGGACATTTCATTCTACCGAACTACACGCGAGTGCAGAATTACTAACAGGTCAGTTTATTAGACAAATTAAACTTGTGAGGTAACGCAGCGCTGTTTCACTTGGCCTAACATTACACTATCACACTAAACTGCATTTAAATGTGTTGAAATGTAGGCCTATGTGTTAGTTTGTCTGTATGAGACTAGCAGTAAGCTAGATCAACATTAGAATAACATACAGATCATATTATAACATTTTATCATTGTTGAACTATATAACATTGATTAGTTTTATGTAAATGTGCTCACCTGTTTAATAAAGTACATGTAGGAGCGGTCGAAGTCTCGGACGCGGAGCTCTCGTTTATATACTGTCTATGGGAGTTCTAGGCATCTCGAAAACACCGCGCTGATATTGATTCTCGTTTTAGTTCTCCTTTTTTATCCAAAGTCTGCTTGCCATGGTCCATAATGTTTGAATGAAACAACAACAGCGTGCAAATAGACATTGCGAACTACATTGTCCACGTCTGTCGCCTTGGTTACAATCAGAGGGCTCTGGTTCATAGCTCTGGTTACCTTGGCAGTACGAGCGGAAACCAGGGACAACGCGGATATGACGCCATTGACTGCGACAAAACGGAAATAAAGAAACGTGGCGTGGCTTCGAATTAAATTAAAATTTCTCCTGGTTTGAAAGTTGTTGGAAACAGTCGGGATAATGTAAGTACACAACTAAAAAATATATATAACATAGATATAGTGATTTTTGCTATTTTTAAAGCAAAAAAGTTACATATTGTGCCTTTAAGAGGTAAAATAATAAGTTACCTTTTGGCACAGCTTTCACATCGATGATGCCTTAAAATGCCGTCTCTATAGGTAGCTCACTAGGTTTTGAAACATAACATACCGAGTATTTTTCCCTGTGCGAGGAGGGCATGTTGATCTAGCTTGCATCTCCATGCAGTTTGAGTCTTTTTCCCCAAAAGGAACTGCAGAGAAAATAACTCTCTCTCGCTTGCCATCTTTCGATCTCTCTGCCAGCGCAGTTTGACTGCCCGGAATTTAGCAGGGAGCGTGAACCGAGTAAACCTGATGTGATGTTAACCGCAATTTACAGATAAACTCAACCTCTCCCATGACCCCTCAATTAAATTCAACATAAAGCTACACAACAGCTATCTTGTCTTTGAGAACTTGGCTGACAGTAGAAGCCACCAAGGAAGCGCCGTACCACACTGATCGCAGTAATTACTGATGCAACGAATTGAAATTCAAATAGTTTTTGGGTTAATTCTGAAAGAGTTTAAAGTATATTTTGAAAAAAGCTGTGGTGTTGTGTCAGTGCTTTAAAGATGTATGCTCTGGGACATCTTCAGAAAAACCAATCAAGGTCTTCGAGTTCTAGGTCGTCGCAGATGAACAGAAATCTCACAAAATGCCCAGAGCGATATGACGGGTGTTTCATTTGGACGGTTAGAGCAGAATGAAGCCGAACCGGTCAGTGGGGAGCAGATGACGCAAACACCAGCATTTGTAACTGTGGTGCAATCTCAGCTACATCAAGGACAAACCCAGCAGAACCCAGCGGCCCCATGGTGAAACATGTTTGAGTCCGTAGGCATCTAGAGCTAGAGACTTATAGGTGCGCCGGGAGTGTGCAGAAAGGTCTTGATGAACCCACAGTGGATTTGATCCACACTTATCTCAGAGGATGCAGCATCAGTTGAATTAAAGCACCCCCTTATGCTTTTTCGAATATATAACCTTTATGCATTGTGTAATATAGCTCTTTGTGAATGTAAAAAGTCTGACAAGTTTTAAAGATCAACGTGCACAAAAAATACATTTATTGTCTCCTAAAAGAAAGAATTGATTCTGCACTGCTGCAACAAGTCATCAGACATTCAACTCTCTCTTCCTGATACATACCTACAAAACAGTGCAACAAATTTGCATAATGCCAGCCTATGGTCTTCACTGACTGCCCATGAATGACATCTACTCTGACCCACCCTCAAACACTGTAGCTGTAGCTGAGACTGTTTTGTGTTGTTCATGTCAAGAAGATGCCGTTTTCAGCAATGTCTCAGCACTGGAATTGATAAGGTAAAAACAACGTCATTGTTCGTATACAAGCGTTTGATTTCCGACATGTAAGCAGTAGACCAATCACAACAGACTGGGCCGTCTGACCAATCAGAGCAAAGCAGGCTTACAGAAAGGAGGGGTTTGGAGAGAATGAATCTTCGAATCTTCGTTTTCAGAATCTTTGAGAAATGAGGAGATACGCAATGTATATTGAAAATGAAAGTGTTTTTTGTCCTTTGATGCATGTAAACCTACTTGTAGGAGACAAAAAAAAATAGGAATCTTTAAAATAGCATAATAGGGGCACTTTAACTGGAGATCATGCATTAAAAAACTGGGCCATGTCCACCGAAAAACTCTGGAGAGGCCAAATGCAGAGATTTTGGGAGAATATAAATGTATTTGGGTCAACATATATGCACATATGTGTATCTAACTAAAGATTAAAAAATCCATGTCTCAAGATCGATGCATTTGCATCGGCAGGATTTTTAATTGATGCATCAAGAAAAAAACGAGTGAATTGTTATGCAATTTATGAGAAATTTCCCCAAGTTTATATGATAAAGATGTTAAGTATAGTGGAAATGAATTTAAAGACTTGGCTGGCAGATACATATCTCTCTCAAAACTGTGAGGACTGTGTATGGTGTTCATGTATGATTTAATATGCATATGTCATTCCCTTGGACCTACACTTGGATGTCTAGCATGATCCTCTTGTCTTCTTCAACATGGATCCCCCAGATGCAGTCCTGACCCTTATCATAGGCCTCAGGCCAGTTTGGAGATAACACCACCCCAGCTGAATCTGTGATCTCTCCACTGCAAACAGCTGCAATGCAACAAGAGAGAGAGAGAAAACAGGTCAGAGAGAAAAGCAAACACACACAAAAGTACCTAAAATGCAAAAGTACCCAAATCTTTATTTAATCTGTATTAAATCTTATTTATTGCACAATGCAATAAATCTCAGAGTAAATAAATAAAATGTATGTTGTCAGTGTTATTTTAGTATTATATCAACTGTAGAATTTAGGCAACATGCCTTTTCATCTAATATTTATATTTTATTTTATTTCATCTTAATTTTAATGAATGAAAATGATTTTAATATTTTTAGTTAATAACAACACTGATGTTATACAAAATCACTATATATTCAAAAGTTCTCCCAGCTCTCGAACAGAGCTCAAGCTCTGGATTAATCCGACTAGGGTCTAAATGAAAAATTCTGGCCAGATTAACAAATGACTCATTGCTTCCTGTTTTCATTTCCCCCCTATTCACATCACTACACTGGCTTAGCTGGATGTAAGCACATTTTCAAATGGAAAAGCTGTTGTCTTGACCCTCTTCTAGAGCCAGTACGATTAAATCCTTTCAATCCAAACTCTATTGTGAGGCTCAAGAAATGTACTTGAGCAACGGGTCAGATAAGATAGCCGTGTGTGTGTGTGTGTGTGTGTGTGTGTGGAATCGGGGCATTATGAGTGAGGCATTCTCTCACATTCTTCGGCTCTGTGCACCTGGTTCTAGCATCCATGGCTTAATGCTTTTAGTGCTGCTTTAGGTGCGTGACTGTGGCTAAGAGTGTCTGAAACCCATCCAGGTGACACAGGATGTAGTGGATTACATAGAAAAGGCACTAAAAGGATGTGAGGCGCTTGTACTGTACTTGCACATGCGGCCTGTAGAGCTCTTCAGCAGCTAACTAATGCAGGATATACACAGAAACGCATAAATGTAAAGCTTACACTATACCCTCCTCACGTGTGAACGTAGAGGAGAGAATCATTTGTTCCTGACAGCTTTATTTACATGCTGCCTGTGTTGTTTCAGCACCAGATTCATGAAGCAAATTATCCAGTTTAGGTAAACACTTTTGGATAAATGGCTAGTTATAATGCTCTTTACATTGATTAGATCAGCTTTTGATGAATAATACATGAAATAAAATAAGAAATCACTCAATAAATATTCAAATAATAAATTAAAATAATAATAATGATGATAATCCATCTATCCAATCTCCAATCCGCTTTATCCTCTGGAGCCTATCCCAGCATCTCTCAATCTCCAATCCGCATTATCCTCTGGAGCCAATCCCAGCATCTCTGGCCATAGGTGGGGGACACCCTGGACAGATGGCCAGTTAATTATAATAATAATAATAATAATAACTGGTATTAATAATATTATTAGGTTAAATGTTAACTTTATTTAGATTAAAATCAAAATCCAATCAACAACTGATGCATAGAACCAAGTCCCCGCCCTATATCATTTTTTTATTTTCTGATAATCCGTTACACTTGGATGTACGTCACAAAGTGGATGAAAAGATCTGTCGCTACTTCAGTTTCATCACAAATTAAATAAAGCTTGGTGCTATATGCTAGTGGTCACGAATATGTGAGGTCATCAAGGCCTGAATGAACAAGTTTGGAGGTGCTTTGTGAATAAAATGCACATTTTTATTAAATAGTGAATTTGACCCACAGTGTACATGTAGGGTTGTGCATCGTTTAGAATTAGAATTTGAAGAAAGTAGAATAAAAAAAAAAACTGAACTCAAAACAAAGACAAAAGCGTTAGCTTGACAAAGCCTTGTTTGAAAGTTAAAAAAAGTTTTAAAAGCATTGAAAGTTTATAGGCCTAACGGACAGATTCAAATTCACTCTCATAAACTGAAAAGGAGCTAATTCTTCACTTCTGAATTTGGCCCAACCCTGGTACATATGCATATGCAAACATTCCCACACACACCTCTGCAGGCGGGTTCAGTCTCATTCCATTGAGGGTTGCTGGGATCCATGCACTCGATGATAACGGAGCCCTGCTCCAGGGTGTAGCCGGGGTCGCAGGTGAACTCCACAACCGTGCCCACAGCGTAGGTGCTGTCAGTGCTGGTGAAGTTGCCGTACTTGACGAATGGCTCGTAGCAGTGCCCTGCTGCAAAAGCTGAGAGGACACACCATAAATCACCTGCTCCAAGACGCACATCACAGTCCAAACACTATCACCAAGCATCTGATTTCAGAAGAGCTTAAAACACACAGACAACCAGTCCGCTCGGCTCAGCCTTTCACATAATAATTTCATTGGAAAGGCAGAGGACAACGCGGAATCTGAATTTAAAAGCATTTTTAGATGGCAGTCTAAAAGAATTTGTCTGTTGAATGTGGCAAAGCAATGTGCAGCGTTTTACATTCCCACCAATCAAAATCCTCCTGGATGCATAACCAAGGTTTCGGGTTGACCTTGGAAGGATATTGTTAGTTAATCAACCTTAGCCAGACTTGCAAGGCCATTTACGGGCGTAAAAAGGAAGAGAGACGGCCCGACAACGTGAATAAATGTGCAACGTGAATGAACAAACTCACTCAGGGAAACAACAAACTGACATGCCTGGCTGAACCGTTATTGGTTGTTGTGCTCGCCTGAGAATGTAGAATAGAGATTAGAGCAAGAGGAGGAGACTTAAGATGAGGATGTTCAGACTATGGGTAAACACTGGCTTTGATATCCCTCCGGGTCCGGCCTCATTCAAGCGTGCGCTAGATTAGACTACCCACTTTCAGCCTCACTCTCTGTTTAATAAACACAGGCCATTCTGCCAATTACAGCAAACTGTACCCCTCCCCCTCCACCAATCCCCTTACCCAGACACATTTGCATTATTCATCTTTGTATTCATCTGGCTCCTTCTCTAAAAGAAGTAAAAATGAGTCATTTTAATCATCAGTTGATTCTTGCTCTCTTATATCCACAGAAACAATCATTACATAAGATGGCATCAACATAAAAGTCAGATTTATATGGAAATGAGCTTTGCACATAATTAAATTTAAATGCGCAATGCACATTTTGTGTTATTGCCATGAGTGAGGTCCACATAGGAAAGAAAAATCATAAATTAGTTATTTCTCATCAATTAGATTAAATTGTGATCAAAAATACTTTTTTTTGCTTCAGTTTTATATATTTATTAGTGCTGCACGATTAATAATATCGCAATCGCGATGTCAAGCCTACGCGATTATATGACGCAAAATGCTGCGATTTTATATGAAATAAACAAATTAGGGCTGTTAACGCAATTAACGCAGCATCTGTTCATTTTTGTCATCCTTTGGCTAGTGTTACATGATCCCGCTCTTATTCATGTAAATGCTTTTAAACCATTCATGCGCGACAAGACAAAAAAAGAGTGCGCTGCCTGTGAATGTCCTGACTGTGACACACAAAAGACTCGCGCTGATATCGTGCGTGCGCACAAGACAGCACGCCAGAATACAGTTCTCTTTCGCGCTTCAACGAACAATAACACACACAATTATGCCAAAATGTCTTTTTGTCGAGTATCTTCATAACATAAGAGCAGTCTTATGATGAACATGAAGAGTTGTGACTCGTGAGAGAATGAGGCGCGTCAGATCCGTGTCTCTGTTAGCAACGGCCGGCTGTTCTTAATGGGACATTATAGCCTACTGTAGCCACTAATTATCTCTGTCGTTAAAATTAATCAAAGAACAAAGGGAACAGAGAAAAACACTCACTGCTCTTGACTAAAGAAGTTTTGTAACTTTAATAAGGATTAGTCTATATATAATTTATATTTAATGCAGCGCAGACTGTTTGATAACTTTATTCAATTTCTGTAAAAAAAAAAAAAAAAGAGTTTTCAATTGTAATGATGGAATCACTGTAATGTTGGATGGCTATAATTAATGTTTAAAATTGTGTGTGTGTGTGTGATGCCATTTTTATCCAGGCATCAATGGCTTATTGAACATTATAGGTGTTATCAATCATTTAGTTGTTGTTGTTTGAGTCGAGAAATACACATTTCAGCATTATCAATAATCTGTGTGTGCATTTTCCTTGAGAACCAAGCAAGTTGACTCATGAAACCATGTTTATTATATCTCAATCGCAATCGCAATATTGACCTCAATAATCGCAATATGACATTTTTTTTCCAAATCGTGCAGTCCTAATATTTATATATTTCAATATGAAGTTCAACATTTCTCATTAAATTCCTTGAAAACCAAATTGTATAATAACTTGACCAACACTGAAATTATTTTTTTTTTCTTCATAAATTTGTTTTATTTGATATAATTCTTACTTTGATTTATGAATCAATTAGCAAACATTTTTGCAATAAGACAGATAATAGTTTAAGTTTTAGTCCCATTTTCAACTTTAAATAAATGTTGACAAAATTTGTACAGTGTTTACTACATTTTCATACTTACTACATTTTACTTTTTCATTGTGGAATGCTATCCAAATCACTTTATAGTTTTATACTTTTACTATATGCAAGAAAATGTCTTATTTATTTTTGTTTTTAGGAATTTGGGAGAAAGATCTCAGACAAAGTGGACTCTTGAATTAAACAAGAAAGAGAAGTCTACTAAGTCTAAAGTGGTATGAAATATAAAGTTATGATGCATTAAATTGATCAAAAGTGACAGTAAAGACATTTATAATGTTACAAAAAAATTATATTTCAAATAAATGCTGATTCCACAAAAATATCAAGCAGCACAACTGTTTTAACTTTGATGATAATAAGAAATGTTTCTTGAGCATCAAATCAGGATATCTGAAGGATCATGTGACACTGAAGACTGAAGTAATGATGCTGAAAATTCAGCTTTTCCATCACAGGAAAATATTACATTTTAAAAAAGACAACAGTTATTTTTTAATTGTAACAATATTTCACAATATTACTGTTTTTACTTTACCTTTGATCAAATAAATGCAGCTTTGTTGAGCATAAGAGACATTCAAAAACATTAATAAATCTTCCCAACACAAAGCTTTTGAATTGTAGTGTTAAAGATGTAAAACAGCAGGTTACTACAGGTCATAAACAACAAGGTCAAAAAATAAAGAAATTTACCTCTGAAAAGTATGACGATACCTCTATTTCACAAATACAAATATTTCATTCAAATACAATTATTACATAGATTTACATGATTCTAGTTTAAATGGTCTTCAGAGAACTGAACAAGTATTCAATGTGTGGCTTCTCAATACACAAAGAGTTCAGTTCTTTTGCTAGTATATTGAAATTGATAAAAACAGATCCATTTTGATTTTAAGCACTTCAATCAGAAAGACTATTAAAGGCTGAGCACTCTAACTGGTGTGAAATTCAGAGAGGTGTCAGAAGTGTGAGAAGACAAGCCAAATTATTACAGGTACCCGTGAAGGCACATTAGTATATTGTAGATAGCATAATCGGATTGTGGCATGGTAAATGAGATTAGATTGATCTCGCCAGATAATGACTGCGAGGTCCCGAGGTGTGCATGTCATCCCTGTGAACAAATGCAACGGCACAGATTCGACTGACCTGTCAGAGGGAATAGGAATGTAATTTATGCAATTTCTGTTTCCAGTTAAAACTCATTTTAATGACCTTGCCGGGTTGCATTTGATTCGATTTCCATTTGATTTAATCTGAATAAATCTCATTTGAGCCATGAATCTAAGGAGTGTTTAGCAAGGCACGTAAGAGAAAAGATCTTTGGTGTGAATCGAAGCAACAAGGGGAATGTGCCGGAAGGTACACTCTTTGTCTCCACCACAGCCCTGAGGCTCTGTAAAGGACATGTGTTCTTCAAACAACGTTTGAACTCGGTAACCGCCACCGTGTATGGCCCGGTTCAGAGACAAAGCAGCGGAGGACGGATAAGAAAAGATGTCAAGTCCTCATTATTACGATGTCCTGTGACCAATGCTGTACAGTGACTAAAAACTGATAATGAATAAGACATTAGTGAACCGAATCATTATCTACATTTACACCCAAATAATACGCTTATAATCGAATTGATGGCAGTCAGTCGGATAAAAAATTCTTAATAGAAATCATCAATCGATCCACACTTGAATCCAACCAGTTTCAAAAAAACCTTGTGCACACACAATGGGTCATGATGTTTACATACATTCAATGACTTATGAACGTGCGTATGTTTATGTCTCGCGTCTTACGTACTGGTCAGTGGAGTAGACTTAATATTAACTCAATATTTGCTAAAAAAAGCTCTTCTAACATATTTGTCAGCTTTCTTTTTAGAGATGTCATCAAGATAAAAAATTGCACTCCAGTAAAAATAGCTCTAGTGACATTTTCCCAATGGTTTCTGAACGTGGCGACTGAAATTTTGTTGAGAATACATGTAATGCACATGTAAACGAATATGTGAATCAGATTGCAGCATTTATAGTTCATGTAAACAGAACTTTCAGAATGTGAAATCAGATTGTATTCATTCCGATTGATGTTAATTAGTGAACGTAAACATACCTACTGGTTCACTCACGAACTGACCTGGGCTGCGATTCTCAAAAGTTGATCGTAGAGTCCATTGGTGGCAATGGTTCTACGATCTACTTAAGCTTACAATGAATTGTCTAGTTAGTCCGTACCTTCATATCTGATGGCCACCCCCGTGTTGGTCCCGAAACCATCCGTTGTGAACTCCACAAATAGATATCTGTCGGAACAAACGATCCCCTCGTTCGGAAGGTATTCCACCTCATACGAGTCATACAGAATGGGCGAGTCGATGTGGTTGCCATTTTTTATCAGAAACCTGCAGACATAAACAGAACAGAATGGTTTAGTTTGGTTCAAAACAGCGAATCTCTCTACATTATCTGTTTGGCAGCAGATGTAACGTTCCTCCGATTTCTAGTACTGTCTTCTGGCAGTTTTCATAATAATTGCCTGATATGATTTTGAATAGCTGAGCAGCAAGTGACCTCATTAAAAGTCCATTTGTTAGCAAAGCCTGCAGAAAAAGCGGATACTGCTAATAAAAATAACTTAATCCCCCTCCTGAGGCCCCGGAGTGGGCTGTAATCGCTCTCTCCGCGTCTGCACGAGGGGATTTGATTATTCTAAATTATTTTAAAGGAGAGCAAGTGTCTGATCTCAGAAACTTTCATCCACTTTCACTCGCGCACTCACAGCTGTTCCTATCATCCCTCGCTCTCGCCGTAGCAGATAATGCCCTGAAGAGTAGCGCCACATTTGGAGTGTGACGCACTGTGAAGAGACACTCTGAGCTTCTCCAACTGTCTCTTTGAACATCAGTTGACTAATTAGTGTATAATAGCTGAGTATTGAGTGAGTTGACTGATACAAACCTGTCATCATCTTCGGCGAGGGCCACCTTTTCGAAGTGCACGTGCAGTCTTTGACCCTCAGGGGCCTCCAGCACCCAGTGGCAGGTCAGGTTGTTGCTGTAGTTGCCAGGGAAACCAGGCGATACAATGCGGCCGAGAGTCGCGTTCTTCACCATTCCACCACAGGCCACTGTTCAAAGTACAAATGGAAGGAGACAGACGCCATTGAGATGAAAATAAGAGCACTAGGTTCAAGGAAAGCCCTCAGAATGAGCTTTGAGCTGTGGATAACAAAACTCTTTCATAGTGCATGAACACAGAGACTAGATCTCTATCTAAAACACAATAATGTAGCAATAAGAAGACATAGTAAAGTGAGGGTACACGTCAAAGACTTTCAGATACCTCAGTGTATGAAAATGTGTGCTTATATAGTAGGAGAAAAACTGTATCTGAAATGAGGAGTATGTCTGAAATCAACAGTAGGTAAAAAGAATCCGAATGACCTACTACTTCCGGCAAGATTCTGAAGTGCAAATCTGATGGATGTTTTCTATCCCATGAGGCCATGGGAGAGCAGTTCTGAATGGCAGTGAAGTGTTGCAACTGACACCACAAGTCACATGACAATGTCAACATGGCTGATGTAGTAAAGTGGGATTTATTCATACTACATACATTCATTATGTAGCCTATAGAATATATATTTTTAACGGTCGCAATTTTTTTTCCCATTAAAAGCCATACTTAGACATTATGTGATTTCAGATGCACCAGGTGCTTGGGATTATAAAAGACTTTTTAAAATCTAGTTTAAAACACATGTATCGAGATCTTAAAAATGTACTCGTTGTATTTATGCTGGTTTCATATACAGTACCATTCAAAAGTTTGGAAACATTACTATTTTTAATGTTTTTGAAAGAAGTCTCTTATGCTCATCAAGCCTGCAGTTAAAAAAACAAAAAACAACAAAAAAAACAGTAATATTATAAAATATTATTACAATTTAAAATAATGGTTCTCTTTTTTAATATACTTTAAAATGTAATTTATTTTTGTGATGCAAAGCTGAATTTTCATCAGCAAGTACTCCAGTCTTTGGTGTCTTATGATCCTTCAGAAATCATTCTAATATGATGATTTGATACTCAGTTATTATCAGTGATGGAAACAGTTGTGCTGTTTAATATATTTTTTTGGAATACTTTTTTCAGGATTCATTTATGAGTAAAACGTTAACAGCATTTATTCATAAAAACAGCATTTATTCAAAATAAAAACATTTCTAACAATATAAATCGTTACCATCACCTTTTATCAATTTAACGCATCCTTGTTGAATTAAAGTACTAATTTCTTTAAAAAAAAAAAGTTATTGTTCCCAAACTTTTGAACGGTAGTGTATATTGTTACAAAAGATTTCTATTCTAAATAAATACAGTTCTTTTTAACTTTTTATTCATCAAATAATCCTGAAAAAAGTATCTCAGGTTATAAAAAAAATATTAAGCAGCACAACTGTTTCCAACATTGATCATAAATCAGCATATTAGAATGATTTCTGAAGGATCATAAGACACCAAAGACTGGAGTACTTGCTGATGAAAATTCAGCTTTGCATCACAAAAATAAATTACATTTTAAAGTATATTAAAAAAGAGAACCATTATTTTAAATTGTAATAATATTTCATAATATTACTGTTTTTTTTTGTTTTTTGTTTTTTAACTGCAGGCTTGATGAGCATAAGAGACTTTTTTCAAAAACATTAAAAATAGTAATGTTTCCAAACTTTTGACTGGTACTGTATATTTTTGAAAGACTTTTATACCATTTTCAACAAAAGTTTAAATGTAACGACTATAAAAATGCCATTTATTAAGTATAAAGTATTAACATAATTCCCTGACTCAGTGAACAAATGCTAGTGTACAATTTCATTATTAATAATTATTTTTAATGAAATAATTTTATAGTATTTTATTAGTATTTTACGATAATAATATACATATAGTAAATAATAAATATACCTTTTACACGTTGAAGTAATCTTGCCTTGTCATTAAAAGGTTAAATTACCTGTCATTTTAAGAAACTTCCTGAACTTGACAGGGGTCCTTTCTATGATATCATTTCCTGTTTTATAAAAAAATTTCTGCATTTTGGTCATACCACAAGACTTTGGGGAAAAAAACAAATAGTAATAATACGGGAATCAGTTTTGTACAAAACAAAAACACTAAAAGAATTTTAATTGAAAAATGTTTTCATTGTGATATCAGGACAGTTGTGTCACACTGAAATTCATCCCCCACAAAGCCATACAATTATTTTTAATTCAGAAATGAAAAATGCTGAAAATGAAAAGAGGAGCATTTAAGTTATTGTATTTATGCCACCTCTTGACTCAAGAAACTTTAGACCACAACAACTCAAACAGAGAAGAATTACTATTACTAAAGCAACAGTAAACAGTTTTTGTTAAAGCAACAACAAAAAAAAAGAGTGAGAGCTTGTCGGAGGAATTCCTTCAGAGCTTGACGGCTGAAGGTTAGTCAGGCGGACAGAACGTAATTAAAGTGGACCCAAAGCCCTGCTCCCTGGCAGCCGGCCCATGCTGATCAGTAATCAGACTCTGACAGTCTGGCCCGACTCCGCATCAGCATGCTTCTAAAACTTCACGTTTATGCTATTTCACTCCAAAATAATGGCGAAAAGTGAAAAATCCCAGGTCCTGTAGGCCACGTCTGGCAGCCGCAGGCTAACTAAACCACCTCACGACTCGTGCCGCCGAAGCACTAAATGAGATCCTTCATCAAAACAGCCGTCCTTCAGGGAACCCGGTCTTGTTTGCAATCGAAGATGTTGTTCTGTTTGTCATGCAAGAGGGAAGAGTTCTCCAGCTCTGGGATTCGGCTCTACAAAGAGATTGAGGCACAAAAAGTCCTTATTTATGCAGAGGAGGCAGACCTGTCAATCACGCTGTCACACCAGGCTGCCTTGAGGGGGTACGGTTGTTAATATTCACTGCCTTGTAGCACAAACAATTCTGTTACAACCATTCCAGCCAAAATCAATGATCAAACCCCAATTAACTTAAAAGGAGGAGGGAGCAACCGCACCGGGAGTTTCTCCTCTGTCAAGTTAAATCACACCTGTGTGGACTAAATATTTACACAGGCATGAGGTTTGGTTGTGTCTGAATGACAAAATGACTTGTGGGTGTATGTTTATGGTGAAACGAAGAAAATAAAACAAAGGATAATTGCTAGTGAGCGAGTCCAGGGCAGCTTCACAATGATGCAAATCAGCAAGTGTGAGGAGGCTGTGTTTATCATTGGCAGGCAAAACCACTTGCATCTAGATAAAAATGAAATAAGGTTCATTAAAAGCAGAAACTACTATTTCATAGATTTTCCTGTACTTGTAACATTAACAGTGCTGCTTACTAGTGCTACTGCATCATAATTGAATTTCTCAGGGGCAGAGATCAAATACTGCAGATTTGGTAATTAACTGTCATTTAGCTGATGCTTTTGTTGTAGCGCACTCAATACAGAGACAATCCCTCTGGAGTAACCTGCAATTAAGAGTCTATCTGGTGAAAGGGCACATGTGACATGTTAGGTAGTTTCAACTTCAAGTTTACAGCCACCTGGAAGCAACCTGCATCTATTGTATTAGCAGCTTAGATCCATAACCCTTTAAAGGGATCACTTGGGTCCAATACAAGTGATGTTCAATGGACTGCATTTGGGGCATAATGTCAAGTAGCACAGATTTAATTTTTTAATGACTCCTTTAGTTCAAATAAAAGCAAAAATCTTGGTAAGAATAATAAACTTAATGGAGGTAAATGATGCCATCATTATTCAGATATTATATATATAAAAGTAGAAATGTGAGGCACATTTTTTGTCAAAGCACTTTAATTCTTGTCTAAATTGTGATTTTTCAGTGGAACGACTGGTCTAGCCACCAATGTAACCAATTTCACCAATGTAATCCCAGTGGTTGTCAGGTAAAAATGTAAGTGTGTTCACTCTTGGCATGTTTGGTTCAATTAAAATGAACCCTGGTGCAATTACTCTGTTAGTGCGGTTCATTTGAATAAGTTGAACGGTGCCATCTGAACCCTGGTGCGCACCAAACAAACGGACACAGACCACTAAAAAGATCATAGTCAAGATGTTTTCCATCACAGTTCGGTACAGACATCAGAACCGCGTCTCCTAGCAGCAGATCTTCATTTGTTGATTCCTGGTGCTGTTTCGACTCCTTTACACATTTTATAAGCTCTTCACGAGTTCTCAGCTGGTCAAAATACCATCATAGGCTACGCACATACTGTACAACGAGCGCTTTTAGCCCAGCACACAACATTGTTTTGGATGTTCGGTAAGTTATGTGATGGAAAATACGTAATAAAAGCCGACCAATCAGGTTGTGAACATATCCCTATATATTTAGGTTAGGTACATTTAGGTTCGGTGTTAAAATGCAAATGTGAACGCTAAGCGGACCAGGATTAAATGTTTGTTTTTTTGTGGGGGTCTGGACCAAATTAACCAAGCGAACCGAACTACAAGTGTGAACACCCCCTAAATTCATCATTAAAGGGGGGGGTGAAATGCTATTTCATGCATACTGAGTTTTTTACACTGGTAAAGAGTTGGATTCCCATGCTAAACATGGACAAAGTTTCAAAAACTAAGTTGTACGTTTGAAGGAGTATTTTTGTTCCAAAAATACTCCTTCCGGTTTGTCACAAGTTTCGGAAAGTTTTTTTCGAGTATGGCTCTGTCTTACGTAAGATAGGGCGGAATTTCCTTATATGGGTCCTAAGGGCACTTCTCCGGTAAGATCGCGGCCGCGCGCGCACTCGTAGACCAGAGCAAGAGAGTGAAAGCAGTTCGCCATCAAAGCGCCCTGCCCGGCTTTTGGGAAGTCAATGTCACCAAAGAAGTGTGTTTTTGGTTGCCAGGGCAAGACAACCCTGCACAGATTCCCAAAGAACCCAGCGTTAAGGAACCCGTGGATGGAGTTTGTTTTCCTGAGCATAAACGGAGTTGTGTAAGACTTTTGTTCCCTGCATTTCGACGATGATTGTTTTATAAACAAAGCCCAGATCTACGGATTTGCAGATCGTCTAATGCTTAAGGATCGAGCAGTCACAATGATAAAGGTTCGCGGTCGTGCGTTGGAACCGGACGGTGAGTAAAACTGTTTGTTGAACAAATGTCTCTGTGTGTTGTCACTAGCTTGGCGCGTTAGCACAGCTAAGCTTCGCCCACACGGCCCGCCACCAGCCGCTCGGTTTTTTCCGGAAAGACTCGGTACAGCCTATCTTTATGTTAAAAATTTAATAAAACAAAATACTTTTTGGAGATATGAAGGATGCAATATTACTCTATAGGTACTCAAGATTAACAGGAGATTGAGTGAAAATGAGCATTTCACCCCCCCTTTAAGTTTGGGACTCACCAAGACAGCGTGGCACTCTGCCGCTCCAGTAGGGTGTGGTGGCATTGCGGCACGTCAGTGTGGAGGGACCCTGGAGTTGATATCCATTGAAGCAGTAGAAATAGGCCTCTCCCTCCGCATGGAGGCTTGTGACGGACACATCTCCATACGCTGGTCTATCAGGGAAGTTGCAACTCAAGACAAATGCTGTAATGGAGAGAAAAAGAATAAATGATTAGGCACATGATTAAAACTGCAGCACTTCAGACCATACTTATTTAAACAAACGTCTGAAGCAGCTCTGAAACTATCATTAGACTGAGACTAAGGTCTGTGGGGAGTTTGAATATTGCATTACGGCGACTCCCACTTATTTCAAGAAGACTTATTATCTTAACAAACTCAATCTGTCTTTCTTTCTCTCAGTTTAATATGGTCTCCGAGGGTCTGTCCCCAATGCATGTCCTCTCTCCATGTTCTCCAGACCGCAGTGGACCTTTTCTGTGTGAAAGGGACATCTTGAAGATGACAAATAAACCCGAACCCTGAACACTGTCTGTTTCCCCAGCCAGAATGGGCCTGCTGGGATGCATGGAGACAATCATTAGCTGCCTAAGATGATAGATTAGACTCACATTTGGCCTAATGGTCGCAATAGAGCAAAACCCTCTCTACCGCTGAGACTAGTGCAGATTCTTAATCATTTTTAACTGGACACTCTTTCCATTTTGACTTTCACACAGAGTCTCGCAAAACTCTGGTCCACATAGCAGCTTAATCTGGCCCACTTAGACAGACCGTCTGAATGTCTGATGACATACGGTATACAATGACCAGTGACAATTCAACGAGGTTTCATTTTGTTTCTATGTGCCATTTAGAAGCAGGTTTGAAATAAATGATGCCTCAATAACATTATTTGTATTTAAGTAATCTTAGTTACTGGTCTGGTTTAAATAAACCTTCATTAAAAATGGCCTCTTACATAAGCTTTGGTCTTCTGAATAGGGCTGTAAAATTAGTCTTTATTGACCATTGTTGTCATGATCCCAGCCTGTGTTCCCGTTTGTCCTGTGTGTTCTTTTCCATGTTTTTTAGTCCTTTTGTTGATTGTTTCCCCGTTCATTAGTCTTGATTGTTCCCAGGTGTGTCTTGTTATATTGTTAGTCCTTGTGTATTTAAAATACACTGAAATCTCCCCATGCCCTTAAATAGGGCACTATTTGGGGGGACAGCCATTTGTAGTGGTTTCCTAAATCACAGTGGACGTTATCAAGTGCACTCATTCAATCCCATAATGCAAAGCAATAACAAGTGGACAACTGATGTACGCTCAATGGCAAGAGAATACCCATAATGCACTATGAGGGTCGTGCTGAATGAATTCCCAGGTCTCACCAAAAGATGGCGCTTGCAGCTGAATCATCCATTTTCCAAACCGCTGGTCCAATGTGGGTACAGCGTAATATTAAACATGTATACGTTTCTTTTTGATTGCTTATTAAATAGTTTAAAATCAAGCGTAGCGTTAGTTCTGCCAGATGTTAGTCTGGCTGATGTTAGTCAAGCTCGCATCAGCTGACTCTCAGCTGATCCACATCTACCTATAGGAATATGACGCCTATCACCATATACATATACAATATAAGCTTCTTCAGTATTATCAGCAGCAATCACGTTTCTCAGGTGCTAATTACCCTCCTCCATTACCAGCTCCTCCTCTCGCCCAGTCAGGATTTGGCATTCTGATTCCCCTTGAATCAGAATAAATTCTTGAATTATGTTGTACTTTAAAATCTTGAATTAAATATATTTGCAAACATTCATGTTGGTTCTGTTCTGTTTACCCCAAGGGGGGTTATTGCTGCTCTCCCTGCTCTTATCCATGCTAGGCTGCATGGATGCACAGGGAGTTCTCGCCCAGAACGGAACCATACCGCCAATCCAAACTGTATGCTAATTGTCAATCGTATTTGACGGTAGTGGTCCTGACAGAAAAAGGTTTGTACATGCCAGTTACCATGACAGAATTCAAGATAAATATTTTCATTACTACTGGAGCTGCCAGTTTCAAATGATTATTAAACTGCAAGCAAACTATGCAAAAGCTCAGCCCTTCCGGTGCACTCATTGTACAAATTCACTCACTCATTTCTATTCACTCCTTATTAGTGGACTATATTAGTGGAGTATTGTAGGGAATAGTGAATGGCGATAGGGGGCGATTTTGAACACAGCCAGTGTTTCTTGGTCAGGACTTATTCTCTGTCAAACCGAGCTCTCAGAGAAGAGTGAAGGCAGGATCCAAGTGCAGAGGATATACACAACAGAATATTAACAATTTTTTTTTAACAAAATAAACCAAACATAAGAAAATCAAGAAAACCAGGGAGCGAGACTGAGACCAACAACGTAACATCCACCAAAGGAAAACAACAACAAAAACAGGAACACAAGTGCTTATACACACACAGGGTAATAGACTAACAAGACACACCAGGGACCTAATAAAACAAGAAAACGTTTCTTTCACCCTTTCAAAAGGCCTGAAGAAGGTCTTGGACCGAAGTGCTGCTATTTAGAAAACATTTGCACCAGTGCAATTTTTCCATTTTCCCTTCTACCTATGGAAATCAACAACCCCCGATGATGTGAATACTAAAGACATAAAAGATTTTTCTTTGAAATGAAAGAGGTCAAAATTCAAGGCCAGAGAGAATTTAATTGCAAGTCATGTACAGAACTGTGTCTGCATATGAAGGATGCTTTGATAAGAAAGAATCATCTCCTTCATCACAAAAGTTCGCACTGCCTCCGCAGTAGGCCCTGCGAGGCAGTAAATCCAGGTTAGACCGCAAGTGCCAGCCGAGCTAAGAACTGCTTTCCCAACACCAATTTTTTCGTCTCCTCCCCCCAATCCTCCTCTGAGAATGTTTTTGCAATTTATGACAGAAATTTCAGGGCTCATTTCTCCGTGTCGATGTGGCTGCGGCAGCCGTATTGTTAGCTGTTGAAATTCAGAGCGGAGTGTGGGTGTTGTTTTTGTCACCAATGACAAAACTGAGCCTGAGGCCAAAAAATTTGCACAGGGGCGATAAATTATAACCTTTGACCTAGCTTGGATCCATGTCATATCTGCTCTCAACTTCTTTAGCTGACTGAAACAGGCCTAGCACAAATCTTTTCCAGCGCTAAGCGGGATAATTCATTAATAATGAAATGTGCCAACCATAAGCACATTTATTTGCATGAATTGCAACTGTAAATAAATCTGGTAAATAATAGCGCTGTACCATTTTCAAACAACTTCAATAGCTATTTTTTTGTTTTATTAGTTTTAGTTTTTTAAATTTAAAAACAATTAATTTATATAGATATAAAATACAAATATAAATAATATATTTAATAAAAAATGAATGTAATTTGAATGTACATAAATCATGCAATTGAGGTAAATAACTTTGCAAACAGCCCAAAAAAGTCTGATGAACCATTTTCACAACTACTTCTGAGTGAGAAGGATGCAGCAGTCAATACACAATGCACAATATAATAAGCTTAATTTACATTCAAATGTTTTTTTGTTCTTTTGCAAAGAAATTAATGTTTATTTAATTTAAATACTATAGCATAGTGCTATTTCAGTTCACATTGCATCTGGTTAAACTGGATTGTGGGAGGTTAGTCATAAACATATTTTGCAATGCAATACAGCAAAGTGAATTCTAGCCAAAGTCTTCAGAGATAACTTGACACTGTCTGCACACAGCAAGCAAAGAGCTCATAGGGCTAGCAGCTAACAGCAAGCACAAGGTCTTCAATTACACCAAAGCCCTGTAAATAACAGGTAAAAATGTCAAGTTGTATTACACATGATCGAGATGCTATCCTATCTCAAAAGAAATGTTATCTCACATTAGAGGCAATAGAAGCTTCTACGAACCAGTCTTCTCTAAAATATTACAGCAATTTTTCAGGTGTCAGGCATTAATTAAACCGTTCTGTACAATGCCCTGTAGTATTGCTTTCATGGCTCAGATTATCCGTATCTGATCCTGAACCAACAGCAAAAGTGAATCACTGCCGTGTTTCAAGCGAGAATCACTCTCTCTCTGGTCTCTGATCGTGTGGTGGTGTTTAGAGAGGTAGAGGGCCCTGTCAAACAGAATTAATGTTTTTGTTTAAGTTTTTTTCCCCTCTGCTGGCTCAGGTTGGATTCTGTGTCCAAGAAAGCCACAGTTTGATAAATCACTGCAATTCTTTTCCCTTACTGAACAGAGAGGAGCTGCGTAATGGGGTGGTGCACCTCAGCAACAATACAGGAGCCAGTAAGCGAGCGTTATACAGAACTGACATCCACAACCCTGAAGAGCATTTTTTGTGCCCCACGTGATGTTGAGATTCTGCGGTACTTGCGTGAAAAATCTGAAAACTATAGTTCACTCTGCAAACTGTGTTACAGGTGAGCACTAGCAGTCTACACAGCTTCGTTGATTATAATGGCTTTTAGTTTTGATCGATCTTGATGCTCCACATGTTTAAGGTGTAACCCCACTCTAAAGCAATTTGCTTTATACATTTATATCAGAGTACAAGCAGTTTTAGCTTCAAATTAAAAAGACAAGCTAAAACAACAGTAGATAAATATGAATATTTTTTAATGAACCATGCTGAAAATCAACCTATTTATAAAATATTTTTAGCTGATGCTAACTGGCTAGCTAACTAGATAGTGGTGCTAACTTGAGGTAATTTTTCAATTCAAAGTCAAAATAAAGGAAAAACAAAGGATGTGATGTTTAGAACATGGTAATTACAGTAATTATGATGGGGTGTTTTACCCCAAGCTTCACGGTGAATACTTCTACATCACTCTCGTCAACATCTTGACTTTATCTAGAGGTTATTTTGGGAAAAACATTTTTAATTCAGCAGTGTAGTCTGATTCATGAACAAATTACTTATTTAAACCAGTTATTTTTAAAGAATTAAAAATATATATACAGTGTAATAAGTAGCCTATAGTCTGATTCAAAATGAAAATCAAAAACATAATGCAACCAGTAGCCTATAGTCCAAGTCATGAACAAATGGCTGCTTAAATTTTTTATTTTTTTTTGTAAATTATAAACACTAGTGCAAAGTGCCTGTGCAAAATCAGTTTTTGTGTGTGTTTTTAGTAATTGTTGGTTCGGTGTGTTTGAGTGCTCATTGTTACAATTACACAGCAAAAGTTCAGTGACATTTTTATTTGTGCATGGTAGAAAGCAAATACTGATACTGACATAATGACATACAATAAATATGGAAAATTGAACTACATGATGGAGGGAGCAGGCTACACAGTGAACTCCGAGAAAACGCTACGCTTGAGCAAACAGTTTGTGAACAGGCTACTACAAATGATGGCCGTGAAAGAGACTGTGAACGCATTGAATAGGATATGTTTAGTTGGTGAATAGCATAGGCTACTATTACACAGTAGCGATAACGTTAAGTGCACCAGAATAAAATATAATATTCAGAAATAAACGGTGTAGCTGACTTACAGATTCATCCACAAAGGAATAAGTGTGACGATTCAGGGAGCAGGCTACACAGTGAACTCCGAGAAAACGCTACTTAAGCTCCGCTGCTTTCTTCGACCCTCTCTGTGTCTGGTCCTGCGCTGTGCTCACTCAATGTGCAATGTGAGAGGGGGAGTGGCCAGTGGCTAGAGCGGCAAAAGCCAATGTGTGCTTCTTTTAACAATATATTCAACAATATCTTTTACATTTCTAATCCAAACAACGCTAAACTTGGCACTGCACTTACTAGTTTGAAATCCATCGGACTAACGGTTCGAGAGATATGCGAATAACAGACACACACACACACACAGACAGAAAGACGTTCCTATAATTTATAGATAGATATAATATTCAGAAGTAAACAGTGTAGCTGACTTACAGATTCAGTTAACATCCACAAATGAATAAGCACAACGATTCAGGGAGCAGGCTACACAGTGAACTCAGAAAAAAACGCTACACTTGAGCAAACAGTTTGTGAATAGGCTACTACAAATGATGGCCGTGAATAAAATATAATATTCAGAAGTAAACAGTGAAGCTGACTTAATGTTAATGAGTGTTTAGGTCAATATGTTTATTTTTATACCATGGTCTAGGTGAATACTTGATTCTGATTGGCTGCAGGGTGTCCATTAAAAAGTGATAGAGGACACCTAGTAAAGGAGTTCTGGTGAAACTGACTGTTTACCGTTCGAAATTAATAAATAAATGCGCTGGCTACATCAGCTGTGAGTAACCATAGCAACAGGCAGTCAAAGTATCTATACGGACTATAAATCGAGCGGACTATAAATATCTCCGGTTGCTAAATAAACCGTCAGGCGTAACCAGGGAAACCAAGTTATTGTTTGTAAAAACTTTAGATTTCGATTGTAAAACGAATTAAAATATAAACTAATGTTTTAAAAATGTGTTATTTGGCAAGTGACCATGGTATAACTTCGGCGGAGGCAACCGTCCTCTGCTGTGCGGTATTAAAATATGAATACCTGACAATACCATTGTCAGGTATTTATTTTTAATACCTGACAATGGACACCTCGTCGGGCATTAACCCTTACTTAAACCACAACCCTCTAATGTCAGAATGTTTATTTTTAATCCCCAACCTTCTAAGTGCTTCTTTTACAGATATATTTAACGATATCTTTTGCATTTCTAATCCAAACAACGTCAAACTTGGCACTGCACTTACTCGTGCCCGTAGCAAGACACCTGTCAAGTTTGAAACGGTTCGAGAGATATGCGAATAACAGACACACAGACAGACAGACAGACGTTTCTGTAATTTATAGATTTATAGCACAGTTTCGTCATAACCAAGTAAGAAGGTTTCCTGTATAATTTACAGCACTAGCTGAGAGAAAATTTCTTTAATATGCAAGCAAAATGCACATCATAATCTAAATGAATCAGAACTAAATAAGCCTTGCTTTCTAGCCTGTGATATTTCAAAAGTTGAGCTGTAGAGGCAATTTAAAAACACCCTAATTCCCAGTGCTTAGTGTATATTTTAGTATTTGATGAGGCAGTTTTGCATCCTCTCTCTCTTATATCCTTAAAACAGAGTATCTGAACTCACAGTAATTATGCCCTGCTCATGACTTCCATCCGCTTACACCAGCACACATGTATAAGAGCTCAGCGCCTGCAGCGACGGGGCATGTGGAGAGGGTATCTGCCCCTGATGACTGTCTAATCTCGACACGGAGAGGGGGAGCACTCTCACCGACTCAATGAGCCGGCACATGGGGGGGGCCCTTCACTCCCTCAGCCATCTATTTTATTTATGGTTTATTAACGCTGTTTCAGCACAGCGGGGCCCGTGCGCCAGCACCGCCGGGTTGTTATAGCATTATTACCCCTCTGCTTCCATTTCAATTAGACTAATACTGAGGGGGCATCGGAGGCTGGCTTTATGTGGAGCCGTCCGGTCAACACTAAATCACATGCCCGCAAGTTGCCTTGTGGCTTCATAGGCCATAAAGACTGAGTGTTGTAATGTGGCCTGAAGATGACTGTGTGGGAACTGGCATGGTGGAGATTAGCTGGCAACTGCTTAGACAGCAACAGATGCAGTGCTAATGTGCTTCATTAGGTGCCCTGGAGGAAGGCCCATGGGTGGACGTGGTGAAAATGGGGCGATGTATGTCCGGTCACACTGGCGAACCCCATGGTTTAGTTGGCTGGTTTAACTTAAAAGGATAGTTCACCCAAAAATAAAAATCCTTTCATTGTGATTTGGCTGTTTTTGTTAATACACTGAAAGCTAATGGGGACCAAACATTCCTCAAAAACCTGATGTATCATATTTGATTCTCAAACTTTAACAGGATTTTTCTAAAAAATTATATTTCAGTTATCCTTACATTTACTGTATGAAAATACACATGTACCTCAACCTGAAGGGGGACACTTTTAGAATTTTTAGTACTAAAAGATTTTTTACTTTCTAAAAAAAGTATAAACTCTCAGTCAGACAACAAAAGGAATGTAGTAGATTGTGTACAGATTCATTGAGCAAGAACAGGTTATTCAGCAAAGTTTTGATCATGTTGATAATTTCGAAGAAATTTACATATCAGATATGATATAGTAGGCATTATAGGACTTATATTGCACATCAGCAACCAACTTGATTAGGAAAGCTATAAATCACTGTGTGTTTATGTGTATTTACATTATAGACTACTGTACTGTAGTGAATAGCGATATGTGAAAGAAGATCACACTGTAAACCACTGAAAGGTGCAAACCGATAGATCTCTTTGCTCTGAATTCTTTACACGTATAAACATCACAAAAAGATTTCCATCCACACAGGCCATTTGCCCACTGGAACTCTCTGAAGGCACCGAATATGAGTCAGGACCTTGACTTGGCACATCTCAGGCTTCCAAACAAACATGCTCACCGCCTCTAGCTCAATGCATCTTCAGCTGTAAACACATAAAAGCCTTGAGCATATGCAATGTGCTCATGAAAACTCTCATTCATTCTGGGGCAGGCCAAAGTATGATAAAGGATGGAGAATAAAGGTTTATTTCCAACCCTGATCAATGCACTCAATGGCAATTAGAAATATATAGAGAACATGGCAACATAAACAGAAAATCATCACTGTATAAGCACTATATCTACCTTTAACCATAAAGGATTAGGTGAGTGTTGGAAAACAAAAGGTCTTCAAAATGCAAAAAGAAGAAATATTCACAGTATTGGCTGATGGCGATAAAAAAATAATCAATATGGTACAGATGTATGTATTTCATTTCAGTATTAAAGTTAAAGTAAATTTAACAGGTGACATCAAAGACCCTTTTTGGTCCTAACTGGAACCTTTATTTTTAAGAGTGTAAAATCAATTGAATGGATTTCAAACCTTTTACAGGCATTTGTAGATAATGCTAGCAGAGGAGGTCTCGGTGAGGTGGTGCCTGCTGGGTGAATATTTGTTTTCTTCAGACAGGACCACATCTGCTGTTTGATAAGACCACAGTGACCAGCTGTGTGTCAGGCTGCTCTGACAGCATGTCAAGAACTAGTGGAGCAGTTCACGTCCATAAGTGCCTGGGTTTCCACGCTTCCAGCGCTTGTACAGGTTCACGGTCTACACAACCGCAGAAATTCACTGATAAGCAGAGCTTCATCTCCGATTCTGAGCATGAAATGCCTGTGTGTGTACATATCGTCATCTGGGAAAACATCGAAATGATGCCACTCTTGTGTCATGCAGTGTCTTTGGTAAAAGTAGTACAGCAGGGTAGTAGTACACTTACAAAAGTGAATGCGCTGTTAAATCTGTTGCATATTACATGAGTTAATAAAAAAATATATCCTCTTTCGCTTATTTATGAAGTATGGGCAGGGATTCACAGACTCCAAGCTCATCATGTCTTATTGAGGCTGATTGCATGTGAGTGACTAAATCCAAGATGACACAGACGCAAGGGAAATCTCCCTCAATTTAAGACTCGCTTCTACATCATTTCTTATTAACCTGGGACATGTGGTGGGAGCAAACGGACATCGTGAAGTAGATCATCCAGACACATATGGGGAACAACACAGGAGTATACTGACATCTTTGGCGTGTTTCTCACACACACACACACACACACACACACACACAAACACACACACACACAAACACACACACACACACACACACACACACACACACACACACACACACACACACACACACACACACACACACACACACACACACACACACATACACACAATGAATTACTGCGATTACTGGGTTACAATATTTCCATATATATATATATAAATGGAAGTAATGTTAAGAAAAATATCAAGCATGACATTATAAAAACATCACATTTTCAAATTGTTATAATTATTAAGTCATTAGCTTTTATATTATCATTGCACTAAAGCCAAAAGAAATTACAATATTACCAAGAAAATTAGTACTTTTTATAATTTTTATACTTTTTATAACTATTATAATACCAATAGATGTAGCGATGTACTCCGGTTTCTGAGTTGGGTGTGTACGTCACCAAATCTAACTTTATATTCCCTTAATCATTTGTTGGCTAAAACATAGCACCATTTTGAAACATGTCAGCAACTCCTAGCAACTGTAAGCTAGGCTTAAAATATTTTTTACACAGCGGGGTTAGTTGTAGCACAGTTTTACAACTAAGCCGCCAAGTGTACGACGATAATGAAATGAAAACAGGGAGCCACACAACTTTTCAGGTTTGAGTATTTATTTATATATTTATTTTGCCACATTTAACTTAGCTGGACTTTCACAAACAATGTTGGAATTTAAATGTCAAAGTATGATTTTTTCCACATTTGTTAACTATGCATTGATCACTTGTTTTTTATTAAAAAGCCTGTTTTTCATGCAATAAACCCTTTAAAATGTGATTTTGAGCTAGTTTTTATTATTATTTTACATTATTAATAATAATTTTGCATGCTGCCACACACAAATATAATTCAATAGCAATTACAATATTTGATTATTTTATTTATTTATTTATTGCAAAACTGTGCAGCCCTTTCATATATCTCTATCCATGATATTGATCCATAATAGAAGGATGTTTGAATGAGGGATGGATGTATGGATATCTATCTATACAGATGTACAAACAATATCAAACTATACAGATAAAATAGTACGTGTGTTACAGCTAACCCCTCTGTCTGTTACAATTAAGCCCGCATATGGGGTAAGTTGTAACATTTGCACTTCTGTAACTTTTAGTGCAACTGTACGAAAATGGTAGGTCCTAGAAACATTTGTAACATTTTTAAGTGTTCATTAGTTTTTCATAGTAGTTCATTTTTTAATCATTTATATATATATATATATATATATATATATATATATATATATATATATATATATATATATATACATATATATACATACATATACATATATATATATATATATATATATATGCCATAAAACCCCAAGGGAGCTAAGAAAAAACACAGAAAAATTATTTTCCCCAAAATAGAATGCAAATGTTGTAATAATAAATATTATGATAATAATAAATATTTCAATAAACATATTTAATAAAGTCAGCGTTAAGTTTGACAGCCGTAATCAATACATTTAGTAAAAATAATAAAAATAAATTCGAATTTTTTTGTAGACCGCTCTTGTGGCCCCCATGCAGTAACCTTTTACATATGGCCACCACATACTGTAGGCTTTTGCCAGTCGACAAAAGACTGTGAAATTTAAATTTATAACCCAAAATATAATGTTTTAAGGATGGTGAGTAATAGTTGTCAGTGAAAAAAAAACAAAAAAACATCTTTGTGTATATAGAGCCACACCACTATGCACTCCTTATTTTCCACTACATGACTTTCTGTTCAATTTAAAAGGTACAGCGAGAACACAGGTGGCAGCATAAAAAACAAAACAAAAAAAAGACACACATGAGGCACAGAAGTAGAAAGTAGAGGTTTCATCAGCAAAGAAAAATCTGCCTAGTTCCCATGGAAATAAAAGCAACCCAAACTTATTTTATTTGCATTGTCACCTCAAGTGACAAAACACGGAGACAGTAAGAATCTTTGCTTCATTAAACGTACGTCTCACTGTCAGACTTTCTCTTTTATGGAAGTGTTGAAGTATAATTCATGTCATCTAAATGTCTTGCTCCAACACGCCCACATAACTCAGTGCCAGCACATATAATTTCATAAAAGCAAACAGACAGTCGGAGGCAGAGTGTACTCCGTGTTCACGCTGGCATGTTTTTCATACGGCCCTACTAATGATGTGAGGGCATAGAGAGCGGTCAATAAATGACAAAACAATGGTGTGTCACAGCACGGCCCAACGGCTCGGCGGGAAGCACTCATTAACTGGCCGAACTGAAGCACAACTTTGAGAGTTCAGGATCCAACGGCCCGGCAAAACATCAAACGACTTCAAATAGTGGCGGCGGGGGAGTATAATAGCCTGTGTTTGATTGAGGTGCTCTTACTGCCATGCGCTTGCTCAATCAATCTGCCCTTCTCGCATATGCTCGAGTGCTGTCTTCTGAGGAGAGCCTGTATTTCACACTAGTGTCATTCAGACACTATGCGTTATAATTTTATTTGTTTTGAATTATGTTTTTATCTAAAGCGACTCACAAATGCAGGTCCGAAAGTGCAGGACGAGATGTGATCCCTACAGACCTTTATCTCTGAATGTCCAGACTGTTAATCAAATTCTGATAGGTAGACGCTCTGTGTATGCAAATGACCTCCTTCCTTCATATTGCGAAGATCTTCATTTTTTTCACAGCACGGGTAATGTAATTTCTCATAATTGCTAAGGGTTCTCTTAATGAACGCTGTTTGATAGCTAATGGGCAGATGAGCAGGTGGTCGGCGCTATCAATCAATTACACCAGCGCACATGCCCCGCCCAGCCCCTAAAACAACCGCAATTTAATTCCATTTGCCGCGGTTAGATTTTACGCTATATCACGTCCATTAAATGCAAATGAGAGAGCAGCTGTCTGCTCTGTATTATTAAAAGCAGAGGAAACTTCCACTGCAATTACCTCTTAATAATTATCTGATAATTCCTTACCAATAACAACCTGGAAACATATTAATTTAGTTTAGGACAATGGATTTTTTTTTAATAGGGCTCCTGCAACTTTGTGATAAAGACAATGCCCTTTATTAATTTTTAATTAAAAAGATTTAATGAAATAGGCTCCTCTGCCAAAGTGTTGCCAAAGGTTTATAATAACATCCATTCTGTATAATTTAGCTTTAAAGAGAGAGCCGTTCAAATTATACAGGATTTAATAACTGGAACTGTACAGTGCAGAATCCCTCAGAAAGGGGATGAAAATATACCAATAAGTGACAAAACAGTGTTAATCTCGATATTAATGATGAAAAAGTTTTGGTTTTGTGATTTTTCCAACACTAGGAAAGACAATACAAAATGTGTAGCTGTGTAGTCTGTAGTTATAGATGATAATTAAATGATTTTAATTAAAACATATTGTTCATGAAAAATTGATTAGCAAAAAAAATAACACCGCAAGATATTAACAATGTTTTTGAAGAAGAAAACTCTCATAGTCAATGTCAGGGATTGACTCGTCCAAAATTAATTATTTTGATGAGTTAATTAACTTATTACAACAAAAAAACAAACAAATTATGTAACACATTAAACAGATTTATACACTACTGTACAAAAGTTTGGGGTTGGTAAGATGTATTAATTTTATTTTTTAAAGAAGTCTCTTATGCTCACCAAGGCTGTATTTGTTTGATTAAAAATACAGTAAAAACAGAAATATTGTGAAATATTATTATAATTTAAAATATCTGTTTTCTATTTTAATATATCTTAAAATCTAATTTATTCCTGTGATAGCAAAGCTGAATTTTCAGAATCATCACTCCAGTCTTCAGTGTCACATGATCCTTCAGAAATAATTCTGATATGCTGATTTGCTGCTCAAGAAACATTTCTTTACTGAATATTTTTGTGGAAACTGTGATCCATATTTTTCAGGATTCTTTGCTGAATATAAAGTTCAAAAGAATGGCATTATTTGAACTAGAGTCTTTACTTCCACTTTTGATCAATGTGTCCTTTCTGAATAAAAGTATTATTTCTTCCAAAACAATCTTACTAACCCAAAACTTTCAACAGTAGTATACACAACATAAAAGTATAATATAAATTATTATATACAATTATATATAAAATGTTTAATATTTGCCTTATTTTGCCAACTAAAATGTCATTTATCAATTACATTCAGATGCCAGTTTAGCAATTATGATTAAATTATGCTAACTGGGATATGAATGTATTTATATATACATGTGTTAATATATAAGAAATGAGCGAAGACTGAAATAAAAAATACATGAGACTGCACAACACGGCGGACAGCAGCAAATATGAACACAAGTGTATACTCTTATCCTCAAATTCCCTCTGGGATCAACAAAGTAGCATTGTATCATATCTTAAAACAAAAAACATGTTTGAAAATAAACGCTGTTTAGCAAATATGCATTCTACTATTAAATTCTCAAACCAGGAATTACAAGCCTTTCACTAAATAGCTCACAATACAATTTTACAGCCTTAAAAAGGGAGCATATGTTCTCTGAAGGAAGAGGAAGTCTCCTGCGAAAAGCGCCATTTTGTCCGGACGGGGAGTGCTCTTCTCATTATAAGTTGTACTTTCTTACAGCGCTACATTGACAGCATGTCTGCAGAGTGTTGTTGAATCTGCGACACGAGTCCGCGGACTGTGTCCTGAGAGATTTGCCAAGGATTCTGGGGGCCGCATGTGTCACACGGTGAGGCAGGGAGCCTGGAGACACTCCCAGACATCTTGACAGCATCCCAGCATTCCTTTCTCTCACTGACAGGCCATCAGAGCACTCATGTGCTTTCAGTAAAACCCAGAGCAACCACATCCCCCTGACTCCAATAACACAGCCTCCCTTTTGCTGTCGGTCTGCTCACAATACAGTGATAGATTATCTACACATTGGCCGCCGCACCGAGTGACGTGAATGCATCTCTCTCAGTATGTAGGCAACAAAATTGAACAGAATTTTTCTGCTCCATTGTATTTGGGATGAGGATAGACTACAAAAGGCAGCCTTTTCATACAATAAGTAAACAACTGTGGCAGTATGATTGTTTTGTAAATAACAGCGCACAGTGATATTTGAAATCCAATGGATTATTTCAAGCTGCGGATCAATTCGTACAAAAGTGTTTCAGGGAGGCAATTACACAGAATGAAAAGTGAACTTTAGAGCTGTACATGTGCTCATTGAGATAGGATTCACATATTAAACTGGATGTCAAACTTCATTCACAGCCGAACGGAAATCTGCCAAGCAGAGACTTTCTAACTGGAACACGAACGTATTTAAAATCCATGCATGAATATATAAGGAAAAAGCGAAGACTGAAATAAAAAATGCATGAGAATGCACAACGCGATGGACAGGAGCAAACATGAACGCATGTGTATACTCGCATCCGCCGGCACACGAGAAAGCATGAAAAGTCTTGATGTTTTCTCCCACCCACCGACATCACGCTCCATTGTTAAACCATCTGCACTGACATGCACCCTGTGTCACAGCCAATCATTAATGTAATTACTGTGGTTTTGCATCATTACTGTTATTCACAGTTGTGAAGTAGGAGGGAACAGCTTTTAGTGGAAGAAGGAAACAAAAGCAGCCGTAACCCAGACAACCTCAGGAGCCACACTGCGTTTAAATCTGTCTCTCAATTACTATTTTTCTGCACTTGTTACAGAGTGTTACAGAGTGACAGGCACATACATGAGAGCAAGACCATTGAAAATAGGTCACTGTTATGGCAGTGAGTTTGTTTGAGCAAGAAACAGCTGATCAATAAAAAACAGAAATACTTGATATTTACAAGTAGATTTTAGAGGAAAATATTAGTGGTGCTTACCAGAAAATTTCGTAAAGTGGAGCCAGCGGTACCTACATTTTCAAAGAAAGAGCAATATCCTCTGTTCCTGAGTCCATAGAGGTTTAGACTGTTGGTGTGTGACCCTGTACAGCCTTGCAACCTTCAGCTACCTCTTGCTTCGCCAGCCAACAGTTGGGTGTGGTTCGAGGACCCGGTTTCGCCTTCTCAGGCACTATCTGAGGTCATCTAGAGACAGGAGCTTACAACTCAGACCCTGCTTCGGACCGCCTTCGGGCCTTCTGAGCTGGGTCCCTGTCTCTAACCCACTGCCTCACTCTGAATACGTCTCTGATACCTTGGGCCCCCTGTGTTGGTCCGTTGTAGCACTGAAAGGTGCTCCTGACCGACTCAGCCGGTTCTTGTATCATCAGACTCGGCTAGATGATTCAGTTCGTCCGGCACCCGCCCATGTGCAGCGCTGTTTGTTACACATCTGTGTTCCGAATTGTTCAGCTGTGTGCGGTTGTCGCTTCCTACTGGCGAAGGTTGCGATCGAGCCGTTCCTCCAGCCGATATGAAAATAGGCTTCTAAGTGAGGCCTGTTCTTCTAAGCCTCCGTTCAAGTTACTACACGGTACGCATTACTAATGCCCATCCCTATGAATGGTCTGCAGCGTGGGGCCTGAAGGACGCGTACTTCAGATATTCACTCCTCCGCAAACACGGGTCATCCTGTGTCTTGTGTTGAAAGTCGAAGTCTCGGTACAAGTCCCTCCCTTCGAGTGCTACATAGCCAGTTGGGTTTCAGGTCAACTGGAAAGGAGTACTCGTCTACGGACTGAGGAGCTTTTTTTCCAGTATGGAGGTGAACTTGGTTTACACGTTTCTCAATTGAAATGTGTCCGGTCAGTGCTTAGAGGTGAGAAAGGGTCCCACTGAATAAATTTCAGAGGCTCCTGGGGCATGTGTGAGACGTAGCCGCATATAAACGGTTTCCTCCATATGATGACCGCTTCAGCACTGACTTCATGAACAAGTTCCTAGGTGACCGTGGCAGAGCAGCACGCTCCGTGTGTTAACAACACCTGGTATGCTGCCAAACTCTCAGCAGTGTTCAGACCTTTTGTTTCTCTGGGCATGCAGTAAGGAGGGCTTGGGCTTACCTCACACTGCATTGGCATTCAATTGCCTCGAGTTGTAGCAGTTTCCTTGCTTGATGCCGCTGCTCAGCAAGATGCACTGCCCAGTACAGCGACCGTTGCTCATACGCTTCCCTCGTATGTCACAATTCGTCCGCCACCTCCTCCTATGGGGTCAGAAGCTTCTGAGATCGCTTCCCTCACTCTAAAATTCCGGCCTGCTCAATCGTGCCTCCCAGGTGGCCTTACGACAGCCTGTTGCCGAAGAGAGTGGAGACTCCATCCCCAGGCGTTCCAGCTGTCCGGATATCTTCTGGGCCGCACAGTTACATCTGTTGCCGCTCTGATTTGTTCCCTTGCTTGTTGTTTACTCCCTTAAACATGGAGACACTGGCTCACAGCTGACGCCAGGGTCTATGCAAAGTGCGTTAATAAAAAATGGCCCAACTAGGACCTCGTTCCCTAGACAGCCTTCCTTACTCTTCCTCTGACATTTCTCAGGGATGGGGCACAGTTGGCACCCGCACTGGGCTGGAGAAATCCAGGTTCTGTTGTGGTGGTTCATCTAGAACCTGTTCGTTGTTGGTGTTCTTCTCACGGGAAGACCCCAGAGAGTGTTCGATCACTTCTGTGCTTCCTTCCTGCAGAAGAAGGTTCAGAGTGTGGCTGTTCCGCTCCACCCTCAAAATGATGTTGCCCTTAAAGCACATCAGGATGCAGTTGAGATATAGGAAGTACGACTTGATTGTCAGGTTCCCGAGCGGTGCAAGGAGAGCCCCCTCTGTACCTTCTTGGGACCTATACCTTCTGTAGATGAGTACTACAGGTAGATGAGTTAAAAATCTGTTTTTAAAGAAACAGTTCTCCTACTTGCTTACTCTATCGAGAAGGTAGGGGACCTGCACACATTTTCGGTCAGCGAATCGTGCCTGGTTTCGGGCCGGTTAACTCTCATTAATTGAGACCCCGGCCTGGATTGTGCTCAAGGTTCCTACCTCTCCCTTAAAACGGGACCAGGTGGTGAGCCTGCAAGCGCAGCCCCGGAGGATGCAGACCCAGCCCTGACTTTTCTCTGTTCCTCCCGCTAGTGCGGTTATATAGGACAGAATGCAAAGTCTCAGGACCTCTCCAGCTCTTGTCTGTTGCGGAAACCAGCTGAAGGGAAGGTGGTTTCCATGCGGAGGTTGGCCTACTAACATAAATTAGTATGGCCATCATCTTGGTAAATTCCAAGGTGCACCGTGCCCACTTGGGTAGTGAGCTCCTCCATAAAGAGAGTGTAGCTCCTTCCTGGGTGTTGACACGAGTGACTCACTGACAGATTAAGAGTTGTGGGCTGGGCGACACCAGCACATTCGCTAAGAAATTAGCCTATGTGTCGAGCCGGTTTCTTCCATGGGCTCCCTTCTCACGAAGCCAGCTTAGCCTGGTTTGTAGTGTCGGCTTGCTGCGCTCCTATGGACTGGATAAATGCGCCTTTTGCTCCAGTTGAGTTCCCTCTTCCGAACCCTGATGAGTTCCTCCTCACCCTGTCGGTGTTAGACGTGCCGGAGCGTCCGATACTAGACCTATCACTTGTATGCTTGTGTAACTTGTGTTAGGTGTGGTCCATATATTGTGATCCCTACGGTGATCCCATATGTGTATTCTTCCACGGGTTGACTCCCTATGGCGAGCCCGTGTCTTCCTTTGGCAGAGTCTGCTCTGCCGTCACTGACCGGTAGCGTCTCCCCCCTGTTATTGGCTGGAGCCACCTCAGTGACATGCCATATGTTGTACTGCCCGCTAAGTTCGCTCAGTCCATATGTGTTCTCCACATGTTACCTCCTTTGGGCAGGATGTGGCTTCCGCAGCGTAGACCTTCCAACGAAAGGTACGCTTTCTCAGTGGTCCTGTGGAACAGCAGTGACTTTCCTGGCCTAAGCCCTGTCATATTCGCAAGTGCGGAAGATCTGGAGGCTTTTGTCAAGGCACTGGAAGGTGGCAGCACTAGTGGCGACTTAGTAGGATCCCAATCAGTCGACACGTCGACTACCTCGAATGTGCCCGACTGAAAGGGAACGTCTCGGTTACGTATGTAACCCTCGTTCCCTGAAGGAGAGAACGGAGACGTAGTCCCCTAGCCACTATTGCTGTACCACTGCTGACCGGGTTCCGCTCGGCTCCTCAGAGAAAAACAACTGGTCCGTGCATCCACTTCTGTATTTATACCCGCGCTGCGGGGCAGGGCGTGTGATGCGATTCACGCCCGGCAATGTCCATTGGCTCGTTTTTACAATACTCGAAAATTACAGGCTCCCCAGCCTGATTCCAATCAGTCGACACGTCGACTACATCTCTGTTCCCTCCTTCAGGGAAGGAGGGTTACATATGTAACCGAGACGTTCTGTTTTTTGAGACGTTGGCGGTGTGCGACACTTCTCTGCTAATTGGCTATGAGGATTCAGCCTGTGTTGTTTCTCATTTCGGTCTAATAAAGCACAGAGTGTAGCACACTTCTCATGCTCGCTTTGTTACATTCAGATCCTTTTTATTAGATTACTCTTCAGGCGTGAGAGTCCTTCAGATTTGATTGTAGAGGGGTGTCTTGTGTGATGGTAGGTTTTCTTGTGTAAGCTCATTGAACATTGATGAAGAACAAGTCCCTGAATGCTCCCTGACTTTCGAGGACATATGAATATTGAGAGCTTTGGCCACTGAACTGACTGGCTAGATGTGGTCAGCATGTCATTTCAACTTAAACGCCTTTTAAAATGGGCTACTTTTCAGATATTAACTAACCTGAAAAGGCATGCCGACCTTATTATCAGCTGCTGTCATGGACAGAGACAAGGACACACTCTGCCAAAGGGGCTAATTACAATCTCCTTTTATTCTTCTTCTTTGCTCGGCTGATCTTCATGAGCTGAGCCAAGATAGCTTGTGTAAAGACCCCGATATACTTCAAGCGAAATCAAAGAATGAACTGATGTGACAATTTCGAACAAAATCAGTTTGTTTGGAGTTCTGAGAGTTTGAAACAGCATGCCAAAGCTCCAGCAAGTAAACACCTTCGTACTACCATTGGTCCGTGGCGATTACGCAATGGTAGGTGTGCGCTGAGGCTCTCTATCTTTCACATGGAAATCTTTTCTTCTATTCAGTCCGTTGAGGTCAGACGTCCGCGAGTAAAAACATGAACACTGGATAGCCGCTTTATAGTAGAAAATGAAGTTGTACTTCTGATTAAATGAGACACTGACTGTTTTTCATGTTTAATACTGTAAAGGTGCTTGCATTTAAGCAATCTATTGTGTAAAGTGCTATATAAATAAATGTGTCGTGACTTTACTAAAGCGTCAAATTTCAGAGCTCGCGCAAACATATCCACTTTGCTATGATCAGATGATTTTCTTATGCTTTCTTAAAAAAATGCTTGCTGTTTTAATTATTTTATTTTATTTTACATTTTGTTGTGTGTTTATTTTGTTATTGAGAGGAAAGCGTGCAGCACAGTGTGCGAAATACCCGTCAATATTCGGGGGTGTCCCCATCTCCCGGTTGTTGCGCAATACCAATCTAAATTTTCTCAATATGCAGTAGGCCTATAACATTACAATAGTTCATGAATGCAAGCCAAGACAATCAGTCTATAGCCTACATGACAACACACACACACACACACACACACACACTTAACAATTTTTGATAATCCGACATGCTATAGTATTCGTAAAGCAACACTGACATAGGAGGTTGCATTGGCTAAAGTTGGATGCACATTGTTTTATAACAAGGAGAGGCTAAGTTGTGCATTACGATGCAGACATGACAATAATTGGCACCAATCTGGCGCACTTACAAGAGCAATCAACTGAATAAATGTCAGGTATAGCCTATCGGAGACTGGCACGCAATCAGTGCACTTGCAAATGAGAGCCTGCAGATCGTGGTGTGACAATATCAGCCTGCATTTTGTTCGCAGATTTAGTTGCACAAACAGTGCAAGCGGCTCGTGACAGAACACAGACCGGCTGAATGACACTTTAATTTAAGTAGAAAATCTCAAATGAAGATCGCGGAACTCCAGCTTACTTGTCTGTGTTTTGAGATCATCCACACCTCTTCAGCAGTGTAGAAAGCGTGCGTGCATGGTTGCCAGATAATATTGAAAAGACCGGGTAGAAAACGTGATCGTTTAACAGAAAAGCTCTGACGGGTTTAAATTATTGCAATCTGGCAACTGTAAGCATGAACGCTCGTAAAAACAGTCTATACTGTGTCTCCTCCTTTATTCGACAAAAATAACTGGTTTTGGTCAAGTTTCAAACAAATTTCAGTCTCGTCTTTTTTCGTCAATGATATTGCATGTGTTGATATAGTCACAGTTATCGTTTAATGACGTGGGTGTCGTCGTCTCTCATCGTCTTGTCTTAGTCATGGGAAAAAATTTCGTCAACGTACATTTTTCATCATAGTTTTCGTTAACGAAATGAACACTGGTGACAATAAAATATTTTATTAGTAATTTTTTTTACATTTTTTTTATTAACATTTTTGACAAAATTTGAGACCCCCTTCAAACTTTGCTGTGAGTATATCGGGGCCTTCCGATATATAACCGCCTTCCCTTCAGCTGGGTCAAAGTCTCATATTTGTATGTTATGTCTGACAGACTCTGGGTTGTGACCGAACTGGAGAACAGCCAGCAGCCTTGGAGAGAGGACCTCATTTGTGCTTCAAACAAACATAAAAGCTGAAGGCTGGTCAGATGCTTTCTATTGAGCTTAAGTAGCCGGATCACAGGATTTTTGTCTTGTTGTATTGCTCAGCACCCGTGTACTTGACATGTGCAGCAATGGATACACAAGTCACCAGTGATTACTTTATCAACAAATTTACCTTCATTTTACCTTCTATGTGGTGAGCCTAGTCTCATGATACTGTATTTGCTGGATCAGACGCAGGACTGGATCCTCTAGAGGTGTGAAGTGGGATTCCACCTTTTTAAAAGTGCACTGTTATCTGGAACATCACAGGCTGTACCTCCTAGCTGAGGAGGAGGGCTTATGAATAAATGGATGGTAGATCTTAAACTATGCTAACTGTGCGGCAGTAAGGAGTGAGTTGTCAACAAACTTTTCACACACCTACACACACTAGATTTCTCTCTCTCTGTCCTCCTTTAGCATCACCACCAGTGGAGAACAGCCTGAATGTTACCGCCGCGGTGCCTGAATAGCATGCCGTTTGAAACAGCTATTAGCTATGTCTTAGCTAACAGCTGCCAAAAAAGGGTTCGCGCAAGGCCGTTATCATCACAATCATCATCAAGTGGATGGGGTGTTAGTCAGCGGAAGTCAGACCCATTAATACTGTAATTCTATTGATCAGCTTCCAAAATGTCTGCCAAATAAAGCTGTGCATGTGAAAATTGTTCCTAGCAGCATGATATACCTTCCTGGTCTTAATAAGCATGATTCATCGATGCATGAAATTGCACTGAAAATGTTTGTCTTTGTAATGGTTTTAAAACTGATTGTAATGTTATCAGAAATGATCTCTGAATCAACTTTTTCATCTTTTTCCATCTAACATCACCCATCAGTTTTAAGGGCCATTCACACTAACTAGGTTTTCTTCCACACATTTTATGCTAATCTTGGGATATCACTTTAAAATGTCAGTTAAAACCATCAAGATGCTGATAAAATTAAGTTAATATAAATTAAATGACAAATAATATATTTTTTATAATATATTTGTTTTTATATATGACAATTTCCAAAATGTGCAAAATATATTTTAAATAATATATCATATATATATATATATATATATATATATATATATATATATATAATATATACAACATGTTTCAATAAATTAATGGCTTAAAAATGCTGATTAAAAACACCAAGATGCAACTAAAATGTCCAAAAAACAACAAAACATTTATAAATATTTAATACGTATTAAATGATATCTAAACATTTATTAAGACATTTTGATTAAATTATATGAAAAAAAAAATATTTAGTAAAGAAATTTAGTAAAGAATTTAGTAAAGAAATAAGATACACACATAAACTACAATGGAATAGTATAGCTTTGTTGCTGTAAATCACTGTTAGTGTGAACCGCTCTTTATCCCCTCGCAATCAACCATTACTCTCCATTCAGTTATGTAATAGCCACTTTTTACAATCCAATCAGCTTCTAATGGATTCTTTTTTTTTTTTTTTACTCATTAAATATCCTGTTTGACTCAGAAGGCAGATCATCTATGTAAAATAGGATGTAAATGCCAAGTTATGCTGACTTGAAGTTAAAACATACTGATTATGTACTCTCTGATAAGTGCAGAGTGTACAAAATAATTTATTATAACAAAAAACCAAGACCAAGACCTCCATAAATCTGCCATAGACTTGAGCACAGGGGCAGTTTGGCCTTTTATTATTAGCCGTCACACACGACAGGGGAGCACGAAAATTAATGTTGCAGAAATGAGACCGCCTCAGGCAGAAGTGAACCTGGCATAAAGGTGAAATACAGCCTGAGCTGCACATCTGCTTAAGCTGATCTGACACCTCAGCCGCCGAACGCTCTGACACCACTAAATGTCAAAGCTCTTTTACGGAAACTTTGCCTGTCTTTTAACGCAGCCGTCAAAGACACTGATCCATCCAGACGTTTATCACTGAGAAGGGCAATGTTTGCGCCAAGACGTGGAGGTTTCAGGCTTACAAATCAGACATGGACGCATGACACGACTCCCTAATTGGGTGACATACTGTGTACAGAGTGGCAGGTCAAATAAAGTTAAAGGGATAACGCTGCTTATAAAACTGAGAAAGAAAAGAATTACAGCTTGCGACTAGCGCTCAATTTCTGAGAAAACTCGCAATTCTATGGGACCCAGCATGGTACCATCTCTTTCTGTCAACCCACCGACTCTTTAAATGTTAAAGCAATTTCCCACAGAGTAGCGGAGGAAGGAGAGTGCTTGATGGTTAATTGTGAAGCCTTTTCACTGCAAAATCTCCTTTACTCTTTTTCTTATTTCATGAATGGCCCTATTTTCATCTATCAATCTCCATGCCCTCGGCCACCTGCAGCATTGTTCATTCTTAAAGGCGTGCTTTGAAATGACCTGACATGATTCCTCTTCCTGTGCAGGTCCAGATCATTTTTTAGATGACTCCAAGGCGTAACTCCGAGATGAGAGGGCAGGATTCATTAGCCTGTCAACCTCTCAAAAGAGGCAGCTCATTACGCAGAAATTAATTAGCCATTCTCTAAGAGACAGCGTGTCCATCTATAATCAGATCTGTCTCGTCTTGAACGCCTGTCTAACGAAAATGTTTCACTTTTTTCACACCAGACAAGGTGAACCTAGGGATCAAACGGAATGAAACATCAAGGCGTCATCTTCTTCCAGAACAGAAAAATTCAGGCAATTAAATGATCAACGACACCGTTTATTCATAGAATAGCTTGAATTGTTTAATTTCGCTTTACAGCTATTCCGACCCGTCACACAGTCAAGCTCACCCCGAGATCTGTTAAAAATGGTTCTACTTTCATCTTACGCTATATAAAACGCAAGGGCGGAACTGAAATAAAATCTGGATGTGGCGAGCTCCAGATCATTTGGGATTCAGGGCCTCGGTCCAATGCCGCACAGACGGGCAGGGTCGGAAGGAAAGAGAAGTGCATGAGTGAGTCAAGGCAGGGCATGTCTAGACACATAAAACTACCACATTCCCATCTATCACAGAAATCTGGTCTGTCAGTGCATGACAGCACTTACAGTGCCTCCATGAAGACCTTGCAGACAAATAAGGTCAAAGGACGACTTACACAGCGTTTAAGATTGTATCATAAAATGGCTTGATTTAGACTTTACGGTCAAGCAGCAAATAGTAAACTTTGACCATCTTGAGAGTACAGAGCTCCTGATGGGTTTGAAAGATATTAACCGAATACTGCTGTGACATTGCCACCGGCTGAATATTGCCTCTTTAACTTATACTAGATGTGAACTGGACGTAGAAACTAGAAAACCAATTTGAGCAACAAATCAGCATATTAGACGGATTTCTGAAGGATAATGTGACACTGAAGGCTAGAATAACGGCTGCTGAAAATTCATCTTTGTCATCACAGGAATTCATTTTAAAATATATTAAAAACATATATATTTTTTACAGTATTTTTGATAAAATGCAGGCTTAATGTTTTTGAAAAAAGTCTTACAAACCCCAAACTTTTGAATGGTAGCATATTTGTATCTAAAGGAGGAAGGTTCTCTCTAATTTAAGTCCTGGAGTAAGTAATACAAAAGACAAAAAAAAAAAACAAAAAAAAAAAAAACAGACAATGAAATTTACAGAAGCCTCACAAAACATAGTTCCCTTTCGTAGTCACTCCGAGTTACGTCGGATGACGACGAATGGGGTTTCGCTTAGAAAGCCTATCACCTTCGAGTATATAAAACGAGCCAATGGCAATGAAATGCCATGGGTCTGCGGAATTTGCATAGCGTAACTCCGCCCCACCCTGGGGGTATATAAGGAAGTGCGCTGGCAACATGCAGATATGTTTTCGCTTCGGAGCCAAGTTGATGTACTTCCCTCCACAGCCAATCCTGAGGTTCATCTCTCTTTCTCTTCGAGACGAGCCTCTCTCCAAGTGTTGGTGTGACAGCGAGTTCCAGCGAGTGCACATTCCCTGCTTATCTGTGCAGTGATTTGCCAGTGTTTGTGTGTTCTCTCCCTGGTCGCTTCAGTATTTGCGGAGAAATCTCCTTTCTAAAAGAGCTTGCACGCGGCACGTCTTTTTAAAGATGCCTCGCCCGTGCACTTCTGGTTGCGGTCTATTCATTTCTGACTCTGATGGGCACAATTGCTGTCTTGTGTGTCTGGGTTTTGAGCACGCTAAAGGCCCGTTCACACCAAGGACGATAACTATAAAGATAACGATAAAGATATAATTCTAAAAATCGTTCTCCATATTAAAGAATAACAGAGTTCACACCACAACTATAACGATAAAGATATGAGGAACGATATCGTTGGGATCACTTTCAGAACGATTTTTTTCCAGCTGTCGAACGATAAAACACTGACAGCCACTCTAATTTAAAGGTCTCGCGCATTTAAAATGGATCTGGATCATCCGGACGCACGCGTGCTTAGAATAAAAAGACCGTTATCGGTCGTTGGTGTGGACGCATATATAGTTATCTTTATCGTTATCTTTATAGTTATCGTGCTTGGTGTGAACGGGCCTTTAGGCAGCGTTTGTGGATGAGTCATGTTCCCATTGCGGGAACATGCCCATCGCACGGTTGCGGTCGAGACTCAATGACCTTCATGGTAGAGTCCCCTCATCCGCACCCCGATCTACGAGCTCCACGAGAGCTGGTACTTCGGCTGGCGGCCAGGGTGACCTGAGGGTTACGGTGTGGAACAAAGCGCAGACTATTCCACGCTCCACACCTCCCTCTAGCACTGTGCAACCCGTGAGTGTTCCGAATGAGCCCGCTGTACAGTCCTCTGACTTGCCGCGGGTCTCATTCGGCGCTCCAGAGGAAGATGTGATGTCGATCGCTGCATCACAAGGTGGGCAGGAGTCCTTGGGAAGTGACGCTTCGGCTGTGCTGCCACCTTCGGGTGTTCCAGCATTGCCCGAGTCTGATCCCGAGATGACGGCCAAGCTTTCCCGGGCAGCCGCGGCCATCGGTCTTGAGTGGTCCCCGCCACCCGGTCCGGTGCGCTCGCGGCTGGACGATTGGTTTTTGGGCGCGGCCGCTGATCCTCGTCAGCGCCCAACCCCAATGCCTTTCTTCCCGGATGTGCATGAGGAGGTCACGAGGTCCTAGAAGGCACCCTTGTCTTCCCGTGATCGCTCGGCGACCTCCTCCGCCTTGCCTCCTCTCGATCAGGCGGCTGCCAAAGGGTACACTGGGGTTCCCCAGGTTGAACGCTCTGTGGCCATGCAATTGTGTCCCCAGAGTGCTTCTTCCCGTGGCGACCCTAAGCACCCCTCCAAAGCCTGTAGGTTCTCCTCCACCCTTGTGGCGAAGGCCTATAGAGCTGCGGGGCTGGCGGCCTCCTCACTGCATGCCATGGCAACACTCCAGGTCTACCAGGCCCAGATGTTGCGTGACATGCACAAGGGGAGGACTGACCCAGGGCTCTTTGACGAGCTGCGTGCCGCCACCGACCTTGCTTTCCGAGTGACGAAGGTGACCGCACGCTCCCTGGGTCAGGTGATGTCCACTTGCCTGGTCCAGGAGAGACATCTGTGGCTTAACCTGGCCGATATGCGTGAGGCCGAGCGAACCCGTTTCCTCGACACCCCCATATCCCAGGCTGGCCTCTTCGGTGGGGCGGTAGAGGACTTTGCCCAGCAGTTCTCGACCGCCCAGAAGCAGACTGAGGCTCTCAAACATGTCCTGCCCCGACGGCCCGCTGCTGCCTCCACACAGCCGTCGGCACAGGTGCCTCAGTCTGCTCGCCGTCGAGGGGGCCCTCCTGCGGCTCCCGCCCCTCCCGCACGACCCCAGCAGCAGCCTCCATCTGGGTCGCGTCGTGGAGGACGCCGCAGGAAGGCGTCACAGCCCTCTCCCGCCCCGTGCCCCGCTAAACGCCAGGCAAAGCGGCGCTCCTGAGACGGGCTGCTCAGAGATGGCACTGAGTTCTTTTCAGGAGACGGTAGCAGGGCCGCTCCTTCCCCCGGTGGAGGGCCGGAGGAGAATCCTTGGTTTCCCCACTCCCGCTGCTCGTCCCTCGACGGGCAGCACCCTATTGTGATTAAAGAAAGAACTCACTCTCCCATCTCTGAGCACACAGAGCTCGCGGATGACAGCGCGCGCCGCTCACGAGCCTCGCCTCTCTCATCCCCCTCTGTCGCCAGCCCCCTGCCAGAGCACGCCCCCGTGGGACGCTGGTCCTCCCCTGGCCTCCTCTGGCAGGACGCGGTTAATGACCGTGCCCCTGCACCGGGCCGCTATGCCACCCACGCCTGGGCCGGTCATTCCGCTTCGCTGCACCACCGAGGGTACGTCTGTGGTCCGCATGACCCCGCTGGTACAGTTCCTGGAAGCCTGGTTAGAGCTTCCCTGGCTGTCCCGCTGGGTCGCGAGGACCATCAGGCTCGGCTACGCGATTCAGTTCGCGCGGTCTCCTCCCCGCTTCAGGGGAGTCCGCTTCACTATGGTCGGTGGCAATGCCCCTGTCATGAGAACGGAGCCATATTGGCCCAACCGCACCTGGTTCCCAGAACTTATACTCCTCGCGACAGCACCTCACTGGCCAATCCCTCTGAGGAAGGACATTCTTTCTCAGGGACGGGGCACCTTGTGGCACCCTCGTCCCGATCTTTGGAACCTCCACGTGTGACTCCTGGACGGGACGAGGTAGGTTTGAGTACCCTACCACCAGCGGTGGTGGCTACCATCACTTCCGCTAGAGCATCGTCCGCGAGACATGCCTATGTGTTGAAGTGGAACCTCTTCATCAACTGGTGTTCTTCTAAACATCAAGAACCCACGAAATGCCCGATCAGTGTCGTGCTTTCCTTCCTGCAAGAAGGGTTGGAGCGTAGGCTGTCTCCCTCCACCCTGAAAGTGTATGTTGCCGCCATTGCCGCACATCACGACGCAGTTGATGGTAAGTCTCTGGGAAAGCACGACCTGATCATCAGGTTCCTGAGAGGAGCGAGGAGACTGAATCCTCCTGGCCCTCCTCTCGTTCCCTCTTGGGACCTCTCAGTGGTTTTAACTGCCCTGCAGAGTGCTCCCTTTGAGCCTCTGCAATCAGTGGAGCTTAAGTTCCTATCAATTAAGACAGCCCTCCTGGTTGCATTGGCCTCCATCAAGAGGGTAGGGGACCTGCAGGCATTTTCGGTTGACGAAGCGTGCCTGGAATTCGGGCCGGCTAACTCTCACGTGATCCTGAGACCCCGGCCTGGATATGTGCCCAAGGTTCCTACCACTCCCTTTCGAGACCAGGTAGTGAACCTGCAAGCGCTGCCCTTGGAGGAGGCAGACCCAGCCTTGGCACTGCTCTGTCCAGTACGCGCACTCCGTGCCTACGTCGACAGAACGCAGTGTTTCAGGACCTCAGACCAGCTCTTTGTCTGTTATGGTGGGAAGCTGAAGGGAAAGGCTCTCTCCAAGCAAAGGTTGTCTCACTGGATAGTGGACGCCATTGCTTTGGCATACCAGCAGCAAGGTCGACCATGCCCCCTTGGTGTGACGGCCCACTCCACTCGGAGTGTGGCATCCTCTTGGGCTCTAGCGCATGGCGCCTCGCTAACAGACATCTGCAGAGCTGCAGGCTGGGTGACACCTAACACATTCGCGAGATTCTACAATCTCTGAGTGGAGCCAGTTTCTTCTCATGTACTCGCTTCAACTAGCCGGTCCTAGATTCTGCTCAGGTGTCTTCGCTTGCTCGCCATTCCTCTCTACGGACGGGATACGTGCGATATTCTCCTCAGGTGAGCCTAATAAGCCCTGAGTCTCCTCCAGCACTGACGATGTCAACGCCAGAGTTTGCCACCGGCAGCTTTCGCGCTTGGCTAGGTGCCTCCATGTGCATGGTTCCCCCTCTGGGTGACCCCCACATGTGTATTCCACTGTAAGCCTCTCTGAGCATGTGTCTTCCCTTGGCAAGCCACCTTGCCACCCCTGGGGTTGAAAGATTCCACCTGCAGCTGGACACCCCAGTGATACTCCATATGCAGCCCCCCGGGGTCATATGTGTATTCCAGGTCCCCCCCTTCGGGCTGGGCATAATTGCATATTTCCACTGAGATATGCTTCCCAGTGTACCTTGGTATTCCTGTGTTAAGTAGGACTCCTTCGTCCGTGCTAGTCTCACGACAGGGAGCTCAGACTTACGCAGGGCACTGGAAGACAGTCGAGAGGTGCCGTGACTACACTGGGAACCCCATTCGTCATCATCCGACGTAACTCGGAGTGACTACGAAAGGGAACTTCTCGGTTACGTATGTAACCCTCGTTCCCTGAGTAGGGAACAGAGACGTTACGTCTCCCTGCCACTTCCGCTGTACCGCTGGAACGCCTGAGTTCAGTCTCGGCTCCTCAGCGAAGACATATCTGCATGTTGCCAGCGCACTTCCTTATATACCCCCAGGGTGGGGCGGAGTTACGCTATGCAAATTCTGCAGACCCATTTCATTGCCATTGGCTCGTTTTATATACTCGAAGGTGATAGGCTTTCTAAGCGAAACCCCATTCGTCGTCATCCGACGTAATGTCTCCGTTCCCTACTCAGGGAACGAGGGTTACATACGTAACCGAGACGTTTCACTTTATTTTGATTGTCCCTTTAACAGATTCTGTTGACTATAAGTAACATTGTGCACCTACATGTCTACTAACTCTCATAAGAGTGTTAGAAGAGTATTAGTAGATTGGTAGGGTTAGGGTTTGTATAAGTTGACATGTAGTTGCAAACTTACTTACAGTAAACTGAATGTTAAAAAGGGACCATCAAAATAAAGTGTTACAAAAAATTATTATTATTATTAGTATATACATGCCAACTGGCCAATAACTCTTATATTTACTCACAAAAGTCTAGTTTTGCTTCCATGTGGTGCTTGGTGAATGCGACTTTTGCTCTCATGAAAATGCAAAGAAAGTAGCAGACGAAAAAAGTGAGAAGTGGAGCCCTGCTTTGGCTGAGGATGTGTGTCAGTGGGTGAGAGCGTGTATCTCAGCTGGTGATCCCTCGCCCTGCAGGGTTAATCTCCTCTGGGAGGGGCGAGCGGCAGGGTGGAGGATATTACAGCAGCTTCCTCAGTCATCACTGCACACTGCAACCTGCCATGCACTGCTAGGCTCAGCCCAGATCAGCCGACTTTATCACGGCTCAACTACACAACTGAGCTCATACTGGGGCAGGACTCCAATCCTCAGCTCATAATACCTCGTCTAAAGCATTCACAAAATAGTTTACCCAAAACACTTGCATATGCACACCTGCTTCCCCTGCAGTGCCGTATGAGAGTGACAACCTCTCAAGCTTCTGACATTTAAGTGGTGGGGCGAGAGCGGTGCGGCAGAGGGGGCGATTACCTGTAGAAAGGCCATTCAGACCCCAACAGCCTTCATTTCAAACTTCACTCCATCAGCCCTGCCTTGTTTGTGTTTAACCTTTATCCAGACGCAAAGGGGTGCAGCGAGGGTCCTTTCATTGTGATCTGAATTATTTAGAGGTCTAAATCTTTAATGTGCGTCTTTGATGGAGGTTCCCATTTAGAGAGTCTGTCATTCGTCAAACTGTACGACCTGCTGAACGTCGGGACAGGACAGGTGTGTTAGATCTGTGTGGATGGTATAGCAGAAAACTACTTGCTTTAGACATATGACAAGAGATCAAAGTTCAATGTAAAAAGATTTTGATGCGTTCATACTCTAATGCTCACACCACAAAGCCGTGGAAAAGAGCTGAGGCGATCAAAGAATGCTCATCCATGTTGAAACACAGCCAATTTTCTTTGTAGACATCCCTGACATGACCAAGTTAAAAACTGATATTGGAAAAAAAAAAGAACATCCAGAAATGTTATTCCATTCAATTGTCTGGTGAGTTTGTGAAGTAAAAGGAAGCCAGGAAAAATTATAGCAAGTGCAATAATGCAAACAGAAACAGCATCTAACCTCACTGATTGCAGAAAATCAGGAGGACCTTCTTCATTTTGTCTTGTAGCTCAATGAGGATCATTTTCTCTATAATCTCAGTATGTTGCAGTACAAGGCCTTAGGTTTGGTTTTAACATTGACAGAGACATTTTAATCTCAAATTATAGAGATGCACCATGTTTTTGAAAAGAAAATGAGACCGCCTATTACAGCGCATCAGTTGCTTAAGACTATTTAATTTAAATATATAAGTGTTTGTCCACTACCTTTTGTAGGCTGAATAAAAGCATCCAACAAAATGTAATGACTTTTTTAATTATTATTTAAAAAAAATAAAAGTTATTTGATTTGATTTCGGACAAATCTGACCGAAATCATAGATTTGTGTGAAGAACAGATGAAAGTTTTAGGCATTATTATAATTATTATCATTAATAAAATAATTAATTATTATCAATACATAGTAATATGATAATATTAATGTTAAATATTATGAAAATATTACTAAGTGTCATTTTACATTTAAAATGCCATATAGACATGCCATTTGGATATGAATATATTTTGCACTGCAATTTAACTTGCAGTGTTGTTATTGTTAACTAAAATAATAATAATAATAATCATAATAATAATTCAAATAAAGTTAAAATAAAATAACAAATATTAGATGAAAAACTAAAAATAAGAAAATTCAATTGTGCATTTTGTCAATTGTGCAGCTTGACAGCACCTGATCTACATTATCTGATAAAGGGCAGTGTGAATATTCAACTAAACTTCTCCTTTTATGTTCTACAGAAGAAAGAATGTAATCTAGGTTCGGAACGACAACAGGTTGAATAAATAATCGACATAATTTTTGTCCACACTCGACTCAACACTACAGTCATGTTGCAGTGTGTATTTACGATAGATCTCAATCCATGCTTGGTTCTTGTCCTTCCTTGTTTGCCATTACATCAATGCCAAGGCAAGTGTAAACCCAGTGGCAAAATTAGCTGCTCTTGCGTGTGAACATCCATCCAGCATAGCAGCTGGGGAACATTAAATTGAACCGGAATCAGGGGAAGCAGGGCCTTCGGAACCAAGTAATTGGAAGTTTTGTAAAGAAACAGAGAGCCTTTATGAAATATGTGCTGTCTGGCTCCTGTGGATGATTGCAATGAGTCTAACAGGGAGAATGTAGCTTCTTTTCCATGAAAGCTGAACACCACTGATTACCCCCCACACACTCATAAAGACAGAGAGAAAGAGGGGGTGGAGTGTAAACGACTTTCTTATTCAAAAGGCATATTAAGGATGTGCAAAAAAGTGATATTACGCCACTGCAAACCCGCCACAGTTCATTAGCTCAGAAATAAAATAATTTTCCTGTAACGGTCATTTGTCATTTTATCGTCCCGCATAACGAACGAGAGAGTGGCGCAGCGCTGGGCCAGGGCGCATCAGCGCTCCGTAACCTTTTCTGTTGTGCCGATCTCCCCTTGATGACTCTGTTAAAAGACTATTAGCAGAGAATTATCCAAGTCATTCTCCGATGTAATTATGCAGCCTATTGACAGCAGCTGTCATTTTCAGGCTAACATGAGCATATTATGTTGACATGAGATAACAAGGAGTGTTTCCCCTTCAGTGCACAGAGAGTCTCTCCTAATAGAAAGGAATGATTGAGAGCTCCCTACTCCCAGAGTCCTAATCGTTCGTGCCAATCTAATCAGTAAGTGTACACTCATAAACAGGTTTGTCTAGAGCGCTGGATCCATGCCAGCCGGAGACACTGGCACAAGTGCAATTAGCAGGAAGTAGATGAAGCAGATGTTTAGAGGTTGACGTAGGACATCTCACCTTGGTAACGCAGCAGCAAGGAGCTGAACTGCGGCTGCCGGCTACGGAAGTGGATGGATATTTGGTTGCTCCAGCTGCGTACCACCAGACCTTTAAGCAAGATGGACTCGTTGGCCAGCATCGAAGGTTCCCTGCCGCCCAGGTCTTCGAATCTGACCACGTCACCCTCAGCCAGGCTCACGTTCATCACCTTAATGTTATGAGATAAGAGAAGAAAGAGAACAGAGACATGGTTAAAGAACCAATGAAATCAAAGTGAGCTTTTTGGACTTTAACTTCTCCACTTAACTTCAGTAATGGATATTTTGTATCCTCTGGATTTATAGAAAAAAGTGGACATACATGCAGCACAGGAGAATTATTTTTGGAAGTCATGAATATTCCTACCATAGTATCATTTCCACCTCATCTCAAATTATGTAATTATGTAATATTATTCTGGGATGGAAATGACGGTGATGGAAATTACATTTCTAGCCTTTTTGGAATAAAAAGGCTGACTCCTCTGGCTATTCCATAGCTAGCATCCAGAGTTGTTGTTAATTTTTTTCCTTGAAATAAAGCTAAAAATAAAATAAAATGGAAATTGAACTGTTCAGAAAAAAAAAAGTTTAGTTAAAACTTTTATAGAATTATATTTAAAAAAAATGTTTTAAAAAATAAATAAGATTAAAGTGTAACTTGGCTGATTTTCAACCCACTTTGTATTGTTACAATGTCAGTAGTATATATATGTTTACTTGTTCTCTGTGTTACCTGGACTGAGAAATTCATGTTTATTTGTCAGCAAAAGTCCACCGGATGAACAGAAAGAACGGCATAAAACACAGTGTTCGTAGTCAACAATACAAGTCGACACCATTATGACTAAAAGTTTGCTAAGAAGTATTTCCTGCTAAAGCAAGGTGATATTTGACTCTGGTAAGCGTATCCATAGCAGACTGGTCGGAGTGGCCTTGGATGGCAACATGCCCAGTGCATTATGGGTATTGAAGTTTTCCTTCCTATTCGGCAAACGGAAAGACAACAGCCTTTTTTCTTTGTTTCAGTCAGGTAGCACTGATAAAAAAAAGAAATCTGCCTTTTTACTGCATAGGCATACGCAAGTCAAGTCAGTTTTGCCAGCAGTGAAGTACCCCTTAATTCCTGCAATAAAAAATTCCTGGGGTATAAAAGTGACTCCCCCATGGTTTCAAACATGACTCATCCAATCAGAAGCAAAACTGTGTTTGTTAAGTGATTTAATAGGGATAGGAATGTATAAAGATGGAAAAGTTTCGACAATACATAAAAGCAGAAGGACAGATTGACGTGTTTTCAGCTGTGCAGAGATGGCAGTGGGGTGACACATTCTGCCACACTGACTGCACTCATAATGGTGTTGGCTTGTCTGTCTGCCAAGCTGCATGGTAATTGCACCACGGGCAATCTCCTGTCTGCTGAAGACAGCATGCATATCCTCACCTGTCACTAATAGAAAGCCATAGCCGCCCATTACTTCTAGTTCTGCCCGTCTTCCACTTTAGACAATACGTGCAACAAATGCATGAGCCAATATCCAATATGGCAGCGTGGGTGGAAGTCGTGACACGGAGCAGAGTAAAAAAGTGTGCATCTGAGGAATAATTACAATCATGCTGAATGAAAAAATCAGAAGTATTCAACTAGCGTGTCGTAGTGAAACTGTGCCATTGTGGCTGATCTGGGATCAGCTGGGATGTGCCCTTGTGCTCCTCTCAGGTAATGAAAGTGTCTTTAATCAGATGCAGGCAAATGAATGTGACCCGATGAGTGACCCTGCCTAGACGCAGACGTGACGATAGGTTAATGAGGCCTAGCACACGTCGCCCTCAATCTAGACACCTCAAACTCTTTACGGCAAAAAGACACGTCAAACTCTCAGCACAAATTAATGCCACTGTCTGAGGTTTACCATCAGGAAAGTTTCACAAAAAGCACAACAGTACCAAGCAATTTAAATTCGGCCACAGTGAACGATGAGGACTGAATTTAAATAAGCACTGCTAAAAACACGCTTGAAGGCCCCTGAGTGCTGTGAAGGCAACAGGTGACAACCTGATGATGTGTACTACAGAATAAATTCACGCTTAATAAAGCTGGAGCTGCAATGTGCTGAAGCAGTCCATAAAACAAAAGTGCATTACAAAGTAATCACATTACACTAAAAGCCCTTGGATAATAAAATGTTTCCAGAATATTGCTCGCCATAATCCAATTTGCGTTGGCACCGGGCCCGACCGTCTACCCTACGCATGTAATCCCTTGCATAAACATGACTGTCAGTCAGATGCAGACGTTGGCGTGTAAATGTGCAGCCGCTGTGTCATTCGGGGTCAGTGTTGATTAAAATGTTTGCTGTTTTTTACACAGAGCACAACAGACAGGTTCAAAATAAAGAGAAATTAAGTCAATTATCCCAGCACTCCCGGCCACATATGCCATAGAATGAACAGGGAAAACAGGAAGCCCATTTTTTTGTCCCAAAATACAAAAAAGACCTTAAAGGGACAGTACGCCCAAGTTTAAATTTGTACAGATATTAAAATATCAATATTAAGGTATGTCAGTACTTTCTTTTGCTATAATATAACACCAATTTAACAGACTAGTAGCAGACAAAAAGAAAAGAAAAATGATTTGTGCAATAAATTGTGGCTTTTCAGACAAAAATGTTGGTGGGAGGAACTACGCTGCTAAGAAATAGGTATCAAAATTGTCACTGAATCAAGGCTCATACCTTACATATCTTGTACGTTTTTGTCATTTTCTAGCACGGCACCTCAGACAAGCTGTCAGGGCTCAAAATAGTGTTGCTGCATTAAAAACAGTCGCTCAGTGTGGTACTTTACGCCATGTGGATTAACATAAATACGGTTGTCATTACCTGAACCTTTGGTGTAAATTTGTATCTAGAATGCATTTTCACTCTAGTAAACAAGTGAAATCTGTGTGTAGAGTGGGATTTAGGATTCAGAACAGGAGTGACAACTGTTTAGCTTCAGTGAGTGTGCATGGCCTAAGAGAGACACACTGATACAGTCACTGTATCAGCACTATGAGGGCAGGCGGATGGTTAATTAATCTGGAGATACATGCTGTGTCACATTAACAGAGAATTAGCAGAAAACCCCCTCCAGCTATGTCTGAGTTTGAAAAAAGAGCTCCTGCTCTCCTGCCTTCCTGTCCTGTGCTGTGCTGAATCTGATTTCCTGTTTACAGCAATAAAAAATTCAGAATAATTGAGGTGACACCTCATAAATAAACAAGCGTTATTTGCAGGTGATATGAATCACCTTATGAGATCTGAGTGAGAGAAACAAAGCAAAGAAATGAACAGAGTCAGAGCCGTGGTGTAGTGAGCTCACAGGGACAAGGGTTTGAATATGATCTGTGTCATCCTGATTCCTCACCACTGGCCAAAAGCCCATAAACAAACAAACATGAAAGGAGAGAAAAGTGAGAGATAAGATTAAGGGACAGAATGAGGGAAGGAAAGAGGATTGATGTCCATGTGCTCAGCTCTTTCAGTAGCAATGTGTCCAGCAGAGATTTTTTAATCATCTCTGTTGCCTTAAAGCTAATGAGAGGACTGGCTTTGTTTTTTTCTCAAACACGACCTCTCTTTCTGTATGTGACACACATAACCGCTCTCTGGTACAGAGTAAATGTCTGATTAACAAATAAATACCAGACAGATACCAGGTCAAGTGTCATTCTATGAAACTGAACACTAAGAACGCTCCTTTTCCAGTTTGATTCTTTTAGACAAATAACTTCATCGCCCCTTCTTCAATTCTTTCGATAATACATTAGGGATTTTCACACTTGAAATAGTTAACCCTGAGTCATTCTAAACCCCGGGTAAATGGAATCCTGGGTTATCTTGCTTCCGGTTTCACACTGGGTTAACATTCTTATTTGCGTATTTGCGGTGTCAATGTCATTGATTGGATGAAAGCAGCATGCGACCTGTTTACATAAAAGCTCTAGCATTGCGCATCCTTGTATTTCCGACTGTACTATCGAGTTTAAACTTAATAGACATTTCGGAATATAAAGGTAAGAAGTACACATTTGACACCAAAAGCAGTGCTAACTCTCCTCCAGAGCAGGGTTTCAATATCACAAAGAAAAAGCAGTGCTAACCCTGCTTCTAAATTACAAGTGTGAAACGTTCCTTTACCCGGGGTTAACAGCGGTGTTTAAAACGGCGATAACCTGGGGTTAAGTACAGTGTGAAAAGCAATAATGTCAAGATAAATTACATCAAGATTAATGTAATGTAATAATACATATGTAGAGAAAGAGTAAAGACAAAATGACAGCTTTACATAAAAAAATAAATAAATTGCATTATATTATGTTAAAAATACATGCACCAAAATTTGCATGTCTAGCATATATGCAGATGATATAAGGGCTGGGCGATATGGATTAATAGAGATAAAGTATATATCTCGAAATTTTCTACTTTTTTCTATTTGGATTTAAAAAAAGCCCCTGTATTTATTTAAAATATATATATTTCATATCCTGCCCAGTGTGCCCAAACAATGTTCATATTGAAGGCTATGAAAACAAATACAGAGAATTTAACTATGTAGGCTATGCTATTGATTATGTGCAAAAAAGGGTTCAAATTATTACATTCTAATAATCATTTCATTCTAACATTGTAACAAAATTACAATCTAAAAATACAAACTTGGTTTAAAACAAATATTTTAGTAAAATCTATATTTTAGTCGGAATTATTCTAGTTTAGTCGAATCTGTGAAGTTTAGTGGAGACTCAAAAAGGAAATATTTGCATGACTTTCTAACATTTACAGATGAAGAATATACCCGTGAAATGTAAGTTATACCCTGAGGAAAATGCATCTCACACATTAAACAGTACAAGTATCTGTCAGAGCATCTGACGGGGTAAGCCACGTTAAACTATTCACGTTATTCGAGTTATTTTGAAGCCCTTAATATAGAGCATGTCTCATGTTTAGGACAAATTGGATTAAAACCTTTCCTCAAAGCAGCTCACTCTGTGCCTTCCGCTATTTTTCAGATGCTCTCATATCAAACCACTGTATATTGATATAAACAGTCTTGCCTCATCTTATATCGTTTATAAAAATATATACTACAAACTCAATATACTGCCCAGCCCTAGGGGGTATATAAAAATATGTCAAAATATTATTATTTTTTACAGTATTTTTTATCAAATAAATGCAGCCTTGGTGGGCAATGGAGACTTCTTTTAAAAACATTTAAAAAAGCATTTTTGGAAAAATGTCTAACTTTGAAGTTGCCAATAGCTATGTTAGTCAATGAATGTAGACATTAAGGTCACAAATAGTACCCATTTTGTGGAATAACCCCAAAACCTGAAACTCTAAAACTTGCCAACCGCTCAAGCGTTTCAATGCAAAATAAATTCCAACTATGTTAAATTTACTGCAACTTTCCGCATCCAGGCGTGTAACTACAAAGGATGCCACTCTACAGATGCCAAGTTACAGCAAATGCCACAGTGAGGAGTTTCTCCTCTGAAAGTCTCTTTGCAGTGCAGTGTATGGCATTCACTTCTATGCACATCACTGCTTATGTGGGTCACACACGCCTGAAGCTCTCCCAACATGAAGGACAGCAGATGACAATACTGATCTGATATAGAGTGGTCACCAACTGCGCTCTGTCTCTCTCTCCCATTGCCAGGCAAGTTAGTACCATTACGAACCCATCAGAGTTTAAAACAGCGGAGCTTGAGTTGACTTGATGTAGATTGTTTGGATTTGATTGATGTGTTTGTGTATTCAACGAATTCTCAGGGAGTTTCTCTCTCATGCAAATCCGAGTCATGTAAAAGTCGAATAGTCCCTTGTGTCGCTGTATAAGAATAGAAAAAGCCCAAAAGCCCTCAGTGGTGCTGCTCTTTCTTTCTGTCTCTACTGCGTTCTTCTCCTCTATTCCCGTGGTTCCATTTCTCTGGGATAACAGGAAGGATGGAAATTTCCTCTAATTAGCAGGGTCCATTCCTCTGGAGCTGAGAATCACGTAGGGAAGAGAATATACTTGTATTTGGGCTGCTAATTAGAGCCTGTAATTAAGAGCAAACAGGAAATGATGTACAGATCTGGGCTACAGGTGCGGATGAGTTGAAATGGGCAGTAGAGACCGGGAAAGATCAGGGAGCTGTTGCTATATTAAGGAGTGCCTGGAGTATAGAAGAGGAGAGATGATGAGACCCATCTGTGCCATCTGGAGGGGCCAAACCTAGGCAATCCATCTGACAGCCGTGTGATAATCCGCAGGTGGACTCCGGCTCTGACGGCCCTTATCTCACTCACCTCTCCCCTCGTACATTACCCAAGGAAGACTAGCCTCGTACCATTATGCCACAAATGATCAGACATGTCCTCCACGTGTCATTTGCCTGACCTTCCTCACTAAAGCGCCGTATTGCAGCAGACCTGAAGCCGGTGACGAGATAAAGAGAAACCCTGAGATTAACGCTCACTGACAGGCTGAAACTTTTGTCACGCCGTACAAAGGCGACACTCATTATTTTCCATTCTGTTTGAGCACCTGAATAATCCACTATGAATACTGATATTCTTCACAAGATGTATAAGGACAGACCGAGCACAGAATTTCTCTCATTACCTTCAGGAAAGAATTGTCACAAATGACATCTCTTTAATGCAGTGGTTCTGGTTTGGCCATGGGATCCACATATTCCCATGGTCATTAAGCTGCGATCCAATTTTTTAGGAATTTGACCTATATATAATTAGCTAATAAAAATTGTAATAAAAACCAACCAAATTTTTTTCACAAAAATATCACACACACATGTGCCATCCCTTATACACATCAATTGTAAGAATATGACTAATACTGATGAATAAACACTTTAAAGTAAGTAAGGCTATTAAATAGTAGTCCCAAACTAGTTTTTGTTAATACAATAAAGTTAGTAAGTTGGTGTGAGCCACCACAGTCATTTAAAAATATACAAAATAACACAAAGTGAAATAGTGGCATGTTGGTATTGCGGAAACGACAGCTACCATGGTAAATACACAATACTAACGTGAACTGTTAATGAAACATATGGAAAAACTGCTCCTGGTGAATAGAATTAACATCACACCTGCCTGTAAATCCTTCCCAGCTTACACACGAAGTGCAAGTTACGTAATTTATTGGTACTTTCTGATAATTTCATGACTTAGCAATTGACAACATAACTACACTGCATGCTCATAATTTATAATAAAGTGATATACAGTGTGTGCCGCTGCATTTGAGCATGAGTGTGAGCTACGAGTAGGAGCACAGTAGCTATCCATCTTATTTTTCAACGCAAAAGTAAGGTGTTTTCTGTGAATGTGCGAACCTTCCGATTCATTAGCTGCTATAGTGGGAAATAATGAGAAGAATACAAAGTGCAGTAAACTGTAAAACTCTTTGCGCTACAAACCAGTGTGTTTAGAATTAAGACAATACATTCAAATAGTATTGTAAGAAATATCAGTTTGCAGTATCAAGCAGCATAACGAGCTGTTTTGTACAGCTAAAAATAACTGGAAAAAAATGACACCGGAAGCCAGACACATTCAAATTACAAATAGCTGTGCCCTCGCTTACCTGAAAAATAAGGTGGATAATGGCTGCCAGGACAGGAAAGTTCGCTTTTCTGAGGTGAGAGTTACAAACATGTTACGAAAATAACGTTAGAATAATGACACTGACAAATTGCCTGACAACATCTCAGCTGACCGCAAATACTGAATCGGAACAGCAAGTTTTTCTCAGGCACTCAATGGTTAGAGAGTCAGACCCGTAACCCAAAGGTTTCAGGTTCGATTCTAAATACTGGCAGGGAAATATACTGGCAGGGGAGTGAATGAACAGCGCTCTTATCCACCCTCAATACCCATGACTAGTTGACTTGAGCAAAGGCACCTAACCCCCAATCGCTTCCCGGGCACCGCAGCAAATGGCTGCCCATGCCCTGATCCGGGTGTGTGTGTGTGTGTTCACTACTCACTGCTCATAATGTGTGTGCACTAACTTTGATGGGTTAAATGCACAGGGCCAAATTCCGAGTATGGGTTACCTTATTCGGCCTTCATGTCACATCACTTTCAGTGCCACTTTCAAAATAAAAGTCTTGCATCAGAAAAACATAGAATTATGCTTGTTGTTGCTTCTTTGACTGCACATTACGCGACCCACTCAAAATGGTCTTGCGACCCACCAGTTGAGAAACACTGATTTAATGTCTCAATTATTTCTCCTAGACTGAAACAGGATTTAATAGAGAGCAAATGAGACTTTGTAAATCTCACTCTTGGATGATTGTTTCATTTCGATAATTAATTTTTTAACCAATTAGTGTGACATTGTGAGGATCTAACCTTACTAGTAAATCTCACTCTTCTCAGATTTTTCGACTAAGTAAAAGACCCCAGTAATCCCAAATGCATCTCCTCTAACATTTATACTGTCTAAAATCAGTAAATGTGCGTTTATTATAAAGACAATATGTTATAAATTAAATAATATATCAATAGATGTTAACCCATGCATTTATCTTTCCCTTGTGGAACATAAAAGCATAATACTTTTGGAACATAACATAACATAACATAACATAACATAACATAACATAACATAACATAACATAACATAACATAACATAACATTTTTTTATTTATTTTTTTGCCATTGACAATGGAAATCAATGTCCACTAAAACTCTTCTTCAAAATATCTTGTTTTGTGTTTCACAGAAGACAAGACAGTCATACAGGTTTGGAACAACATAAATGTGAGTACACGATGTCAGAACTTTTACTTTTTTGGTAAACTATTCATTTAAATATTCAAAACTGCTGTCAACTGTAATTATTCTCATGATTTCCAACTAGTAATTAGTATAAAAAAAATTCAAGTTATTATAATTACAAGGTCAAAAACACATATATAAAAAAAACTGAATTTTCATTTCATGTCAATTTTGAGTCTCCCAAGCAATGAAAGTGCAACCACTAAGCACTACCTCTGCAATATAACCCACGTTGCCTCAAATTCAAATGAAAATGTGCAATACAGCTTGGTTGCCTAATGTGTTTCTTTGCTATGAAAAAAGAAAACAAACTATATACGGGCCATAACGGGCTTCTATTGTATTGACCATCCAGCGCTGCCACAACGTGTCTCTTCGTGCTTGTAATATGTGCAACACACACTAATGTCACACACTTTTATCAGCATCCAATTACCCTGCTGTTGTTCTCAACATGTGGGAGGAACAAAAAGTCTTCTGGGGGGAATGGCGCTGGCCTTCCCACCGTCAGGGCATTCACACAATCTCCATGTCTGCGCTTATCTCGTTTTAACATTCACCTCAGCCAGTCTCTTTTTCATTATCACTACAATCCCCCCGCACGCCGCACCAGAAATTGGTTTTATGCGACGCGGCTGAATAACGGCAGGGAAATTGCAGAGGAAGGCAAATCTTGACAACATGAAAACAAGGGCAGGGTGATGGGGGGTGGGGGGTGGAGAGAGTATAAATAAAGGGTGTGTAAAAGGTGGGTGGTCTGTTATGGAAGTTGAATAATGATTTAAGAAACAGAAAGATGAAGGCAGAGTTCACTTGGATACACTATGAGCAGAGTTGAGCTCAGCATTGAGGATCTTTTCAATTAAAGACGGAGGGAATTTCCGATTTCGCTGTTGAAGTCGTCTCCGGAGACATTACTCAGCAAGAAAAGTACTCCACGCAGCAATTTTTCTTTCATTTAAAAATATTTTTTCTCTAAAGTTTCCCTGAAGATTAATCATCCTCTTATCGTTTTGCTCCAGGTGCTTCATTTATTCAAAACAACCACAGTGTGATTTGGTTTAAGCTGATATAAACACAAGGACAGAATTGTTTTGTCAGCATTTTTCCTTCTGCTCACGCCTGTGCTGCCCGTCATTCACCATGAAATAAGGGAATGAAACAAAACAATCTGAATATTGTGGCATTTCCCAGCTTCATGTCAAGAACAACTGTCAAAAATAAAGCACATTCTGACTGTCATTTTCAAAAGACACAAAGAAAATCCATTGAAATGTGCTGCTCGCATTATTCCCAACATATCAATTAAAGATTCTTCTTGTTTCCATTAAGAAGCTATTAAAATCCATATTGAACATCCAACACACATCAGTCACTCCTCTTTTGTTTATGCAATCTTCAAGATAAATAGTTAGAGCGTCTCACAAAGACAAGTCAAAGCTGACATTTCACTGAAATATTGATTCTGTTTCTCCATTAGGTTTGTCTGGCTGAGCGAAAAGGGAATATTTATAATAATGACACTAGCTAGAACACTGTCATCTGTTCTTCTTGCCAAATTTGACGAAAAAATCAGTAATTTAATTTGTTTTAAGTGGCCAGTCACTGATGTTACTCTCACACTGGATGAAGTGAGTTATTTTATTATTTAATTTTTTCCCTCATTAATTATTTATTTTAATAAGTTTTGAATAAATGTTGGTTACCATAGGTAATAGGTACATTTAGATATTTCTTTCTGTTAATAGTCTAATATTTCCAGCTCTCTTGGGCAGATATTCCTCCACAATCATTGGAGAAGACTTAGATACAGCTCTAGATACAGCTCACATTGAGTGGTGGATGTTTGGACTGGGCTTTGTGATTTCGTGATGATAATAGGAAGGACCAATAGACACATCGATGAAAAAAAGTGGTGTGCAATGAACAATACCTGGTTGGACTGTTGTTATCTCTTCAGAAAACAAAATATAATCTCCAAACAAATTTCACATTGATCCTACCAAACAAGCTACCAATCTGGCATGACAATTTCCACTAAACTTCACTGGAATGCAATCAATACTGTTGAATTTAATACAAGAAAAACAGTCAGCAAGCTGTGCAAATTCACCACCACCCAACAAAAATAATTCATAAAACTACCACTGAACTATCCGTGTTCGCAACACAGACCAAAACCTTGTATTAAGCAAAATGTTCTGTATGTACTACCTATCAAAATTTAGGGTCAGTAAGAAATGAATACTTTTATTCAGCTTTTTAAATTTCAAATAAATGCTGCTCTTTTGAACTTTCTATTCATCAAATAATCCTTTTTTTTTTTAACCAAAACTAAAGTTAACATTTACATTTAGCAGAAAAAATAAAAATAAAGTTTATTTTATAATCAATGAATCTAATTTATTTAATAATCAACACTCACATAACTGACACATAAGATACTCTAATTTGTTGCTGAAATATAAACATTTGAAAGCTGGCTGTAATAAAATTACAATTAAAATTCATGGCAGATTTATTCAAACATACATACATGAAAAAATCTTACTGACTCGAAAGTTTTGTCTGGTAGTGTACAGTATACAAACACAGTCTATATCACAGTCTCTTTTATCAGTCAACTTTTTTCATTACAAATTATATTATCAGCATAGTAATTTGAGTGAGATGTTGCAAAAAACATGAACTAGTATTTGTGACATAGTGCAGAATCCTAAACCTTTTTCCTTCATTTTACATTTTATTATTTTATTAACTGATTTTTTAAAGCATTTTTTTTTCAGTTACTTTTTCTTATTATATGGTTTCAATCTGCTTATTGTGCCAAACTAACTTCTCATTTTTGCCTATTACGTACCTTTAAAATAAATAAAATACATCATTCAGTCAGAATTCAGTCTCTAATGTTCCCTTATATGATATTCGGTCTTCAGTATTCAGTGAAATATTCAGATTTATACAAATATGTAGAGCTCATCAGTCTTCATTGTATCCTTTTCCATTGGTTTCCATTAATCAAAAGCCTAAGAGTTTCGTTTTGTAAAATGGATTGAATAATGAACCGATGTCCCATTTCTCTTTCCCGCTTTTGTGCTTGCTTCTTCTTGTCTAAATTTCCTCTCACTGAGCAATTCACCCTCTGTGGCTGAGTGAACATGCCTAGATGTGCATTTTATAGGGTGCAGAAAATTGAGGCTGAAATCTTCCAAAAGGTGACCTCTGGGAGTCCGGGGGCAGAGCGAGGCGAGAGAGGGGGAGAGCCCTCGCAACAGAATAAATCAAAGGGAGTTGAGAGGGCTGCAGAGAGCTGATAGCTGACCTGCCGAGGCCAAATCACCACAAAAAAACTCACATACACACATGGACACAAACACACTCACACCTGAAAAGCTTCTAACGCACAGCGCTGCACTCTCCACATCTAAAAACCCTGCCTCAGCCGCCCTGGACAAACTTCAAATCCCTCACAACAATAAAATGCTACAAAAGAGACCTGCAAGAGAGGCTGCAGGCCTGATGATGAGTAATGGACTCCCTCATCTCGCTCTTCATATTACTCTTTCTATATATCTCTCACGCTGTCTTTCTACCTCTCACTTTCTCTCTCTAGACTATTGACATGGTAACAAAGCTTCACATTGCCAATGCATTAGTATTATATATACACACACTTTCACATTCTCAGTGGAGAGAAAATACGAACTAAAACAAATATCACAAAATACAAATTTAAATAGTGTGTAAAGTTATTATTCTAAAATAACACCATGCAAAAGTGACACCAGTGGTGTCTGAAGGAGGAAACATTTCTTATTTATCTATGATATGTTTGAAATAAACTGCAAATCAACCCGAATTAGTAAAATGTATGGAAATGAATGGACTATACTTCATTCACTACAAGTGAAATCACTACATTTGGTCAAGTTTAAGTTTAAATTAATTTCAAATGAATTTGAAATAAAGCATAAAATGCTTTGTAAATAAGATTAGTTATATTATGGGCATTAACACAGAAAAAGATCACAAAAAACAAATGCATAAAAGGGACTCATTATTTATAAAAATTCTTAATATTTTATTTTTAAAAGGAATAAAAATTCTTAATATTATACAGTGTGTGTGTGTGTATATATATATATATATATATATATATATATATATATAAATAAATAAGTTAAATATTAATCAAAAAAAATATTTATTTACCACAACACTACTATTTGTGTGAATATATTTATATAAGCTTTTATAAAGACAAAAAAAATTACCTTCGGAAAAAAATAAATAATGAACCAATGTCCTATTTTTCTTTCATTATTCCTTTGGCCATGTCTGATTTGATATAAAGGAGCGCCAGTGGTGCCCCTTCAAAGAATATGGTGCATTACGCCCCGCGCTCTCTTCCTCTTTTTTCACTCTATCCATCTCTCTCCCTCCCACTATATACGTGTATATATATATATATATATTCTATTTACCATACAGCCTATCTCTCTTGTGTTCCCTCTCTCTACCCAGCATTTGGTCCTGCAGTAGGGACTTGCAGCAGGAGTCAGTGCCGTGGCCCGGTGGCACAAGGTGGAGCTGGTATGGAGCAGAGCCAGAACTCACAGCTGCTTCATGGGCTGCAGAGATTACAGCCATTTAATGAAACCAGATCTGAGTCAGTCACTGAGCTGATATGACAGACGCCCAATGTCCCCTGCCAACTCATCCCTATAAATCTATCATCAAAGAGCAGACAAGTGGGTCAGTGGTGAGCGTGACGACTGGAATTGGAAGCAGCAGTGAACCCTTCAGAGCTGGACGCGAGATTTATGTACTTTCATGAGACTTCGTAAACTATCAATTCTCATTTAGGCAGAACAGCACATATCTGTTAAAGAAATGACAACTTTCGCCAAGGTCGTATCTACAGTGAACACGTTTTCTGAAAAAATAATGCTATACTTAAGCTGTTACTAGTTACTAGATCCTAGTACTGAAGAGCTGATAATGTTTAATGAGTGTTCACATCTTAATCATTTAAAAAAAAAGTTAGATTTGTGAGCATCGTGCCTACAATCAAATCACAACCACTCTGACATTCGAGAGTGACATTGTTTTTTTACAACAGTTCAAAGTCCCTTTCAAGGAAAGTCTGTTCACTCAGCGGCCATATTTATAATGTCTCAGGGCAGCTCTTTCATGCATCCAAGCCATTCAGTTTACCCGGGGTTTAGAATGACCCAGGGTTAACAATTTCAAGTGTGAAAAGCCCTAAAGACTACTTACTGAACTCACATTTAAATAACATGTTTAAAATCAGCAACAAATATTCCATAAATGCTGTTTCTTGAGCTCAAGTTGCATTAAAAAAAGCTTATTTTTAAGGCAAGACCAGCCAATGCGCATGTGTAGTCCTAAGCGCGCGTCTCAGAATATATATTTCTATAGCAACCAGAGTTTCTAATAGCAGCTGCAGTGACGCGATGACTTTACCATTCAGCGATTGGCTCTTTTATTTAGAAGGCAAGATATATTCAGCCATATTGCACGTTGAGCACTCATACGAGTGCACCATCTTTGTCTATCGAAAGTCTTTGGCTTAACTTTGTTTCCACCAGCGTAAATAGTTCAAAAACAAAGCAGTACTTCCTGACTGAATCAGCTAATCAGCTGAGTGAATGATTCAGTGACTCATTCATAAGTCACTTGTTTCGCTCCTGAATGAATCAGCGCTATTGATTGAAATAATGATTCATGACTTATAAATATAGTTACCTACTGGTGTTAGTTAGTTAGTTAGTTAGTTAGTCGATGTAACTTGCGGAAAGAGCCACTAATGCAGAGTTATGCCGAGTTTACACTGAACGATTTCAAGCCCAATTTTCGCTCGCCGACAGGAAATCGCAGACAAATGCCTGAAATCATAGACAAATCGATGCTCGTTCACGTGAGTGACAATCACGCAGTGTGAATTATCAAAGACACGATCTGAGAGAATCGCCAACGCCAGTGAGATATTTGGCATGCTAAATATCTCGACCTGTCGGCGATTCAAAATCCTGCTGTGTGAATGTGTTCTGACTGAAAACTACATCGGCAATGGCCGACAGCCAATGAGAGAGCAAGAAACAGGACAGCAGGATGTTCGGGGAGGAGTTATAGACCAGAATATCAGTATTTTAATAGATATATTTATAATTATATCAAACAGATACAAAGCACAAACATTTGTTTGACCAGAAGCAACAGCAGCACATTGCAAAATCATTTATTTACCCCCAACTCTCTTTGCAGAACACACTGTCTTTGCTCCCCTCATCTCCATAACCATTTCCTCCTGCATAATCAGTTTTTTTCTTCTTCTCCTTTTCGCTGAAAATCAGCGCACAGACAATTTGGACTGCAAGCTTCTTGCAGGCTATCATTTTTAATAACAATTTCGGTCTCACGCACACGTGATCTTGTGTTATTTCCTTATCACTTCTCAAGTGTGTTTGGTCGGAAACGTAGTTTGCGGACTAGACAGAAGTTGTCGGCGATTCTTTCTTTTGTAAAGGCATGCAGTGTGAAACCCCCTGTCGCCGATCCATTGTGCAGAGTGAACACACCAGCAACTGAATGATAGCCTACCCCAGATAGTCATGCAGTGTGAAAAAAAACAGTGACCGACTACTTTGAAAATCGTGCAATGTGAACTCGGCATTAGTCTATCTGAAACGCGCTGATTATGTCTGATTATTTTTCCTAAGAAATAATATGATCATGCCAAACTTAAGTTCTTCTTTTTTTTAAATAATGCTTAACTCAAAGTTTTTGACCCACAAAATAAATCAAAATTAATTTCAATTCAAAAATGTTTTCAAGTCAAACTGCATTTTTTATATATTTCTGAATAAATTATTAGATAATAAATGAGCGTCATGTCACTAACCCAAAAAACACTTCGATCTCCTCATCCCCTCATTGCTTGCTACATGTGTTCATTACACAACCAAATGAGCCAGAGAGATTTTAAATATTGTAATATTCAACATCCATCATATGAATCGTGATCAGAAGCGCAAACAGCAGTCACGTTTAAAATGTTTAAAACGCGTTTAAAGCCAGAGCTCTCTTTAACGGTTGTCGTATATGATTTTAGGGTAAAGCAAAGTGGGGTCGACAGCAGCGTTCTCTATGAGTGAAAATAGCACTGAAGCGGTGTCAGAAAGGATTACGCACGGGAGAACTCGCCCTTGGTGGCCAGCGACCTTCAGGAAGGGCGGGGGGGAGAAACGTGGCCTGATGTTCAGGAGAACGACGTGCACGTAAAAGCCTTTGGGCTCAGACGGGAAAGGTGGAAGGCTATACAGCCATCACCGTCATCCTGCGTTTTTCGCACCATCTCACAGGTGTATTTCACGAGATAAATGTCGAGCATGGTTCATGAGCACCTTTTAGAGCTTGTCTGTGCTTTCGCGTCCCCTGTGTGGTGTTATGAGTGCATTATCATAATTTGATAATTGTGTTCCTCTCAGCCCTTTGGAGGACTATTGCAAAGCCTTGCTAAAGCAATAGAGGTGTAATTTGAAGTACAATAAAAGTGTGGTGACATAAAACACAGAGTGATCAAATGTGGTGAATGTAATAGAGAGTGAGAAAGATGGAAAACAAAATAATGCTTAAATGGACAGCTCGCCAAAAAAAAAAGATCTCTATCATTATTTACTCACCCTCATGAAGTTCCTTCTTCCTTGGAACACAAAAGCTATGCTACAGTTGGTTACTGAAGCTTTCAATCTTTTTTAAAAAAAAGCTTTTGTATGGTATTTTTTATACAAAAGCACCTTAAAAATGATCTTAAATGTAGTTAATATGATTCATGCAATATATTCCAAGTTTTCTGAAATCATACAATTGATTTTTCTGATGGACAGTGCAAAAAATAAGGTTTTCATTGATAATCTTACCATCCAGTGAGCTGGTAACCACCGCAACTGGACTGAATCAGTATGCTTTACTTAAGAACGACTCATTCAGTCAGATTTTATGACCCAATTCATTGAAAAGAACCGATTCACACACATCACAATCAAACAAACCAAGAGCATATTGAGAAGATGTCAAGTTCCTCATTCAAAGTTACTGTGAAATATAGCAAAATCATATGAATCACTTTTAATATATTTTTACCATGTTTTTTGTTGTTGTTATCATTTTGGAGCTTCACAGCATTTTTTCAGTGAACTATCCTTTAAGAATCCTATAACTTTAAGTTAACTACCTAAATAGTCTCTCTGTTCTTCGCCATGCTCTTAACTGAAGAAGCCTAGTCAGTTTGTTCTTCCTTTAGAACAAACCATTGCCAGTTCTTGATGAAAAGTGTGTGGGAGAGCCGGACATGAATCACACAGTTGACTGTATTGACAGTGAAAGTGTACGAACATGCTGGATTCTTCCTTATGGTACATATGTAACCCAATATGCAAGCCTTGTTCGAAAGAAACATCTAACTCCACACTTCACTTTAAAATTTTCATCAAAAAATCCTCGTTATGCAGCCTTTTTGCATTTATCGACAGGTGAGTGCCAATTAAATTCTTTAAGGGGCCCAATCAGGCAGATAGCGCCCTTTCAAACCAATTCTCCAGTGCCGTTCCCAGTTTCAAGGCCCCCCTGTTCAATTTAATGCATTTCCAATTTTAACCTCATGTACGCAATCTACCAAGCCAGAAAGGTTTTAATAGGCGTTGGGAAGAATTTGCTGGAAGGCAGTGCTGCTCACTATTGCCTGACTTTCATTCCATGGCCCTTTTCATTCTCCACATGGAGGCGTATACTGAATGAAGGCGAAAATAAAATGAGCCCAACAAGATGGCAGCAGCTAAAATGGTGCTGTTTGCATACACTTTCTATTTGAGGCCCTGGTCGGAGGATACCGATTGAATACCTTCAGTATTTTGAGTGGATGAAAACGGAGAGAGGAAAATAAGGACTTGGGGTGTGTGAACATGTTTCTGGATTGATCATGGACCGTAAGACAAGAGTGACCCTTTGTTATGAGAAATCATCATCAGCCCGTCTTGTCACTATCTGTTCCCATCTATTAACAAAAACACATCAGTACACACGCTGGATACCATGGAAACAACAGTGCAGGTCTAGAGAATAAAAAAAAAATGCAAAAAGAAGTGGAGAGCATTGAAATAAAGGGAAAATGGTCCAGAAGAAGCCTTGCATATACAGTATAAATAGCTTACTGTCTTTATAGGGTATAAATCACCCAAAAATCTAAATCCTGTCATTATCTCACCCTCATATCGTTTAAAACCTATAAGATTTTCGTTTAACTTCCAAACACAAATGAAGATATTTTTAGAGACAAGTCATTCCTCTAAAACTTAAAAGATCCAAAAAATGTCATTACTACATTATACTACTATATATAATATTGAATGTAGAATAATTTAAAGGGGGAATATTTGTGGGTCCTGATAATAAAATGATAACAATATTATCTTAATAATAATAATAATAAAGTAATAATAACAAAAAACCTGTCTTTATTTTGGCTTAAAATATTGTGATATTGTATCATATCGTGAGGTCAGTATCGCGATTTGTATCGAATCGTGACATGAGTGTATCGTTACATCCCTAAGTTGTACATTAAATTATTGAACATTAAATATATCTGTAAAACATTTATGTTGGTTCTGTTCTGTTTGCCCTAACTGGGGTTTGCTCTTATCCATGTTAGACTGCATGCATGGATGGATAGGAAGTTCTTGGCCAGAACAGAACCATATAGCCAATCCAAACTGTATGCTATTTGTCAATCATCTTTGATGATAATGGTCCTGGCAGAAATAATGTTATATTCGATAAAGCAACGTATTTGGGCTTACAAAACACACCAACTCCAGTCTATGTTTACTGAAAACAGAGTTTCCACCTAAAGTGCAGATAAGGCACACTGTTTGCTGATCTCAAGCAAGACACAAAGAAGCGCGCCACTCTACTCAGATATCTGTGACGAAAAAGACAGAACCAATCAGTCAGAGAGAACAGGTAGGACAGAAAAGCGCGTCGTCAGGACAAACACAATTAGTCAAGAGGAGAACTGCACGGCAGTGCACTAACACCGGTTTCAAATAAGCCACGGGGCGGTGCGCCTTGAAATAAATGACGCTCGTGGGACGTTGCGCCCATGTGATTAGGCACGGCTGACTTTCACACTCCGGATCTGTAATTAATTCCGATGGACGCTGATAAATTAACTGAGTTCCTGCACTCAGGTGCCCCTGCATTCTAATGCATGAAACTTATTGTACAACAGACGCCCTGCATTCATCAAGAGCAATGGGAGATGACATTGGTATAAACACTCAAGGGTGTCTCATGGCTGGCATGTGATCTATGCAGTTCCATGCACATTACCTTATCAGATTAGAATGGCATGCCTCACATTCATTATTAGAGTTTATTTGGGTAAAAACGCAATCAGATTAAATGGACTGATTGTAATCAAGTGTGCTACTTTGTCATTTTTTGCTGTTGTGCTATGATTATACGCTTCATTCCACTGAAATAAAGAGGAAAATAGAAGTAAAATCTATCAAAAGTGTTTAAAGAGCAGAATGGCAAATGACAAATTTATCTACTTTAAATTCATTATTTGGTCTTAAATTCTTAAATTCTAAAATAACAGTCTTAATATGTGTATTATTATGGTAATCTACTGGAAGATTGTTTTTTTTGGCTATGTTACTAGCTCACTATTTACTGAATACTTTGCAGTACACACTGTATATTTTACATTAAATAAATATGCACTAAAAATCTTAGTGAGTGGAACAACAGACAATAGCCAATTATAAAGATTTCAAACAGAAATGTCATCCAATCATAGGGTGATACTGCAGTATTCAATAAAGTAAGCTTTGTTGTATACTTAAATATGGAAGGTCATTACATTACATACATACTGTACATAGAATGGACATGTTCAGTATACACAGTATTTTATAGTGGTATGCAATTCCAATATTGCCATTAAGTGCACCAGTGAGTCGAGCGTATAACCTATAAAAAACCAAGCAACATCCAACCAATATTTTCAACAATGACAGTTGCAAATAATGAATTTGTGTTGTGTTATGTAACCCTATGTTTTAAGGTTTTTGTAAAATAATAATAATAAAAATAATTTAAGCGGTTTCATTTTGTATGTAATTTTTAAATGATTATTTCTGATGGTTTGCTGTATACTTGATACTGCTTTTAGACACATTTATTCTTTTGTTTTTAATCGTCCTATTGCTCAGAATGTGCTTGTTTTATAAATTGGATTAAAATGGAATAAATGAAAAACATGGAGCTATGTTTATTTACAAGAGAATCATAGGGCTACATTGATTTAATTTGATATTTAATTGTTCATATTTAACTTAATTTAATTTTAACTTATTTAAATAAAACTGTGTCAGCGCAGTATGTTCTGCTGTTGTATCAAAAATTTAATTTGCGAATCACTAGTGCTAGGATTAAGTACTGCAGTTCTGGTTTAGAGACATAGACCGTTTGATTTTTGTGTCATTAGAAGATAATTTGCGTTTACATTTGGGAAGATTTGACTTACTTCATGGATACGTTTTGTGAATGATAGCAGTCATAAAACCCTTTCAACTATATTATTGTACATTCATTCATTGTGTTCCCCTTCATGAAACAGCAAAAGGCTCCTGGCGGCTTTGAGGGGAACGGGGAAAATTAGGAGGGTGGCCTTGTTATAACCTCATTCCAGCTAAACTACACTATTCAAATTTAAATGAGTTTAGCACAAATCTCTCCTGGCTGGTTAAGGCCTTTACTTTTATGTCTTAAATCTACAAAAGATTAAGCCACATTGAAGTATCCCTCTGCAAGGGATAAGATTACTGGAAATGGGAAGAGAGGAAATCCTCTGAAAAACAATGGGATCTCATTTCTACACATCCACTCTTATAAAATAACATCAGTCTTTAGTTGTGGGCACGAGCAGCGTCCGGTACAGGCAGCGCTACAAACTGTGTCAGTATAGAGGACAGGGCTCATGAAAACAAGTGACAGGCTATTAATAAAGCTTGACCATTAGCCCTATAAGTGAGCTGTGGAGGAGGGCAGATGAAATTGTGCTGTCTGAGGTTATTGATCCATGCTATTGAGGAGAATGATACTTCAAACACTGATGTGTGAGGTGAATTGGCTCAAAACCTCAGATGTACAACACTGAGAGCAGCTTTGATCAGAGATCGCTGCAATAATTCCACTCAACATCAAAAAAAAAAAAAAAAAAAAAAAAAAGATGTGAATATTTAAGGATTTGCATCTTATATCTGGAGGATGAGGACCAAATTGAGAAACACTATGAAATTCACTACAAAGTACATTCTCGACCTAATACTGAGCACAATTTCACTGCAATATCCAAAACCCATCCAGATCTTCAAGTTTATTGAAAAAGAGTATTTTAAGCTAAAAGAAACAGCGCTGGGTGATAAAGTTCTGGTATCATAATAAAAATGTATGGCAGTTGTATGGCATAATCTTTTACACTCTAAAAATATCATATGGTCATTTACAGTATCATTAGATTTCAACTTTTTAAATGTAGAGGTTCAAACCCATATGATTCCAACATGAATACAAAGAGTACATTTCTAAGAACATGGGACATTTATTTTTAAACGATTTCCTTTTCTTTATCATGGACACTCTTTTCATTGACCCAATTATGACCACCATTTCACACCTAATCAAAAGAAATAAACACTTAGTCCTTGAGAATTCCGAAGTCCAAAAATCTCCTTAAGCAAAGCACTTTGTTAAACTGACATTTTGAAGGGACCCTGCCAACAGACTTCTGGGTGTTTAACTGTCCAGGTTGACAAATGCATCCAAATCAATCTAAGCTATCAGCTCAGACAGGCTGGAGACCAAACTATATTTATTGAACTGTACAGTGGACCCACTTAATCCAGAGCAGTTGAGAGTATCGACCCTCGGTCAATATCCGTGTGCCACCCATGGTTCTGGAGACGACTTATGGATCCCCCTCACTCCAGTGGATAGCTACTTGAGTTTTGACCCTCTAACTGCTCACGGTGCTTTTTAAGCATCCAATCCATATCGCCATATCAACCCATGGATTGCATTGATGGATTCTGGACATGCTAGGGAATATCCAGACTCGGAATGCGTTATCACTGCACTGATGAGTCAGCATGAAGAGGAGACAGGACAGTTAAAAAGACTAAATCGCTCAGGCAGCACGGAGATGCTTACCATAATAAGCCAAGCGTTTGGCCGAAGAGCTGAGAATGAATAATACAAAAGCAGAAATCTACAACTGTTGAAGCAGATAACTCCATCCATCTGAATGTCAGCTGCTTCATTCCTCATGAAATGGCCACATGGTTGATATTTAAATCACAACTTCAATGTTACAACCGACAGAAAATGTGTAGCTGACTGAAATATGTCAAACGTACGACAGTAATTTTTCTCCGGATTTAACACATTCTTTATTAAAGAGGAAGTTCAACCACAAATGACAATTCTGTTATTTGGTCAATTTCAAATGTATGTATCCTTTTATATCCTTTACACTGTGATTTAAAACATTATATAAAAACTAATGTAAGTGGCGGCTCCAGGATTTTTTTTTGTTGGGGGTTAGTTGATAACTATATACAACATGCCGTTTCAGTCACCTAACACTTTTAAGATACAACACAACTTCTTAAAAGAAATGCCACAGCAGGAATGTTGTTAGGGTTAGAAAATGTTAAATGCATCAATGATAATACAGGATCACATTGTATTTATGTAATGTTTGTTATCAATTTCACTGAACACCTCTTTATTATTACCATTTCAGTTCTTTGAATCAATAATGGTTTATTGAAACCTGACGACTGACAAATGGCTGTTAATGATGAATATAAAATGATTGCTAATGCAATCAATAATTGCTAATGAAATACATACCTGAGTTCAGCTTAATTGACTCTCCCATCAAGACAATTGTTTATACATAGGCACATTATGCATGTACACATTTTCTTTTTTTTATGAAAATGGCATTGAGAGTTAAAAAACTGGAAAATCATTTGGAAATCCTTGTGGGGACTGTATTTATGATGGAGCTATAGCTCCAGAAAGCCCCTGCCCAAGTGCCGCCACTGGAGGTGAATATTCACTTAAAACTGGCTTATTTTTTCCATTATGTAGGTGGGATGACAACAAGGTCACACAATTCTAGAGGAAAAGAGATGAAAATAGCTTATAATCAACACCTTAAATGGCTGTATAAGCAATGGGAAAAAGAACACGCAGTGAGACGTTTCTCAAGTAATAAGAGATAAATGTACACGCAGTAACACTTTTTAGCGTGGAGTTTCAAGCAATTAGTGAAATCAATGTACTATCTGGCACAGATACAAAGTGATGAGAATGAGTCATTCTCTAATCATAGCTTAATGTGTAAAGATGAAATGTATAAACAATGTTACATTATCAAAATATTCTGTTTGTTTATGCATCGATCAGCCTGACCCAGCAACAGCGGCTCAACCAATGGCACAAGTTTAAGGCAATGTGTTTGCTGTGTTTGCAGAAAGAGGCAGTCAAGCAACAGGAGGTGACAGTAACTGTAAGTGTTTTGTAACTTTTTCTCATTTGATTTAAGTGCAGTTGTAGTTACTAGGAAACAGTGTTTGTTTACTGTGCTCACGAGCTGAAATCTTGTTGGTGAAGTCTCGTTTGTTCGCGCTTAGTCACGTGGTAAACAGTTTTGCTAGTGAGTCTTGGCCTAAGCCAGCTTGCGCTATTTATACAGTGTGTTTTGTAGCACTTATTAGAAAGAAGCAGTCAAGCAACAGGAGGTGACAGAAACTGTAAGTGTTTTGTATCTTTTTCTCATTTGATTTAAGTGCAGTTGTAGTTACTAGGAAACAGTGTTTGTTTACTGTGCTTATGAGCTGAAATCTCGTTGGTGAAGTCTCGTTTGTACTAGTTGTTTTCAACCAGATTTCTTCCTTTCTTATACAGAACAACCACCTGGACAACAAACAGTCTGGTTTCAAAAGCGGACACTCAACTGAGACTGCCCTGCTCACTGTAATTGAAGTTCTGAGACTGGCAAGAGCAGCTTCCAAATCCTCAGTTCTCATCCTGCTGGATCGGTCTGCTGCCTTTGACACAGTTAACCACCAGATCCTTCTGTCAATCCTAAAGACGAAGGGCATCTCGGGAACCGCACTCCAGTGGTTCAAGTCTTACCTCTCAGGTACGACCTTTAGGGTGTCGTGGAGAGGTGAGGTGTCTAAAACCCAACATCTAGCTACTGGGGTGCCTCAGGGCTCAGTGCTTGATCCACTTCTCTTCTCCATCTACATGACATCACTAGGATCTGTGATTCTGAAACATGGCTCTTTCTATCACTGCTACGCTGATGACATACAACTCTACTTCTCATTCCAGCCTGATGATCCGACGGTAGCTGCTCGCATCTCAGCCTGCCTGACAGACATTTCTGGCTGGATGAAGGACCACCACCTTCAACTAAACCTTGCAAAGACAGAGCTGCTTATGGTCCCCGCCAACCCAACACTACACCACAACTTCTCCATTCAGCTAGGTTCATCATCCATAACTCCATGAAGGTCAGCCAGGAACCTTGGAGTTGTGACTGATGATCAATTGAACTTCACAGACCACATTGCTAGAACTGCCCGGTCCTGCAGATTTGCCTTGTACAACATTAGGAGGATCATGCCCTTCCTATCAGAGCATGCTACACAACTCTTTGTCCAAGCACTTGTTCTATCCAGACTGGACTATTGTAATGCTCTCCTGGCAGGTCTTCCAGCTTGCACTATCAAACCTCTGCAACTGATCCAAAATGCTGCAGCTAGAGTGGTCTTTAACGAGCCGAAGAGAGCACACGTCACTCCTCTTCTCATAAAACTGCACTGGTTGCCATTTGCCACTCGCATCAAATTCAAGTCACTGACGTTTGCCTATAGAACAACCACTGGCTATGCTCCCTTTTACCTAAACTCATTACTTCAGACTTACGTGCCATCCAGAAACTTGCATTCTGCAAGTGAACTCCGTCTTGTTGTGCCATCTCAAAGAGGCACAAATTCTTTCTCTGACCTTTTCCGGGTGTAACGGTCACCAGCTGGAGTGCCCTTGAGAGCCACCAGAGAGCACTCAATACCAGACTATTATCACTCCCTCACAAACTACATTTCCCATAACTCACTGCCCGGACTCATCATCACTGATTGCATTCACCAGTGTCTCATCACCCTGTTAGTCTCAGCCTATTTATACCATGTTCACTCATTCACTCACAGCGAAGTTTTGTATGTTGTTGCACTGCATTTCCGTGCGTTTTCCCTGGTTTCATGTCTCTTGGTTTTTGGATTTCTTGCCTCTTCCGTGGATTACTCTTTTGCCTCATACCCCTGCCTGTTTGTTTGTTTGTTTGTTTGTTTGGACTGCCTACCTGTGTTTTGACCTTTTGCCTGTAGATTGGATTACGTGTCTGGATTGCCCCTTAATTAAAGCTGCATTTGGATCTCAACCTTCGTGTCTCGGAGCAGTTTGTGACAGAAAACTTTGCCACACCAAGATCCAGCAGCGATGACCACCATGAATCCAGCAGCACAGATCATGCGTCTCCGTCAGGGAGACCGATCCATTGAGGAATACATCATGGATTTTATTGAGCTGCAAAATACATCACATTTTGCATCTTTCGATGAAGTATGCCTAATGATATTTTTCCGTGGAGGACTATCCGAGCCGTTAAGCTCCCTTATGCCACTTCATCACCCTGGCTGGACCCTGGCCCAATATATAAATCTGGCTCTGCGGTTGTGTGTGTAACCAAGGTTACCAGAGAAAAAAAATTATTGTAATCAATATAATAATAAACTAATGGGAGAATTATTGAAAGCTATTCAATAGAAGTAACATCATAAAAGAAAAAATATATCAATTTCATACTAATGTATATTTTTCATTTGGGCATTACTGTGACCAATGGTGATGAGTTTTGAACTTGAGATGAGCCAATGCGAGCGCAGAATCTGGCGCAGCGGAAAAATTGATTTCCGGGTTTTGCACGAGGGTTATGCGTGAAGTTAGAGGCAGCTCTCTCTCTCGTGCACGGATGCCTGATGAGCGCGGTGTCACGACGCTCCGAGAAACAGAAAGAAAATTATCTTCTAGATGAGTTCTGTCGATGGATTGATGTGAGTGAAATGACGCACTTTATTTCCAGTTAGTTATGAGTGATGTTGGTATTGTTATGAGAGTGAAACGGACATTCAACTGGTTAATATAAAAATGTTTGGTGACATACATATACTTGATTAGCATCAGAGTATTGCTGAGGTGTTTATAATGGAGTGTATTTTTGATTAAAAAGGGTAAAGAGAACGATTTAAACGGGACGTGCTGTACCTGAACCACTCTGGAATTTTTGTGAGTTTAACGATCTCCTTGGTAAGTCAAATTGCTTTGTAACTGTTACAAATCAGACTGTTATTTTTGTATAAGAGGAAAAGCAAGCGAAATTAAATCTGTGAGTGATTTATATGTATTAAAAAAATGTTTAATGCTGTATCTGGTTAATAACAGCTAAACTGACAGTAAATTGGTTAATATATTAATCAGTACATTATGTTGAAAGTCACAAACTTTGCTTTTGTGAAAGAAATATTCTTTATTCGAAAAATGCATTTATTAATGTCCAAGTTCTGGGTAAAATGGATTCATTTATGGTCATGAGTTAAAGATGTTTATTGTATGTTGTTACAACAAAGATATTAATGATATTTTTGTGACCTTGACTGTTCAAGGTCAGGTTTTTTTTTCTGTTGTTCTGTCCTTTTCGATTGATGTCCTCTGTCTGATGTGATGCTGTGTTGGTGCCTGTATTCTGGATTTGTCCCGGCCTTCCAGTGGTTTTGAGGAGGGTTTGGACTGGCGAGCCTCCCTTGAGTCAGTCTTGGATCTTTCAGTTGAGGAAAGACAAGTCTTTGCACTGATTTGAACTGCGACTGGTAGGAAAAAGAATAACTTTCCTCATCTTTTGTTTTTTTTCTCGGATGGAGACCTTTTCCATTATCAACAGATAAAGGACAACTAACTTTTTCTACGGACTTTGCAAATAACTCTTTTTCACAAAGACTGAACATTTTGATTCTATTCAATTGAAAAATCTTTGTTGTTAAATTGGGTGTATATTGTTTATTTGGGTTTTGATAATTGATACTGATTGCTTACCAAAGACACAAGTGTGTACAAGTACAATGAGTGAGTACATTTAACCTTTATTGAGTTAAGGGAACACTGCAGTAAGCGTAGTGAGCTGACTTTACCTCGTTGAAACCTAAAGAGAAAAATTGAGACCTAAAAAAAAACAAAGGAAATAACAGCAAGATTTGGGAAGTTACATTCTTGTGGAAAAAAAATTCATATTCATATTCTTATTTTTATTTTTTTTATTTTATTTGTTTATCAATTAATGTAATTCACCTGTTGAGTTGTCATACTGAAAATACAGTGTGTTCAAACGAGTGTTCACTGTTGTTGTGGCATCTTTCTCAGTAGCGAATCTGTTTCTTCTGAAACGCTGGTCCATAGATTGGCATATAACAAGTTATTTATTAATCTACTAGTTAATAGCCAGAGAGTAAGCGCTACAAAAAGTTGGCGAGCCAGCCAGGAGATTGATTGCCTAACAACAACCGTGACTTCTCAGTACGACAAAACAAATCAAATTCTTACTGAGAAACAAGATATCCAAGTGTTAACAATATGGATATAGTGGAACGAGAAAATGTGAATGTTTCCAATGCTGTTATAGTTGGTGGCATAACACTGAGTGATTCTGACCAAAACTTAGAATCATGGCTAGTACGGTATGGCAGCATTAGTCGTACTCTACTGATTGATGACCCCACATCTGAATTTCATCGGCAGGCTATAATAGAGTTTGCACATAGCTCTGCAATGACCACCCTGAAACTTCTATTGCCCTTGAGTATTGTTAGCACTTCAGATGCAGATGTCATATTCACTGTGCGTGCCCTAAGCAGTGTATATACTCCTGTAGTTAAAGATAATTCTACTAAGGGTTATTTGGCAGAATTGAAAGCCATTGCTAATGCTACTGGCAAATCTTTTGAAGAAGTGCTTCAAGAGGAGTTGGTAAAAATTAGGTCAGTTGGTCCTACCACTGAGCAGTTGCCCAGCGGTCATGTAGCAGACTCCCAAACTCGAGGACTCTGCACTGCTAGTTCTTTCAATGGCCGTGGGTCACCTGCCACAACCCCGAGAATGGGAGAAAGTAGAGATGGAGCTTTCTCACCAAATGTATCTCCATTGCCGGGGGTGGAATGCCAGAAAACTCAAAACCTGTCCAAGGAAAATGAGAATACTGTACCTAATGCTGGTGGAATTAACAGTCCTTCAACCACAGGGATGTCGCAACCAGTTCTGACTATGGATATGATAGATCCTCCTGCTGTGCAAAGAGTCGTGGTTGAGCATGTGGTGAGGACAAGTGACGTGACAGCCCAGCATACTTCATTACGTCTTAGATCTTTTTCAGGGAAAATTCCACGTCCACCCAATGAGCCAACATGACTTTGAAACATGGCGAGCAAATGTGAAATTCCTGCTGGACGATCCATCTGTTTCAGACTTGTCCCGTACTAGAAGAATCCTAGACAGCTTGCTTCCACCTGCTGCTGACGTAATCAAACACGTTAGCCCACAATCATCGCCCTCCGTATACTTGGAGTTGCTAGAGTCAGTGTATGGATCAGTGGAGGATGGGGAAGAGCTGCTGGCAAAGTTTATGACGATGTTGCAGAATCAGGGAGAAAAGCCCTCCAGCTACCTGCATCGATTACAAGTGATGTTAAGTGCAACGGTGAGAAGAGGTGGCATTGCAGAGACGGAGCGTGACCGCAGTTTGCTGAAGCAGTTCTGTCGTGGGTGCTGGGATCAGGACTTAATCGTCAATCTTCAGCTGGAAAGGAGAACGAATAACCCACCTACCTTCGCTGAACTAGTAGTGTCTGTCAGAACGGAGGAAGACAGGAGAGCTTCAAAGGAGGATAGGATGAGGAGTCATTTTGGGATGACTAAACAAGGTCTAGCCCCTTCCAAGTCACGAGCTGCAGCTCATCAGTTGTCTGCTCACCCACATGAGGTAGCCAGTGGAGCAGCCCCTGAAACAGACTCCATGCGGAAGCAAATATCAGAAATTCATGCTCAACTTGCCTCCATGCAACCATTGACTCACCAGAAGTGCCAGCCCGCTCGTTCCAAAGTGATGGATGTGACTTCGTTAAAAAAGGAACTGACTGAACTACGAGCCCAGATTCAAGCTATGGAATCTGCAGTCTCACCAAAAGTCCAGAACAAAAGCTCAGAGGCTGAGGAAATTGCTGAACTTACAAGACAGGTTGCGGAGTTGAAAGCTCAACTAACTGTCTCAGATTCACAGAAGCATCAGCCAGGAAGAACATCTGGGTTCAGGATTCCTTCCACGACTTCACAGCCCAAGCGAACTAGACAAGAAAGTGACTCAGTCAGTAGTAGCGGATTGACCTCAACTAGACCCCGTCCAAGCTACTGTTTTCGTTGCGGAGAAGACGGTCATATCGCCGTAAACTGTGAAAATGATCCAGATCCTGCCAAAGTAGAAAGCAAACGACATCAGCTGAGGGAGAAACAGGCTCAGTGGGACCTGAAAAACAGAGTTGCATCCCAGAGGTTAAACTCCAATCAGTCTCTGTAGCAGGGCGTACGGAAACTGAGGGAAGACCCACATGCCCTAACAAACCTAGAAAAGCATTCAACAAGTGTCATGAAGTAATTCAGAGAAATCTACCAAGAGGATTGGTTGGAATGAAATGTACTGCGAAGTTGGTTGTTGAAGGAACTCCAGTGAATTGTTTGATAGACACAGGTTCCCAAGTAACCACCATTCCGCTTTCCTTTTACCAAAATCATCTGTTGAAACATCCTATGAAGTCACTTGAGTCTTTACTTGTAGAGGGAGCAAATGGACAGTCAGTCCCTTACTTGGGCTATGTAGAGCTCACTCTGACATTCCCTTCAGAGTTCTTGGGAGTAAAATCAGAAGTTACCACGTTAGCCCTAGTGGTCCCTGATTTGATGCACATGCCCCAGGTCCTAGTGGGAACAAACTCCCTTGATGCTCTTTATGCAAACCATGCTCAAGAAGGTCCAGGAAACCTCAATCCAGCTTTTAATGGATATCGAGCAGTGCTCAAAGTTCTTGATGTCAGACATAAACAAATGAGCACTGAAGTTCTGGGATGTGTAACGTTGGAGGGGACTACTCCAAAAGTTGTGTCAGCAGGGAGTGTAGCTGTTCTTGATGGAGTTGTTAATCTGAGTCGCTGTTCTCCTGAGAGCTTGACAACATTAGGGCAGCCAGAAATGTCTTCTATGCCAGGTGGATTATTAGTGGCTAGTGGACTGTACACTTTGCCTGCTAAGCGCTCCTTTACTTTACCTGTAGTGGTGAGAAATGACACCCAGATTGACATAACTGTTCCACCAAAAGCTATGATCGCCGAAATGTACACTGTTCATCGCGTGATGGAGACGCAGCCAAGAGATGATGCTTCTCATATTCAATTGAACTCTGGCAGTTCACCGCTAAAATTTGATTTCGGTGATTCCCCGTTACCAGCAGAGTGGAGAACCCGAATATTCGCCTTACTGAACACAATGCCTGAGGTGTTTGCCTTACATGACATGGATTATGGTCATACGGATAAAGTGAGACATCACATCAAACTAAGTGATGAAACTCCTTTTAAGCATCGAGCTAGGCCCATTCACCCACAGGATGTTGACGCGGTTCGTAAACACCTGCAAGACTTGTTGGCTGCTGGAATTATTAGAGAATCTGAGTCTCCCTTTGCCTCCCCTATTGTGGTGGTGAGGAAGAAGGATAATTCAGTACGCCTTTGTATTGACTTCAGAAAACTCAACTCCCAGACGATAAAGGACGCCTATGCGCTTCCCAACTTGGAAGAGGTGTTTTCCGTTTTAACCGGCTCAAAGTGGTTCTCCGTTCTGGATTTGAAGTCGGGGTACTACCAAATCGAGATGGAGGAGGCGGATAAACACAAGACAGCTTTCGTGTGCCCGCAAGGATTCTGGGAGTTTAACCGGATGCCGCAAGGGATTACAAATGCTCCCAGTACCTTTCAACGGCTCATGGAGCGCTGTATGGGTGATCTGAATCGGAAAAGAGGTACTTGTTTTCATAGACGACCTTATCATTTTTTCAGAATCCCTTGAAGAGCATGAACATCGATTAGTGCAGGTCCTTACCCGTCTGAAGGAATATGGCTTGAAACTCTCGCCTGAAAAATGTAAATTTTTTCAGACTTCAGTGCGATATTTGGGACATATTGTTTCTCAGCACGGTGTAGAAACAGACCCAGTGAAAATTGAGGCCATCAAAACCTGGCCAAGGCCACAAACACTCAAGGAACTGAAATCATTCTTAGGATTCGCCGGGTATTACAGGAGGTTCGTTCAAGACTTTTCTAAAATAGTCAAGCCACTCAACAACCTCACGGCTGGATACCCCCCAATTCGAAAAGGAAGGAAATGTAAAGACCCGAATCGTCATTACTATGATCCAAAGGAAAAGCTGGGAGACAGGTGGGATGCTTCTTGTCAGCAGGCATTTGAGACAATTGTGGAGAAATTAACAACTGCTCCAGTTTTGGGATATGCTGACCCTAGATTGCCATATGTATTACATACTGATGCCAGCACCATAGGCTTAGGTGCCGCTTTATATCAAGAACAAGAAGGCCATTTGAGGGTCCTTGCTTATGCTAGTCGAGGACTAACTAAGAGTGAAGCCAGATATCCTGCTCATAAACTGGAGTTTCTGGCCCTCAAGTGGGCGGTTACCTCAAAGTTCAGCGACTATTTGTACGGGGCTGAGTTTACTGTTGTAACCGACAGTAACCCCTTAACTTATATCCTGACTTCGGCCAAATTGGACTCTACCAGTTATAGATGGCTGTCTGGGTTATCAGCGTATAATTTCAAGATTCACTACAGAGCAGGAGCCCAAAACCAGGATGCCGATGGGTTGTCCAGGCGTCCAAACGGTCCGCTGTTGAATGATCTGGAGTCTCAAAAAGAACAGGAGAGAATTAAACAATTCACTCTGAATCATCTAGCTGATATTGACGAAGATCTGTCTTTGATCCTGCCAGAAGCAATGAAGGCGGTGTGTGAGAAACATCAGGTTAGCCAGGCACAGGATGAGCATCACCCTGTCTTGATGGCATTAGTGGAGTCTTTGACGATGGATGCTGGTGCATTGCCTCAAGAATTCCAAGAAGAATATGACAATGGCTTACCTGTGATCCCTCACCTCTCTGAGGAAGATTTAGCAGCCCAGCAACGATCGGATCCAGAGTTGAAGGTGGTCCTTGAGTACCTAGAGTCTGGTGAAAAACCCCGTGGTAGGAGGTCCCAGTCACCTACTATGGCAATGTGGATGAGAGAGTGGAATAAGCTTGAAGTCAAGAATGGAGTGTTGTATCGGAAAAGAATGGATCAAGGTAGAGCGTTGAGTCAACTAGTGTTACCCAAGGATCTTCGAGAGATGGTACTCACCAGTTTACATGATGACATGGGCCATCTAGGGCTCGAGCGAACTCTTGACCTCCTTCGCTACCGGTTCTATTGGCCTAAAATGGCTGATGCTGTGGCGAGAAAAATCAAACCCTGTGAGCGTTGTATTCGGAGGAAATCTCCACCACAGAGAGCAGCTCCTTTAGTGAACATACAGACCAGCAGGCCCATGGAGCTGGTCTGTATGGACTTCTTGTCGGTAGAGCCAGACAGTAGCAACGCAAAGGATATATTGGTCATTACAGACCATTTTACGAAGTATGCCCTTGCGATACCTACAAAAGATCAGAAGGCTCGGACTGTGGCCAAATGTCTCTGGGATCATTTCCTAATGCACTATGGCTTTCCTGAAAAATTGCATAGTGATCAGGGCCCAGATTTCGAATCACGAACCATTAAAGAGCTGTGCAAAGTCGTGGGTATCCGTAATGTGAGGACGACCCCCTATCATCCAAGAGGGAACCCAGTGGAGCGGTTCAACAGGACCTTGCTGCAAATGTTGGGAACCCTGGAGAATGACAAGAAGGCCCACTGGAAGGAATTTGTTAAACCGCTTGTGCATGCATACAACTGCACAAAGAACGATGTTACGGGGTACTCACCTTACGAAATGATGTTCGGACGCCAGCCTCGATTGCCCGTGGATCTTGCTTTTGGACTTTCAGTAAATGATTCCTTCCAGTCTCACTCACAGTATGTAAAATCTCTGAAGAATAGGTTGGAGGAGAGTTACCAGCTCGCAACTCGCAACGCTATGAAGGTAGCAGAGAGAAACAAAAGGAGATTTGATAGGAATGTAGTTGCCTCCGTTCTGGACATAGGTGATCGAGTCCTAGTAAGGAATGTCCGGCTAAGAGGAAAACACAAAATAGCGGACAAATGGGAACCTGACATCTATGTTGTGTTAAAGAAAAGCAGTGGTATTCCTGTGTATACAGTTCGCCCAGAAGGAAAGGAAAGTCCAGTGCGTACTTTGCATCGCGATTTACTTCTGCCCTGTGGGTTCTTGCCCAGCACTGCTGTTGAAGAATCTGTCCAGCAAAAAGAACATCGTAGGCCTAGGACAAGAGCCCAGTCCAGAGTTAAGGATGTTGCTGAAGCAGAGACTGTGTATAGTCATTCTGAATCTGAGAGCGAATCTGTTCACTTTGATATGCCTGAAGAGTCCTTGGAGTTCACTACTAGAGTTGTTTCTGAAGCAAGACCAATTCATGACTCAGAGAGTTCATTGGTCACAAGGAACGTACCTCAAGTTGAGTCAGAGAGTTCATCATCTGTCGTCATGGATCCTTCAAGAGATGATTTACCTGTTGAACAAAATTCAATCAGTGATGGAGTAGAGAGGAACTCACCTGTGATGCATCACATAGAACCGCACACCTCTGGGGTTGAACCTGAAAGGAATAGTGAGGACAAATTAGCGAAAGTAACTTCAGAAAAAGAATGTAACGAATCAAGTGAGCTACCTGAATTGTTTGAAGTGGTGAATGAAATTGGACCTGATGCACATGTAGAGAACACCACTTCTCATCTTGATTTACCCCCAGTCAGACATCTTCTAGACATTCCAACTGTGGAAGATGATGCAGGAGATATGGGTCCAAGACGTTCAAAAAGACAGAGTAGACCACCAGACAAGCTGCAGTATGCACGGCTGGGAAATCCGTTGATTTCAGTCATTCAGTCTTTATTGCAAGGATTGAGCTCTGCACTTTCTGAGTCAGTGGGGGAATCAGATTATAAATACCACAGTTCTGGATCCAATGCAGCTTCACCAGTTTGACCTAGCCACTCCCAAGCACAGGGACGTGCTTTGATTCAGGAGGGGAAAGTGTAACCAAGGTTACCAGAGAAAAAAAATTATTGTAATCAATATAATAATAAACTAATGGGAGAATTATTGAAAGCTATTCAATAGAAGTAACATCATAAAAGAAAAAATATATCAATTTCATACTAATGTATATTTTTCATTTGGGCATTACTGTGACCAATGGTGATGAGTTTTGAACTTGAGATGAGCCAATGCGAGCGCAGAATCTGGCGCAGCGGAAAAATTGATTTCCGGGTTTTGCACGAGGGTTATGCGTGAAGTTAGAGGCAGCTCTCTCTCTCGTGCACGGATGCCTGATGAGCGCGGTGTCACGACGCTCCGAGAAACAGAAAGAAAATTATCTTCTAGATGAGTTCTGTCGATGGATTGATGTGAGTGAAATGACGCACTTTATTTCCAGTTAGTTATGAGTGATGTTGGTATTGTTATGAGAGTGAAACGGACATTCAACTGGTTAATATAAAAATGTTTGGTGACATACATATACTTGATTAGCATCAGAGTATTGCTGAGGTGTTTATGGAGTGTATTTTTGATTAAAAAGGGTAAAGAGAACGATTTAAACGGGACGTGCTGTACCTGAACCACTCTGGAATTTTTGTGAGTTTAACGATCTCCTTGGTAAGTCAAATTGCTTTGTAACTGTTACAAATCAGACTGTTATTTTTGTATAAGAGGAAAAGCAAGCGAAATTAAATCTGTGAGTGATTTATATGTATTAAAAAAATGTTTAATGCTGTATCTGGTTAATAACAGCTAAACTGACAGTAAATTGGTTAATATATTAATCAGTACATTATGTTGAAAGTCACAAACTTTGCTTTTGTGAAAGAAATATTCTTTATTCGAAAAATGCATTTATTAATGTCCAAGTTCTGGGTAAAATGGATTCATTTACGGTCATGAGTTAAAGATGTTTATTGTATGTTGTTACAACAAAGATATTAATGATATTTTTGTGACCTTGACTGTTCAAGGTCAGGTTTTTTTTTCTGTTGTTCTGTCCTTTTCGATTGATGTCCTCTGTCTGATGTGATGCTGTGTTGGTGCCTGTATTCTGGATTTGTCCCGGCCTTCCAGTGGTTTTGAGGAGGGTTTGGACTGGCGAGCCTCCCTTGAGTCAGTCTTGGATCTTTCAGTTGAGGAAAGACAAGTCTTTGCACTGATTTGAACTGCGACTGGTAGGAAAAAGAATAACTTTCCTCATCTTTTGTTTTTTTTCTCGGATGGAGACCTTTTCCGTTATCAACAGATAAAGGACAACTAACTTTTTCTACGGACTTTGCAAATAACTCTTTTTCACAAAGACTGAACATTTTGATTCTATTCAATTGAAAAATCTTTGTTGTTAAATTGGGTGTATATTGTTTATTTGGGTTTTGATAATTGATACTGATTGCTTACCAAAGACACAAGTGTGTACAAGTACAATGAGTGAGTACATTTAACCTTTATTGAGTTAAGGGAACACTGCAGTAAGCGTAGTGAGCTGACTTTACCTCGTTGAAACCTAAAGAGAAAAATTGAGACCTAAAAAAAAACAAAGGAAATAACAGCAAGATTTGGGAAGTTACATTCTTGTGGAAAAAAAATTCATATTCATATTCTTATTTTTATTTTTTTTATTTTATTTGTTTATCAATTAATGTAATTCACCTGTTGAGTTGTCATACTGAAAATACAGTGTGTTCAAACGAGTGTTCACTGTTGTTGTGGCATCTTTCTCAGTAGCGAATCTGTTTCTTCTGAAACGCTGGTCCATAGATTGGCATATAACAAGTTATTTATTAATCTACTAGTTAATAGCCAGAGAGTAAGCGCTACATGTGGATCTCCCTTCACTGTGGGCGAACTGGGGGAGGATTCACCCTTAAAACTTTTTTTTGGGGGGGGGGGGGGGGGGTATACAGCCGAAGCTCGGAGCAGCCGGAGCGTGGCCCACCGCAGACTGCACCATCAGCCAGCACAATTGCAATTGGAGAGGACTGGTGTCCAAGCTGGCTGATCTGCCACTGACATCTGCCCGAGCAGCCGATATCCCGAGATTTTCACTGGTCTCAGCACTCTCCATTCCCCAGGCCGCCATGCCAGAATCTGTTCACGTCACGTCTGCCGATCTAGAGACTGTTCACGTCACGTCTACCGATCCAGAGACTGTTCACGTCACGTCTGCCGATCCAGAGACTGTTCACGTCACGTCTGCCGATCCAGAGACTGTTCACGTCACGTTTGCCGATCCAGAGACTGTTCACGTCACGCCTGCCGAGCCAGTGTCTCCAGACAAGATGGCCGCCGCCGAGCCAGTGTCTCCGGACAAGATGGCCGCCACCGAGCCAGTGTCTCCGGACAAGATGGCCGCCACCACGTAGCCTGAGCCCTCAGCAGAGATGGCTGCCGCCACGCCTGAACCTGAACCCTCAGCAGAGTTGGCCGCCGACACGCCTGAACCTGAGCCCTCAGCAGAGATGGCTGCCGACACGCCTGAACCTGAGCCCTCAGCAGAGATGGCTGCCGACACGCCTGAACCTGAGCCCTCAGCAGAGATGGCTGCCGACACGCCTGAACCTGAGCCCTCAGCAGAGATGGACGCCGACATGCCTGAACCTGTGCCCTCAGCAGAGATGGCTGCTGCCACGCTTTCTGTTCCTGTCCCTGAGCCGGTTCCTGAGCCGGTGTCTGTTCCTGAGCCGGTGTCTTTTCCTGCCCATAACCCCATAGCCGCCCCCAAGGAAATCCTCCCTGGCTGCTTGAAGGGTCGTCTCCTCCCTGGCCGTCTGCACAGCCTGCTCCGCCCTGGCCGCCTGAAGGTTCGTCTCCTCCCTGGCCGCCTGAAGGGTCGTCTCCTCCCTGGCCGCCTGAAGGGTCGTCTCCTCCCTGGTCGCCTGCACTGCCTGCTCCTCCCTGGTCGCCTGCACTGCCTGCTCCTCCCTGGTCGCCTGCACTGCCTGCTCCTCCCTGGTCACCTGCACTGCCTGGTCCGCCCTGGTCGCCTGCACTAACTGCTAAGCCCTGGCCTCCCGTCTTGCCGCAATCTCCAGGTCCTCTTCTGCTCCACGGGCCTGGCCCTCCATCCCGCCCCCGGGTCCGCCTCCGCTCCACCTCCCTCCTGGACGATTTTAGTGCGTCTGGAAGCCGCTCCTTTGAGGGAGGGCTATGTAACGGTCACCAGCTGGAGTGCCCTTGAGAGCCACTAGAGGGCACTCAATACCAGACTATTATCACTCCCTCACAAACTACATTTCCCATAACTCACTGCCCGGACTCATCATCACTGATTGCATTCACCTGTGTCTCATCACCCTGTTAGTCTCAGCCTATTTATACCATGTTCACTCATTCACTCACTGCGAAGTTTTGTATGTTGTTGCACTGCATTTCCGAGCGTTTTCCCTGGTTTCATGTCTCTTGGTTTTTGGATTTCTTGCCTGTTCCGTGGATTACTCTTTTGCCTCATACCCCTGCCTGTTTGTTTGTTTGTTTGTTTTTTTGTTTGTTTGGACTGCCTACCTGTGTTTTGACCTTTTGCCTGTATATTGGATTACGTGTCTGGATTGCCCCTTAATTAAAGCTGCATTTGGATCTCAACCTTCGTGTCTCGGAGCAGTTCGTGACACCGGGTCTGTTCCATGCTGGTGGAATGATCTACCTAACTCAATCAGAGCTGACTGAGTCCGTGGCCATTTTCAAGAAACGTCTGAAGACGCATCTTTTTCGGCAACACCTGATCCATTAATACTACCACTTTATCATCTATTCTATATCTATTATCTTCAAAAAAAAAAAAAAAAAAAAAAGTACACGTACTGCGTTAGATTAAACTGGGAAGGGCATATTTTGTCCTATTGTTAGTTTCACTGCTTCTATTGTTCTCATTTGGAAGTTGCTTTGGATAAAAGCGTCTGCTAAATGAATAAATGTAAATGTAATAAATGTTTGCTCGACCAATAGCAGATTGTCGGTGTGTTTGCAGAAACCTGTGAGAATTTTTTTACATACAGTAAGTGTGGGCACTGCATTTCTAACTTAAATGTGCAAGGCTTCCTTTTTAGCTGTAGAAAGACAGTCCGTTATGCTTGATGTTGCAAACTGAAATTTTATTTATAATACTTTGTTATTCTTCTAGTTATTTACCTATAGCTGGAATATGAATCGCAAATCTTGCACAGGAAATAGCTTCCTTCCACGTTGAAAATAGGGTGGATAGCTCGAAGCTCGAGCTGTTAGCCTGCACTCCTCAGCACCCCAAGATTCAGACTCATTAAATTTCCAATGTGCCATCTTGCTCTCTTATTAACTTGGTAATTGTTTACAAGCAGTGATAATACCCAGAGTCATGGCAACTGTCATGGCTGAGTGGACAAAAGTGATCTCCGAGCACCAGGCTGCCATACTAAACATCTACTCTCTGTCCAAAACAGAATTTGGAATGAGGACGAGCTATTTTTTTCTGCTCAGCCCTAATAGACAAGATATGTCTTGCTTGCGGGCAACATCAGTGTGAAGATCATTACATTAAACTGTACATTCAGGCACTAATACATTAGGACCTGAAATTTAAGACACTTAAAAAGAATAGCTTTTTTTCAGTTTGTTCTCATTACGGTACATTTAGCTGTAATGTCAAGCAACTAATAGAGCGTTTTACAATGTATTTTTTCTTACAATAATAGTGATCGTCTCTCCTGTTCCATCTGAGGAAGAAGCTTAAAGTTGAACATATAAACTGTCCAGACACCAAAGATGTCGAAAGTAACATGATACCAAGTCAACAACATAAATAAAATAAAATCACAGCAGTTCCTGGTCCCCATCCAATTTCACTGAATAAAAGCAGCATTCCATTAAATCTCTCCTTTTGTTCAATGCAAATATATATATATTTTTAGTCTCCTTTTTTTTTTTTTTTTGTGCTCTGCATTTCATTAGACTTATTTGATTACAATTTTTTCTAATTCATAATGTTTACTTGAATAATTAATACTGGTGTAGGATACTTGAACTTGCACAAGCACTGTTTACCTCAGTTGTATCCATGTTTTATAGTTTTTTATTTTGCTTGTAATTTTCTTTATTTAATTTGTTATTGAACGTTGCCTGTTTACTTGAATAATTAATTGAAAAAACCTGAGGAAACTTTTATTTTAATTGAGAAATATTTAAAAGACGAAATGCCATTGGTGTGTGCCATTGTTAATTTAATTTGTTAATATATAAATATTTAACTTTGTAAATCAATTAAGTTCTCAATAGCATATTAGTTTGTGCTGTGGAATTATCAAGAATTGTGAAATATCACTGGTACTGGTATTTTGACAATGCCAAAAGATATTATTTACCAAATAACAGGAATCATCTGTGGTGAATAATTGGGTCAAATGAGATCAAACTCAACTTCCATCAAGAAATGTATCCTCAACAAAAAAGGATGTTTTGAAGTGGCACTACACAGATGATATTTGAACTCCAATAAAAGCGAGCACCTTACAGCTGCTGTACTTCCTCAGATGACTCATCTCCATCACCGTAGGAGATTTCAGCTGGATGTAGCTCTCGGGGGAGATGGAGTCTAAAGTTCAGCATGTGGGTATTAGAGGAAGAGTGAGCCACGACCTGAGCTCCCTCCGCTGAGCTCAGACTGATGAGGGTTTAGCCATTTGGCCTGGATCAGCAGGTCACTTCTGTACGGGTGATGAGCCCTCTGCCCAGCACAGCCCTCAACATGCAAGGTCAGCAACTACCCGCCACCACTAATACCTGATTCCCAGATGAATCCAGCAGGTGAAGGCCACGGCCATGGAGCAGGAGCAGGAAGCGAAAATGGCACGATGGGTGCAATCTAAAGAAGCAAATCTCTTTCTATCTTCCTTGAGTGTATGATGGAAATGACTTAAATGCAGTTTAACCTTCCTGATGGCCGCCTTCAAAGTCCAAGATCTTCACGAGGTCTCAAAACTGGATTGTATACAGCAATATATGGCATTCAGAGAGACTTCTGGATCAGTGGAAGACTTAAGCAGGACCGATCAAATAAATTAAGCCGTAAGACCAAGGCAAATGCAAAGCAGGCCCTCGCATTGTCGGAATTAAACATTATTTTTGTCTATCAGCAGAAGGATGGGGCTGCTTTAATTAAGTTAAGAGTTGCTTGAGAGACAGTTTAACAGGAGGACATAAAAAAATACCGTAAACAAACAAAAGGAGTTGACAGATAATCCATAAGCAATTAATTAGGGGAGGAACTGTGTGGCTTCTGCACATATCAGTCACATTGAATAATTGCTGGAAAAGAGATAGATATTTATACACTGTCCTGGGTTAACAAGTCTGTACAAGGAGAGGAGGAATGAGATGAGACACAAGACTCCCCTCCCTCTCACCGTCCTTTTCTCCCTACCGACTTGCAGTTGCGCAAGATGGTTGACAGTGATTTGGTATGCGCAATCTTTACTATTCAAGATATATTAGCCAAACCATCTGGAAGGTCAGAGAGGTAATGGCTATTGTATATTTTATGAAGGAGGCTGCAGTTAATCATACAGATGAAGGTGATTTTTGTGAGGCCACATCATGGTTTTGTTCCAAACCCTAGAGAGCTTCCATGCTGTCTATACAGTCTACACAGGCAGCATCCTAACCAAAATGGAGCCCAACCAAAAATTGGCTTGTGGACTCTATGTGACGAAAGAGAAAAACTGAACTCAAACTAATATACTGAAAATAAAAGAAAATAATAAGAAAAAAGAAAATAGTACTGTTAATATTTAGCAAGTTAGGCGCACTTTTAGGGGTCGAATTTTAACAGGACAAAATTATTTTGTAACAACACTCTTCACTACTGATTAAAATACAGTTATACTGTTTGTAGAATTGACATTTCCTGACTCTATTTACCATCTTAATAAATAAATAAACAAATAAACAAACAAATTAATTATTGAAAAGTTCTGTCATGAAACTCGAGATAGAGCAGGCTGATAGGTCCTTAACTCAACCTGCTAACAATCACACCATTCTCTATAGGGCACAGCTGATTGGTTCCTGCTGAATCAGTAGCCAATGAGCTCACTGCTCAACCTTCAAACATTTGGTCAGCATTGCAGTAGAAGTTGCAGCGCACTTTCCGAAACCCTCCTCCTTCCTCAGCTCCACCTGTATAGATCTGCTATTGGTAATTCATGTACGCTATATTGTACAGCAGCAGCATGTCTTACTTGCTCACAACAGCATGTCGTGTATGTATTGGCAGTGGTAAGTTCATGTACTCTGCAGCAGCAATAACCAACAGCAGCAGCAGCGCCAAGACCAAACATATCAACACTGTCATATCCAGCATGCGAAACACTCAAAGTTGTCATGACAGAAATTAACTAATTAATTATTGAGCTTATTGCAATGGATTCTGGCATTGGTCATGAAGTATACATGCAATTATTTTGATCAAAACTTTATTTTACAGTCCTGTTCCAATGTACATACTATTTACTTATTATAGTTATTACAATAACTGGGTAATAACTAGATACTAACCCTGAACCTACCCATAAACCTAACCTTAACCCATGTAGTTAACTTATATTAACCAGTACTTTCTTAGATAAGTACACTGTAAGTACATGTAAGTGCACATACTGTAAAATAAAGTGCAACCAAAATAACTTATAATACAGCTTATTTTAACAACATCTGGAACAGACTTCATTTCAGCAGTATGTCTAAAAGAAAATGTTGTCCATGTAGGCAGATAACTGGGATCCAAAACAAAACCCAAACCATTCAAATACATCAGCCATTTCTGTCAGTTTATGTACAGTATGAACAGCGGCTGCATTTAAATGTGACCTTTATTTAAAAAAAACTCCATAAAGCTGAAGGTAGTAATTTTTCTGATGTTAAAATGAAATGAATATGCCTTTACTCATATTCAGAGATACCTATAAGAAAGCTGTTTGCAGGTTGATTTCTAAAAAGCGTAACACTGTGTCTCTTTGGTGCTAATAAAACATTTCCAACCAGTTGGACAGCAACACTGAATCAACCAATGGGGTGAGTTGGGGCGAAGGCTGAGCATTTGTCCAACCAATGCCTGACAGGGAAAGATTGCTCGCAAAACCTGTGTAAAAACTATCATTATTTTTGCAATTCTGTTTATTGCTGGAGGCACAGAAATTACACACTTAACCTTTCAAGAATAAAAGAGCAGAACTGGATTACCACAGTAATTTAGATCATTTCCAGAGACTGGGTCAATAACAAAAGCACAGTGTGATGAATTTACCTGAATTTCCACACCATAGCCCATGTAGACTGTCACGGTGTATGTGCAGTCAAGATTCGTATTGTACCAACTCCTGGCTTGCTGTGGCGTCTCTATGTAGCCTCCCGGCGATGTGAAATTGGTGTTGCATGGAGCTGCATTAGAAAAGGTAGAAGAACAGAGAGAGACAGAGAAAGTGTGAGCCTTTCAACAGAGGCGAGCCTTTTTTCATTCTCTCCACCTCACTTCATTGCATTGTCTCCCATCTTTAATTGTCTTTCAAGGTTTTCTCATTTTCTGTCAGGATCAACAGGGTCAGTTTTCCTGCCCTGCTGTGTAGGAGAATGCAGACAATTCTAGTGAAATGGCAAGTGAGTGAATATTTTCTGGTAGCCTTGAGGTCTTTCTGCTCTGTCGGCTCCTTTATCTCCCTCTAGAGTAAAGAGCTGTAGGTCACAAGATATGTTCTCGCTCCATATAAATTCAAACTCTTGGCTTAGTCATTAGGGATATGCAAAATGACATATTTTCAAATTTGAATTGTCAGATGATTGTCTGAACAACTAGTTGGCTAGCGGTCTCAAGGAAGCCCTGTATAATTGAACTGCATCACTTCCAACAGCCCAATCAGATCAAAGTTTTTTATTATATGGACACACTTACACATAAAAAAAATAGGCTAATTAACTTAGGGATGCACTGATTTTGACCTATATTGATAAGTAGATAGATATTAAAATGTTATATTCTTTTGAGCTAAAAATCAAATCAAAGTTGTTTTAAATGCTAACGGTGAATTTAGGGTTCACAACATTATAATGTACTGTGTTGTGTTTTTAAATATTAACATTAAGAGAGTGTTAGATGATGACTAGAAGGTAATGTAAATGTAAGGTAATTGATATGATCATGCACTATTTAATATCCAATATTGGATGATACCAATTAATTATTAAAATTAACAATCTCTAATATCCACTGATAACCAATATGGTATCTATTTATCGCGCATTTCTATTAATAGATAATACAAACTTACTGAGTTCTCAAACTTACTGATGTCAGGGGGCACTGAAATTAATTAATAATAATTAAATAAAAATAATAGATTAAAGATTTATTCATATAAAACATATAACAAATTAACAAATGCCCCATGTAATAAAAGAAAAAAAACTGAAAGCTGAAAGTTGAATATACATATATAAAACACAAATTAATATTCATTTTCAATGACACATTCCCTTGCTTTCATACATAATATCATATGGTTTGCATTGATTGTTCTGTGATTTTAAAGGGACAAAACAAGATTGAAATCACAATTAAAAAGCAATTATTGTAAACATTATGGGTGATAGCTTATGTTTTTTCTGACCCTGCACAATACTATCAAAGTCATAGTAAGAAAGGTGTCAAATAGAGCGGCACAAAATCACTTATCCAGTTGCAACTTTAAACCCACATCTTTAGGCACAAGCAGAGCAAGTAAAACTGTGAAGAGCCCTGAATCAGGCATTAGAAAACTGTGAGAAATATATGTAAATCTTAGTCAAGCTGATCGTGTGAATGGTACCTGGCGTCTGCATGGTCGTAATGACTGTTGTAGTGATGATGGTGGAGGTGGTGGTCTCATCATCCAAAGCCCCAGGCATTGATGATGCTTTTACAGCAACATCACTTCCTGGAGTGCCATGTATCTTGATCATCGAGGACTTTTCTTTGTCTCTTTTCACCGGGATAGGCTCGTTGTTTAAGGTCGCAGTGTCATCACCTGTATCTAACTTTTTGGAAGCAGGCGGTGTGGATGTGTGTGCATCAGTAGTGGTCAATGACGCTACGGTCATTGATATTGGTGGTTCCTTTGTGCTTCTCCTCTGAGTTTCTGCTGAAGGTTGGTGTTGGATGTTGGGCACGTGTGGCTGGGTGAGGGCAGCGGCCGATGGAGCCAGTGTGGTGGTTCTGGGAGCTGCTACATCAGAGAATGGAGGCGCGTCCTCGTGTGGGACCAGCGGTGTGGACAGATCCTGGAGGAGATGGGAACTAGAGGATGGCACTGTGGGATGGTGAGCTGCCCCTCCGCTGTCCTGAAAATACTGCTCGTGGCTTTGGCCTCGGGGGTCGTAAGGCGGGTAGGGCTTAAAAGGTGGGTGGTGGTCGAGGCCACTGTAAGGAGGAGCGGTTGTAATATGAGGCAGGTCTCTGTCTGTGTCCTGTGTGGTGTGATATGGATTAGACCCGTCCTCTGCTTCCAGCTGACCTCCTCTTTGGGTGACTGCTAACCTCCCATTTATAAAAGAACCTAGAGGAGGCAATCAATAAAAGCAGAGCTCATTATGAAACATACAGTAAGTTTAGAACAGTGTTAACCTCATAATAAACAAAACTTCTGATGAAAATGTACGTTGTGAAGGGTTTTTTGACTTACATTATGAAGTCAGTGATAACGTAATGAAACAATCCTAAATAATCAATCAATCATTTTGGGGGATGGGGGGATTTGCCACAGCACCAGTGCTTTCAGACCAGCAGTGCTAGACCCGCAGCCACGGGACGGAAGTGAGAGGCGGAGCTTATACATTTAATATAGTTGTGCGACTAATACACGGAATGTTTTTTTATTAAATATGAGCGGTTTTCACATGAATTTTGATCAGATCAATACAATATTTAACAATAATACAAAAAAGTCACTTTTTTGTTCATACGAACATAAGATATGATGACACAATAGGTTATTGTTAGTTCGATGATATAGGCTACAACTAAACAACTTTTTTGTTTTAAAAAATATATGAATAAATGTGTAACACTGTAAAATGTTTCTCATTTGACTATATTTTTTCTTCATGTTCATGTTGTTACAAATAATACTTAAGACCCAAAGTGACATATTTAATGTCAAATATACAGTATAATCATATGAAATTCAAAATAAACATTTAACACAAAGCCTTGAAAAAGTGAAATGTGCATTTCACTGTATGAAAACCAGTAGAACATTTAAAAAATATAGCTATAAAATAATTTTTTTTTTATTATAAATGGCTGATCATTTAAAAAGAAACACGCAAACAACAAACTTATGAGCGCTCATAATTTACTCTATATTCTTTTAAAAGCGTATGTAACAGACGTACTTGATTAAGTAACTTGCAATTTTGCTTCAACCAGAGATGTCGATAGGTGTCGAAGGTGCCATATTTCTGTTGTGTACCTTTCTATTTTCAGTATAAAGGATTTATTTAATCCAAATAAAACAGACTAAAATGAATAAATATGTCATGAAAACAAATAACTACTGACTAAATTTAAAGAACATTTTAATCAAACACTTAAAATGAAAATCTGTAAAAACATTGGGTTAGAACTAAAATAATAACTTGTTCAAACAACTATAGCTCCTTTTAACATATTTCAAAGGCAGCCACCCTCCTTTGTGTAAAGTCTTGCAACTAATTTTCTGTCTCTACCACCCAAGGAGAGGAGGACTGTGTGCTATATGGCATGTGACGCTTTGTGGTTCAGCCATACGCAATTGCAAAGCATTCAAACTGTGGGGTCAGAACCCCCAGAACATTAACAAAATGGAAAAGTATCCACTAAATGGATTATGATTGTAGACGCTTTGAAAATGCCACGGAGCGTGTGGAGAAAAAAAAAAAGATAAACTCCTTTGCCATAATTGTTCATTTGAATGCTCTCTCTCCTCCCCAAGCCAATTAATGAGTGCATACCTTCATCAGGCGGCACTGGAAATGAGTGGATTTGAGAAGTGTGGCGGTGAAAATGGATCTCCCCCACCTGCACCTGCTGAGATGTAATCAGCCGGCTTTCAGGAGGGGAAACTTTTGATTTCACAATGCTTCATTTGCACCCTAATGACTCTCTTTCTGTTTCACGACTAACTAATAACAATCTGCTTCCAACAATGGAGCCTGGTGTATATGAAGAGCATTCCTATGAAGGGAAGGGAGAGGATGATATCTCAAACCGAACAGATCTGACGGACTATTTTTCCCCCTGTCCTATGAAGTTTCAGAAGCAAAAGATACACATCGTTTCGTAGAGCGGTGATGTGTGTTTTATGAGAGATTGACTTCGCTTTGAGGGTAAAAATCACATCGACATCTAACGCATCCCCCACATCCACACCAAAAAAAATGACACATGAGAGACAAAGCAAAGGGCAGGAATTCCTCAATTCCTGTCATATATTTAGAATTCATTCATTTGTAGATCAAACCCCAAAAGCAGATAGGAAGTTTTTGACAAGCACACCAAGATGCAAAAATCATCAGCTCTAAATGTCAGTCAGGGTTTTGCTTTATGTTTTATTTATTAGCTGTGCCCTTACATGAGTGATTATAAAATAACTGATCTCAAATTTCAAGGTTGTTATATTAGACAGTCTGAACGTAATGAATGTGCCTAATATTATGACGTGAATTATTATCAATTTCACCCTGAGCACAAACATCTCTGGAAAGAGCCGCTCACAGAATGTTGGGAGTTCTTAACTTAAAAAAGCTTCACTATGCATATTGAAGACTAAAACTTTTACTTTTTAATGTTATATTTGATTATTTTTCTTTATTCATTTTCATAATAATTTCCAAATGTATTTTGTGAAGTCAGAGTATGATGTACAAGTGTGCTGATGAGAAATCTGGGATGAGCTATATTTTACTTAGAGGTATGTGTGCAATGCAACGTTCACTGAGCAGAGATGTTCCACTGATGATGATGCTTCAGTTGGCATGTTCTTTACAAGGAAAGGAATGTTTCAACTGATGCAAATGTATACACTGAAGGGTAGTTTCTGGAAAGTGGATTGTGCCATGTGCAAGCATGACATATATATGCTCCATTTTTAAAGCTTAAGCAACATGTTTTGCTACCTTACAAGGAAGTTGTAAGTCGCTCTGTATAAAAGCTCAATCTTACTGCACCACCCCAGAGAAACTGAGAGATGACGGGGTGAGAGGAAGGAGAAACACAAAGGCATGATGGGGTGAGAGGAAGGAGGAAATAAAGGCATGAGGGGGTGAGGGAGGAGAAACCCAGAGAAACCATTTACAGCTAGCATGATGAGGATAGAGAAATGGGGAACAGAGAAATCTGGAATGAAGACCACCTCTCATGTAGCCTTATTCTTATATGCCTGTTTCTCTCGTATGTCTGACACATGTATAAATAATAAATCTCTTGGCAAAGTAACTGGTGTAGCTTCCGTGATTCAACCATATTGGGGGAAAGCATGATTTTTAAAGTCTACAATATCACACTCAATGTCACAGGGATTTTGCGTCTGGAAAAAATAAAGTAAAAATCAGCATTCCCAAATGCTTCCCAGTGGAAAGTCCCATATACCCCCTGCACTTCACATAACCCAAGCAATTCATAGTCCAGCTCCTCTAAAAACTCCATGCAAGACCAAACAGACGTGGCGCGCTGAGGCAGGAGAGTGTTTGATTTGCTCCATTAGTGCTGGTGGAGTATAAACAGAATCTCTCAGACTGACTTCACTGTCTGTTCAAAGGTCCCTCAGTGCTGTGCTCTTCAATGGATTTGACTTTTAAATGACCATGAGCTTGCCTTAGAAGCTTTTTACACAAACCAGCGGGGGAGTGTGGGCTTTGTTTTACCCTCTGTTGCATTTTCTCTTAACTTGCAAATAGGTATGTTCACTGAACTCCTGTTTAAATAGTGCCCTTTAGGCGCGAAACACAACGAAGGAAGAATAACTGCAAATAACAGCTGAAGGGAGAAGTGGGGTGGCTCTCATTTTTATGCAAAAAGTTTCAGACCCTGAAACATCTGCAAAGAAGCACATCATCTAGTAGTCATTTTTTATAAGACGCTTTTATCCAAAGTGACTTACAGCACAGGTATTACCTGAGCAATCTCTCTGCAGCAATCTGGTTTCCTTCCTGCTTTCACATAGCCTACTCCTAAAAATGCTCCTACTTTTGAGGTCACATGTCTGCGAGTGTTTTTGCACATTGCATGCGCTTTTCTATTAGAGCTACAGTAGAAATAGAAGTTTGCCACACATAAATAAATAAATACAAACTAAAAATATATTAAATATATTATTACTATATTTATATATAATTTATTATTCATTTCAGTAGGCTCAAAAATGATATCATATAATATAATAATATAATTGCATGTCATCTGAATAAACAAATAAACCAACAAACAAACAAATAAACAAATAGTTTGTGGAACTTTGTGAATCAAATTGGCACCACTATATATACAGTGCTATGCATAAGTTTAGACACCCATACTAAAGTTGACTAAAAAGAGGAATAAAAAATCATCTTTTGGAAACTGAACTTAATGCCTTAATTTAAAAAAATTAGGAAAAATACAACCTTTAAGGACACCAATTTTCTTTGTGAATGAATAATGTATCGTATGTATCGTAATGTATCGTAATGAATAATGTAATGTATGCACCCTGTATTTTAAGGAAGAACATTTATTTATTTACGATACATTATTCATTCACAAAGAAAATTGGTGTCCTTAAAGGTTGGATTTTTCCTAATTTTTTAAATTAAGGCATTAAGTTCAATTTCCAAAAGATGATTTTTTATTCCTCTTTTTAGTCAACTTTAGCATGGGTGTCTAAACTTATACATAGCACTGTATTTATTCCAACAGGCCTAAATACATAGTTATGAAAGATAGAAGATAGTCTAAAAGGTTTATTAAAGGTCTAAAGTTCTCACTTGTCATGTATCACAACTGTTCAGTGTTTTCAACCATATAATGTTTATTTTATGTTATTTAAATACAAAAATTATAGTTTGTAAAATACACAATGATATAGAAGCAGCAATATTCCTTTCACATATAATTTGACGACGTGTTTTATTGATATCGGATACACACTGTGCATGTACTGTAATTCTAAAGTTATTCTTCTTATTATAAACTATAATAACTATTCTTTTCCCAGTTCACCGACCCATTACTTGTGTCTTTTTGTGGCTGCGGTGTCACGTGACAAGCATGCGAGGCGATCACTGTACATGCACGCCGGTGCCCCCTCAAAAATACTAAGTGCATGACGCCCCGTCATCATCCAAAACCAGCCTAGAGACAGATGGATACTGCTTCATCTCCCAGAGCTCATGTACCAGCTGTGTGGTTGGAGGACGGAGAGTTTGACTTTGATACTAAACATTGGCGGGCAGTAGGCGGGCACTCTTCTGTGATTTCTTTCCACATGCCACTCAGCAAAACCTTAACTCATTTTTTTTCCCTTACCACTGTTTGCATTGATTAAATTATTACTGCTTCCCTGGAAGGATGTTTTTCTGTCGCTTTAAGTGAGTTTTGATAACAGCTCAGCAAGGAGACCGGTATCGTGTTTTAAGAGAGCGAGACAGATTGTGAGAAAAAGGAGACGGAGAGACAGATACAGAGAGAAAACACACACCACAAGCCACAAGCTATAGTGAAAACTACAAAAAAAGAGAGAAAGACTGAGGCAAAGCACTCCCCTCCCTATTGTGTACAGCTAGCATCAATAATGCACCAGGGAAACTAACACAGCACCTCCCTCACAGCTATACGTCTTCAGCCTCCACTGTGGGGAAAAAAAAAACCCTGCAGGAAGAAGCACACAACCAAGTCTAATTTATGAAAAAGAAAACAAGAGGGAAAACAAATCAAACTGCACTTCTGCCAGAGGAAGTAACTACATCTGACATCACTCATTTAAGTTGAGCTGCTGAGTTCACTGAAATGACGGTACTGGAAATATACATAGTTTAGTGTTTAAGGAGCTTAAATGACTCATCACACCTCTCTATTCAACTACCTTCCCAGTCAAGGTCTCTCCATCTCCTTCCCATTAACAGTCATGCCGTCCTTTCCTTTTATTGTCCTCCATCTCTATCTCTCTCCACCTCCTTCTTTCAGCCAAAGTCAGTCCAACTCGAAGAGACACAAAGGCCGACTGAGTGATGGAGAACCGCCTCAAGAGGAACTTTGATGTTTATCATTGAGCTTTTCAAAGACTGTAACTAAAAATGGGGCTTATCTTGAACAGACCGCAGAATTCTAAATAAACGGAGATGATTACATTTCCGAGCAATTTCATTCACTGGAGGAACGGTTCGCAGAAAGGCCTAAAAACACTATTTGTTCCGTCGTTTTTTCTTCTGAAAAGGTCTCTATAGGTGCTTTTTTTAACCCTGTTTTATAGGTCAAAATAAAACTAAGCAATCCGACCATTTATCCAATCATTCCACGCAGGTCTTTGAGAACACAAGGACGGTGGTAACAAAATGCTTTCTACAGACTGTATGCCTAAAATCAATGCGAGTGGTGGTCACAACCCCTTTTACTTCCACAATATGACATTTTTACAAATGAAACAGGATATTAAATGAGAATATAAAGTGGAAATGAGTGAAAAGTGTGTGTTTCATATCAGAATGGAGCCAGGTTGAATGCAAGTTTGCCAAAACAATGTGTGAATTAAGCTATTAGGGTATTGTTTAACAGTGTAGGACTGTGTGGGCTAAGTGACAGAAATGGAAAGCTGTTTTAGAGCTGAAGCAAGTTATTGCAATTTGATTAATGAGGCACTTACAATGGAAGTAAGCTGGGTCATTTTAAACATGAAAATGTTCTCTCAATAGTGTGCACATAGTTAGCCATTTAGTGAGAAAAAAATCACTTATAAACCTTTTCTGTGTAAAGTTGCACTGCTGTTCAAAAATTTGGGATTGGTAAGATTTCTTAAAAGTTTATGAAAGAAGTCTCTTTTATTGCATTTATTGGATCAAATACAGTAAAAAGAGTACAAACACAGTAAAAACAATAATATTATGAAATATTATTCAAATTTAAAATAATTGTTCTATTGTAATGTATTTAAAAGTGTAATTTATTCAAATGAAGGCAAATACATTTTCAGCAGTCATTAATCCAGTCTTCAGTCACATTACTCTTCAATATTGAAGAAAAAAATATTGTGTTGCTTAATGTTTTTGTGGAAACTGATTCATAGAAAGTAGAACAAAGAACAAAATTAATTTTAAATATATATATATTTTTTTTTTATGCAATTGTCACGAATGGCTGCAAGTGCATGATGAAAGGAGTAGAAAAACAGTCTTTATAAAATCCAAACAGAAAACTCAGGAGATCGCAGGAGGAAACAATAACATATACAACTGATGATACTGGACAAAGGAACTGAAAGAACTGAGGGCTTAATACTGACAAGGAGTAATCAAAGTAAAATAGGACATCACGAAAACTAACTAGGGAACACAGGCAGGCAACAGAGGGAAAACAGAACAAACTGAAAACGAAACCAAAACAGACCATACATAGTCTTTACTGTCACTTTTGATTATTTCAATGTAACCTTGCTGAATACATATATCAATTTAAAATATTAAATCTTACTGACCCCAAACTTTTGAAGAGCTCAAATAATACACAACTTTTAATGGAATAATGAATGTAAGTGCTTTTTATAAGAAGTTGTATGATTTGCATTTTTGCTTTTAAATCCTCCAAAAAAAAAATTCCCCATTCATTTTGAGCCTAGAATATTCTTTTAAGAGGTAAGTGTAACTGTCTCAGATCTAAATATAACAACTGCACACATCTGCTTATACAGGCATACATGCACGCACACAACTCTACTTATCTCCAGATGGAACTTGAAAGAATGTCACTTCAGTTATGATGAGCCCTTTCAGAGAGCATGAGGGAAATTAAGGGGAGAAGTGAGATGAGGTGGCTGCATCCCCCCCTAAATTGATTTTCTTTGATTCGTGTCTTCCCCACTCACAGTTCAACACTTACACTCCACACACACAAGGCTTCATAATTAATCTATTTGGATGGCAGAGAGCTGCTCACAGACTCCAATTAAATGTAGAGAGAGAGAGAGAGAGAGAGAGAGAGAGAGAGAGAGAGAGAGAGAGAGAGAGAGAGAGAGAGAGAGAGAGAGAGAGAGAGAGAGAGAGGTGAGTAATCGCTTCCACGGCACATATGGTCATCGCACACAAACTTTTAAATGTATTTTTGTAACTCTTAAATGTATTTTAAATACCTTGAATCTTTAACACAACTCATTAAATAATGTTTGAATTAGTAAATCAATAAATGTATGGTTTATCTGGGTGTTGAACTGTATCATATGGGTTTGAAATGTAAATAATGGTGAGTGAATAATGTGAATAATGACTGAATGTCATTCCAGGTGGTTGATCCTGTAATAAGGTTACTGTAAAGTTCCTCAATGACATAACAGCTTATGATTAATTCTAGTTTCTTAAAGTAAACATAATTTGCACAAGAGAACAGAAACACCATGGAAACAGAACACACTGGAAAACATATTGGCATTCTCGAATAATGCCAGCAAGGGATGCATCCAAAGACACACACACACATAGACATTTTAATCTACTAAAATAAACAATGACGATGTGAAACGTTTTTCAGTGTGGTAGCAGCCTGACAAATCCTGCAGCATTGCTCTGACACATTCCAACACCCTTCATTATCTTCAACCCCGTCACACATAATTCAAAGGCCCTTTGAAACTTCAAGCTGGGAGAGAAAGCGTTCTCTTTCAGCCCTATTCTGTCACAACAGAGAGCAATCCAAGTTACTAGGGAAAGCATAGTGAGTTGGTTTGACATCTTTCACAATTCATCAGAGATAACAAAGGCAATTTGCAGTACCTGCGAAACACAAATAAGTCGCACAGTCTCTGAACGCAAATAAAATATGATGATAAAGTAATCAGAGCATTAAAAGGTCTAAGAAAATATCCTCGCTGCAGTCTACCGTGCGCCTGATTTCTGCTGGATGATACACGAAGAAAGGCGAAAAACAGTTTCCTAGACTCAATTGAGTGTGTTGTGTTTACTTCAGTCAGGGATTGTGATTGCTCCAGTCATTTACATCAGATTGCTTAACAATTGTGATGAAACAAGCAGTTATTTTTAAGATGCTCTCATCGCTAACTGAAAGACCTGTTGTGAACTAGAAAAAGTTTCATTGGTTTTGTTGAGTGTTGAAAGTAATAGTGATTGCTGTGGCACTCCAGTAACTTTGAGTGTATCTAAACAGCTCTACATCTTGAAGCTCTATCTTTACAAAGTGATGACAAGTAATACAAGCACAATTTTTTTTCCAAGGTTACTGGAGAAATCTGGTTGTACAATTCTGTAAATTCTGTGTATGTTAAAGGCTCTATCAGTGCATTGCTTTAAAGAATGCAACAATACTATTTGATTGTTATCAATATCATAAAGAGGATTTATCCTCACTATTTGAACTTTAAGTGTTGGGCTGTCAACTGATTAAAAATGTGACAAAATTACTGACTAATTAATCAAATAATAAAAGAAAATTAAATGACTAAATAACTGACTAAATCAAATAAATAGAAATGTAATATATATATATATATATATATATATATATATATATATATATATATATATATATAAAAAATTGTATGCATGTGTGTATATATATATATATATATATATATATATATATATATATATATATATATATGTGTGTGTGTGTGTGTGTGTGTGTGTGTGTGTGTGTGTGTGTGTGTGTGTGTGTACATAAAATGAACAAAACTATATATATATGTGTGTGTGTGTGTGTGTGTTTGTGTGTGTTTTATTTTTAAATATATCAAAGAAATTAATCAAATAATTAAAAAATTATAAAATTATATATAAAATAAATAACATTGTGATATAGCTTACCATGTGAGTATACATTTACAGTGCTATGCATAAGTTTAGACACCCATGTTAAAGTTGACTAAAAAGAGAAATAAAAAATCGTCTTTTGGAAATTGAACTTAATGGTGTCCTTAAAGGTTGGATTTTTCCTAATTTTTTTAATTAAGGCATTAAGTTCAATTTCCAAAAGATGATTTTTTTATTCCTCTTTTTAGTCAACTTTAGCATGGGTGTCTAAACTTATGCATAACACTGTATATATGTGTACGTCACAGATTGTGTTGCTAGAACACACAAACACGAAGATAAGGCAGTCTTTAATAAATCCACATAAAGATTAGCGTATCACACATCCAAACATAGATGAGACCCAACAATGAACAGAAACGAGGGAACTTAAATACAGGTGCAAACGAGGTGATTAACAACACAGCTGACAGTGATGCAGACTCAAACCAGAAACCAGGACAACAAACTAGTGGTGGGAAATAGTGGAAACAGCAAAACAAAGTCCAAACTGAGTCTACACACACACACACACACACATAAAATGTGAAAAAAGAAAACCGTTCAACTTATAATAACGTTTTAAATTGTACTGAATTGATGTGCTAAATTGACATCCTTACAAAGTAGCAAAAGTAAAGCTACAGTACAAATCTCTTTATAAATCTCTGCAGAGCAATAGCTATAAATCTTTAATTATACATGTCACAGTTCTATATTCTAACTTCTAAAGTTATATGTCTTCATTCATGATTTAGAGTCACTGAACTGTCAACTGCTCCACTCTTTACTGTCACTTCCCCTTGTCACCTCTGGAGATGTCTGAGGGTTCACCTGTGTGCTAGATCTAGAGTTAAAGCTCTACACACAGCAGCACAGGTGCCTAGTCCTCTGTAAGTGTCCTTTCTTCCATTCTGCACACCACAGTGGAAAGGTCACTCTCACATCTCCATAATGACCAGAGACAAAGAACAAGCAGGGCGGATCAATGCAAGGACACCTGCTATCAGTGGCTGCTTATCGACCAGCAGCCAAGAGGAGCCAGTGATGCACTCAGGCAGGCATCACCTACACCATCCCAGCGGAGAAACAGAGATAGAGCACTACCCAGCCAATGTATTGATCTCCTTCCCTTTACCATTTGTAAAGACAATCAACAAACCAGAGCAGAAAGTGAGACTCAACGTATAAAGTGACAAACAGTGTTAAGTAGGAACACACAGCTTATAAAATTAACAAAATACTGTCAGTTGATATTGACTATTACTTATTCACCTATTTGAACTTTTAAGATTAGATATAACTGTTCATTGCCCATGCTTGAGCATGGTGCATACAAATTCTACAAAGCAAGAAAATGTCTGTTTATGTCACTGTTATTCAAAAGGATTCCTGTTGTTGAGAGTTTCTGACATTGCATCTATTTGTTGCATGGCATCTTAACCTGCTGTATGTCCCTGCTGAACAAAGCCTGGCTGTGTTCCTTCCAGGGGTCTGTCCTTGTACCATCAATAATTGTGCTTATAGTGCAGCATGATGTGAGCACTCTTGTTTTTTTGTCTGTAACAAAGTAATAATCTTGGCTCAAGCATGGCTGAGATACAATAAACAGAATCTGATGCAATGCTTAGTCATCACTTCATTTATAAAAGAGTCTTTTCAGACCAGCTCCATTGTCAGTTTTAACTTCTTTAGTAGAAACTTCAGTGCAATGACTGATGGGAATGTGTCATCTGCAAATACTACAGATGCACTCATCTCCCTTGTTATTTCTTCAAATGGGGAGAGAAGTGAAATTATGTTCTCAATTAAACCCCACGGGAGGGCACTGAATGTCACGGGCTGATCATAATCTGCTGAGTAAACTGTGTGTGCTCATGTTTGCTCTAAGAGGCTTTTCAGCACACAAAACATTCTGTTCCACCTTGTTGTGACATCTTGCTGTAGCATTATTGGTGGCATTCCCAAATGAAAGTAGAGAAAGACTACAAAGAGTAATGGAGCATGCTGTTCAGGCCTCTTTTCAGAAGCAAATTAAATTTGGGGGGGTTGAATGAGTTTACTATGGTTTCCCCTCCTGTTATATATAGTGATTTTGTTAACCTTAGACTGTATATATAACAAGTATACCTCACCAAGGGTGCATTCATTTGCTATATATACACACTATAAAATATATATTATATTATATTATATTATATTATATTATATTATATTATATTATATTATATTATATTATATATATATATATACACACACACACACACACACATATACACACATATATATATATATACATATATATATATATATATATATATACATATACATATACATATACATATACATATACATATACAGTGTTATGCATAAGTTTAGACACCCATGCTAAAGTTGACTAAAAAGAGGAATAAAAAATCATCTTTTGGAAATTGAACTTAATGTCTTAATTAAAAAAATTAGGAAAAATCCAACCTTTAAGGACACCAATTTTCTTTGTGAATGAATAATGTATCGTAAATAAATAAATGTTCTTCCTTAAAATACAGGGTGCATAAGTCTGGACACCCCTATGTTAAATTCCCATAGAGGCAGGCAGATTTTTATTTTTAAAGGCCAGTTACTTCATGGATCCAGGATACTATGCATCCTGATAAAGTTCCCTTGGCCTCTGGAATTAAAATAGCCCCACATCATCACATAGCCTTCACCATATCTAGAGATTGGCATGGAGTACTTTCCATAAGATCATCTCTCAATGCAAATCAAACCAGCTATTAGGCTAACTGAAATAAAACCATGCCAATCTCTAGGTATGGTGAAGGCTATGTGATGATGTGGGGCTATTTTAATTCCAGAGGCCAAGGGAACTTTATCAGGATGCATAGTATCCTGGATCCATGAAGTAACTGGCCTTTAAAAATAAAAATCTGCCTGCCTCTATGGGAATTTAACATAGGGGTGTCCAGACTTATGCACCCTGTATTTTAAGGAAGAACATTTATTTATTTACGATAAATTATTCATTCACAAAGAAAATTGGTGTCCTTAAAGGTTGGATTTTTCCTTCTTTTTTTTTAAGGCATTAAAGGGACACTATGCAAGTCTGAGTGTTTTTTCTCTACGAGCTCCCCCTAGTGTCTGGTAGTATAATGCTTTCAAACACTCTGTCGTAAAAATGAACTGTTGTTCCTCCCCCCTCGCCACGAGCAACCCATCTGATCAGCTGTCAACCCAGCTGAGCAGAGGAACCGGCTATTTCAAAACCAGTTATGTCTACCGAGGCAAGTAAAGCAATACTTTCTTTCCAACTGATGGCGATTTTTTTATTTTTATTGTGTTGTCATGCATACTAGTATTTTTACCGGGAACGAACGATATGAACGAGGCGAACTACTGCTTTCGTGTTTGTTTGTTTTTGGGAGAATGGGCATGAGCAAAAAAAAAAAAAAAAAATATATCGGAGGCTAATATTTGTCTAAAGTTATATTAGCAAGGTCTATAAGTTCATCTGGTAGAATGATGGTTTACCTTTGCTTGTCTAAGAAAACATCAGAACGTTTTTTCTAGCTCGATCATGATATGTGCAACATGTTTATTGCCTATTATCCTACGCGTTGACTTAGTGACATAAAATAAAAGTGTAAGTTACACAAATAAAACCGACAGAGGAACGGCCAAACAACTACAGAAATCAAACATGTTTGCTATGACAATGCTAACATCAAAGTTATAGTATCTAGCGTACTAGTAAGCCCGTAACAGACAGCGATCATAATAAAAACCTTTACAGACAATAGCAAACATCCTGAGGTCGCAATTACTTGAAATTTAAATATTAAACACAGTTTATTCCAAATATACTTACAAGTGCAACAGCAAGAAGGCCAGGTCATCATCCGTTTTGCAGGCTTCTGTTTCTCTCAGTTCTCACCATTCTGAAAAAGCCGGTCCGATATATTTACTCGAGTCTGACTTCTTGCTCGGTCAGTCTCCCGTTTCCTCTTTCGTTGGTCCTCCGACAAAGATTTCCTAGCTTTCTGCTTCTTTTTTTACAGGCTCAGCCATAACTCAATCTATCGTTGCCCTTTGCGTATAGCTAGCCGGTGCTTGAATGGGGGCGTGTACGTGTGCAGTGCCGTCAAGCAATTCGTTACATCGCGAGACCTGATATCACGCGATACTTCCTGACGCCGACCCGCCGGCCCAAAGTTGCAAGTGAGTTTTCTCCGCTCTCGGGCACCAGGGGGGTGCGAAACCACCACCATTCAACCCGAAATAAGTAATATAACCATTCCACTGACTCCGAAGCTGTTCAGTTAAGGTTAAAAAGTTACCTAGTGTCCCTTTAAGTTCAATTTCCAAAAGATGATTTTTTATTCCTCTTTTAGTCAACTTTAGCATGGGTGTCTAAACTTATGCATAGCACTGTACATATACATACACATACACACACACACACACACACACACACACACACACACACACACACACACACACACACACATATATATATATATATATACACATATAAAATATAAAGGTAATTTATTATGTGATGCAAAATTTTCAGCATCATTACTCCAGTCAGAAATAATTCTAATACGCTGATTTGATGCTCAAGAAACATTTCTTATTTTCAATGTTGAAAACATTGTACAAAGTATTTTTTTGGAAACCTGGAAAAAGTCTTTACTGTCACTTTTGATACATTTAATGCTTGCTTGCTGAATAAAAGTATTTATAACACTGTAAACTTAAGACAAATCAAAAATATAGTGTTTTACTAAAAACAAAAATGATTTGTGCTATTAATTCATCATCATCTTCTTTAAATTCTGATATTATTTTGATCACTAATTAGGAGCTAAATATGATGTTCAAAGTGACAAATTATTGCATTAGAAAGTTACCAATTTTAATCTCTATAGAGACAAACACTTCACAGTCATGTTAACTCCATCAAGTAACAAGACACACTTCTCACCAATGCCAACCCAGAGTGTGCATATCTAGTATCCTAACACTGCAACTGAGGCAACAGAGGAACATGATATAAAATATCAGCATCAGACATCATTTTGAGGTACAAGACCTCAATATGTCACATTTCTGAACACGGAAGCCTTGAACAGATCATGGTGAAAATTTTATGTGCTGCCTAAATAGGAATAAACAAACTGTCACTGAGTCAAAGAGTCTGCCTGAGCTCACTGACCTGATAAAACCCAAAACCAGAAGTGTCCTGACTGCAGCGTGTTCGTGCACACGCTTCAGTCAATGAGCATTTTTAGCTTACAAAAGAAACAGCTCGGACTGAGAAAGCTCAAGGGGAAAAGAGATTCCAGCCAAAGTTAGTGACATACCGCAGTTGTAGCCTGGGAAAACCCTGAACAACTTCCGGCAAATTTGAGATTTGCAATGCAAGTCCGTCTGGCCAAGAGCCCATTCAAGCCCATTTCCAATTTTTCCAAATCGAGGCACCAATCACGAACGTTGAGGCGGGCTTTACACGATAACGATCGCTCTGATTGGTTTTAGGTCTATCCAATTGCACCCAGAGGCATTTGAGTCGTCCGTTGGTGATGCCCCTTTGGAAATGGGCTGTGAATGAACCTTCCCCAGAGCCACTCTCAGTTACAACTGAGTTACTGCGGTTGGGTCAGACTGGGGAAAAGATGGAAAACTGGATTTTCTCTGCTGGGGTATAATATAAGAATTAAGCCCTTTAGAGGCATTCATGAGGGCCTAAGAAGGGTTTGCATGAGTTGATCCAGGAACTTGAGAACATGGATGATCAATATAGTATAATGTTTACTGTCTAATATGTATCTAATTTATGTTTCATGCATATAATGTACTGTCTCTTTCCAGAGTCTGAATTCTCATAAATCTTCACAACAGAAAATAAATCCTTGCTTTGTGTTTTGATGCTAAACATGCTCCTTAACAAAGAAGACGCCCTATTTACACTTCCTGACCAGTCAAATGATGAGCATTAAAACAATAAACAAAAACAGCAGTGATAAATGGCCCGCTTTTTATCCAATTAGCAGCCCCCAAACAGATCACTTTCTTCACCCCATTCACTCAGCTCGTGCATCTCCCTTTGCACCCCGGAGTCTTTCGTTCCCATTTATTTAGACCCATCCTGGAATACAGGTCTTTTGTGTTCCTGCTTAAAAACTGCCTTTTGTTTGGATGCAGAAAACATTCACCCTTGAGCAACAGATTAGCAGTGCTGGCTCTTTGTGAGGCTGTACAAAGCCAGAGCAATTAAGGCTCTTCTTCCCCTTAACAAGCTTTAATCCAGACATGCTTTCATTTCATTTCATCTTTCCCTGCCTGTGCCAGCAAGACTGAGAGATGTTCCCCTGTGCTTCATATACAGTGCCAATCGGCAAGCGCTGCTCTCGGAGCCTAATCCGTGTCATCTGTGTGCCGAGGAAAACTGCGCTTCATTAAACCGAGACATCTGATGCAGTAAAGTTTTACCACAGAAACTGTCAAGGTTATTACATACTTCACAGTCTATGTTATGGATGTTTACTCGGTACATTATCATAAAATGGATGATTTATGGGGTAAATCTTTGAAATAGATTTAAATAATACTTTGTATTATTATGGTAATAACCAAATCTTGTCATTAAATGTCATTAAATTGCATAGATTATACTACCATTCAAAAGATTGGGGTCAGTGTGTTTTTTCTTAAAGAAATTCATTTTTATTCAGCATGGATGTATTAAATGGATCAAAAGTGACAGTGAAGATATTTATAAAGTTACAAAATATTTCTATTTCACATAAATGCTTCAACAGAAATAAGCAACATTATAAGACAATGAAAAATAAATGTTTCTTAAGCAGCAAATCAGCATATTAGAATGATTTCTGAAGGATCATGGACACTGAAGACTGGAGTAATGATGCTAAAAATTCACCTTTATCATCACAGGAATGAATTTAGGCCTACATTTTAAAATATATTAAAAATAGAAAACCATTACATTAAATTGTAATAATATTTCACAATATTACTGGTTATTATTACTATTTTGAATCAAACAAATGCAGCATTGGTGAGTTTAAGAGACTTCTTTCAAACACAAGTTGTTCAAGTACTTTTGTTCAAGTACTTTTATGATAAACATCTGAGATAATATTGATAATTATGAAATATAAATGAGCTATGAAAAAAAAAGACCAACCTCTGAGTCTCATGCTGTACGGCTGGCTTTGTTATACCAGTTTATTTCATCACTTGTAAAAATGCAACCCTTAAAAAAGTCAGTAAACTCCCCCAGAGGTTTATTATGGTGCAGGCATGATCCATGATGTAATTTAAAAATGATCTACATAATACTTTAACTTCAAGTGCAATACATCTACATATTTTACAGTTTATACAACGTTTTTGAATGGCGGCTGCTGTCAAAGATTACAACTAGGCCTTAACAATACCAACATTCTGTAAATTTGTGCACAGTAGGTTTCCACAAAACACTTGCAGCATATCAATGGAGTGCTGGAACACTTTGCGATGGAAAACAGGCTAATCAGCCTCTTCAGGCAATACACAGGAGGAGACGTTGAATGACATTAGACTCTAATTTCCAGCCGTCATTATCTCATTACTCTGAGAAGGCAAAACAGAAAAACAAGATCCAATTTCTCTCCAATCCAGGGTTAAAGGGTTAGTTCACCCAAAAATGAAAATTCTGTCAGTAATTACTCACCCTCACGTTGTTGCAAGCCCGTAAGACTTTCGTTCATCTTCGGAACTCAAATAAAGATATGTTTTATTAAATCTGAGAGCTGTCTCAATTTGAGATTCAATTTGATTCCAGTTCACAACCTCTCAATTGGATTAAATTTAGATTCACTTTTGTATCAGCTGTCCACTTTGCTTACAAATTCAACTTTTTCTCTCAGCTAATGCTGTAAATGCTTACAAAGGGAACCTCCCATATAGTGTTTATAAAAATAAATAAAAAATACAGATTTCTACATGGCTTTGCTATATCAATGCCAAATTGTTAAAAAAAATTATAATCTCATAAACACTTTGTGAATGATTAATTTGAAGAACCAGCCCATAGGAGTCATTTGTACTGGGACTACATTGGTTGTGGAGTATGTTTTTGACTGACTAAAAATAACCCATATAGTCATTTGTTTGTGAATCAGGCTACACTGATCTCACTTCATTTTTTGATTCACTAAAAATAACCTATTTAAAAGAGTCATTTTTTTCATGAATCAAATTAATTTGATATTTGCTGCATTTGTTTTGGTTTACTAAAAAGAACCTATTTATAGCTCATCTGTTTGTGAATAACATCTCATTTCTGTTTTTATAAATAAATAAAAGAACCGGATTTATGGAGTCATTTGTTTGTAAATGTGACGACACTGTGCTTTGTGTTTTTAGTTTCCCAAAAAGAACAAGTTTAAAAGAGTCATTCATTTTTTTTGTGAATTGGACAAATCTACCTTTTTTTTATGGGAGACAGAATGGGTGGGAGTCCCTAGGCCTGTAAAGGTCAACAACTCCTGCTTCAGTGAATCGGGTGCAGATAGGTAATAAATGGCACATTCTTATCCAACTCCCCCCTGAATATGCTAAAACTGTTCATGGATTAAAACACATACGGCTGCATTTATTTCCTGTGCAATTAAGCAAAAAGCCACAGAACACAGCATCTATTACATGATGACTAATGAGAATGTCTATTCTGTTTCCTTTGGTTTGCAAAGGTCTTTGGATTTTGCCAGGTGGCTAGTCTGTGCCACCTGACGCCATGTTGCCTCAGTCAGCACACTCATTTCCCTTCATTAACAGCTGCTAAAACAGCACTTTACACTCCGTAGGCACGTTTCTCATTCCAGCTCACTAGCACGGCTCTTCAGGGACTGACAAATAACTGCATCCTAATGGTTCCAATGTGCTCATTTCACATGACCTTTTGTTAATGCCAGGAAACCACCTCCTAAACGCACATTAGCATGATGCAAGTCATCGCCACCGCTACCCTTCAAAGCCTGCCAAATATCCATCCCCACGGAATAGCTTTTACTGCTGCTGTTAATGAAGATGTCCTACTAAAAATCATCGTCTCAAGCAGGGTGCCGAAAAGGTAACGAAATGTAAAAATACTGCGAAAGAATCTCATCCTTTTGGAGCCTAAAGCTGTGGCTAAACAGTTCGTTCAAACTTATCTATAATGAAGCTGTAATAAAACAGCTCTGGCTTCAAAATGACTACAGCACATTCACAAATGCAGCACAATAGCGCAGTTGCATATATGCATAAAACTCTGAGATCATGGGCAGATCGTCCACTTCTCTCCTCTGTTTCGGTCACAGTCCAGCGGCCAGGCCACAGAGATCAGCCATCCACCTCATATGAGTATCTCACGCTTATGCTTCATTCATCGCCTCTGTAAAAGTTAATGAGTTTATTCAGAGAGGGCTGCCAAAACAGCATTTATGTTTTAATCAGGATTAACAGTGGCATGGGCTCCTGCACTGATTTTTTATTAATCGCTCTCTTTACACTTCATTACCTTCTCCCTGGCTTCCTCTCAGAAGCTCATTTCCCCTCCCGAACCCACAACTACACAACAGAGATATTTGTTAGAGGACTTGGGAGAATACAGAGAATTGGCCTTAAAAGGCCATTTAGAAAAAGGAATTAGCTTGCGTCTACTGATTGTTTCAGAGCACAGCCTAATTTAATTATATTCAGTACCAGATTTAACCAAAAAACATGACCATGGTGGACTGGAAACTACAAATTACATTGTTTTCAGTTGCATTTCTGAAAATAAATCTAAAGAAAACACTGCAACTCAACTACGTTATGCACATTTTGAGGAAGCCAGTTGTATTTTTGAGTCATAAAAAGCAGCGCGTTGTCTCCTCAAACGTTAATATGCGCTAAAAAACATGTCATCGTTTTTGAAAACCATTACTTTTTTGTAAAACTCCAGAAAATCTAGCGTATAAACACACATTAAGCATTTCCATTTAGGTTTTCTTAAAGCACAACTAATTTGCATAACAATGAAGTAATAGTGTGAGAAAGAAACTGCTAAAAATGTCAATTCTGGTCAGTGTTACTATTAGATTTGCATTATAAAACAGAAACACTGTATTATTAATAGTACTTTTTGAAAAATATGTTTAAAATGTAGTACACTTACATAAGATGAGATGAGACTCCAGTCATGTCTGTAGACTAATATAAGAACGGGTCGCCTCATGGATGCCGCCATATTGAGATCACATGACCGCTCTATTTATCTCATTTGTTATTATTGGACACTTTAACAAATGAATCATGGCTGATTGGTACTTGCACATTTCTATTAGCCTATGTAGAACTAAAAGTAAAGCATTGCTTTTGTATTATGCTACATCCACACCACTAGGTGTCAGTATGTCTAAGTTGACTGTCGACCAACGCAACACAAACAAAAAATGACAGAGTATGCCTTAAAGTGGAATGATATGCAAACAAAAAAAAATCAATGCATTATGCATAGTCACAGCCACAGGATGTAAGTGGTATGCCTTGTTTTCTTTCTGACATTGGCTCTCTCACCTCTCCTCTCTGATACAGACAAGGATTCTATCAGCAGGGCCCAAATAAAATGAGTCTTCCCCTCTCTTGAAAGCTCATTACTTATGACAGCGTATGCCCAGACACTTTAATGCTGATAAACACGTTAGCACACGCTGCTAGCGCTGCTGAAACATAGCCAAGCAGACGGCAGATGGAAAGTGTCAGTGAAGGAGTGGGATGCTGGAGGTAAAGGCAGCACAATGCCGCTGCCTGTCAAAATTACTACACACATCACATATCACACTGCACAAACGCTCTCGCTCTTCAACCACGCAATGACGGCATCCTAAACACACAACGGCACAAAGCTAAGAGACAGAAATATGCACGCTGTCAATCTGAAAGGGAAATTACCCCGGTGGTTATTCAAAGTTACTGTAATGGTTTGTTTTAAAAGTAGTCATGTTAAACTGCTGTGTTTTGCTTCATCGCTTTCATGTCTCCTGAAAGAGCAGTTCCGTGGTAAATAATGTTTAAGGTAATGTGCTGTGAAAAGACGTTAGCAGCATCAAAATCGCATCATTGTCACAGAACACATAGCATCCCTGCTGAAAAAAAAAAAACATATTTTACAGGATGGTTTATAAAGGAAATCTTGCTTGTTAAGCTACTCTAGTTAAAAAGACTGGTAAGTAGACCAGCACACCAACATTTCTAGGTTGTGATTTTGTTTACTGTTGTATACTTGGCATACTTGCTAAAAATACAACTGTGATCGTTGAAACAGCTTTTTGGTGAACTGTGTGGGAATTAACATTATGTTTGAATATACGGCATGTGGTTAGTGTGAGAACTGAACAGCTAGTCAATCACAACAATTAATGCTAGCACATTTAAGATCTAACTTTTGTGAGGAGTTTAAAGAGAGGAAAATAATTTTGTACAATCCTGAATATAATTCGGTGGGAAATGGGGGGAATTATACATTATAACCTTTAAAACTAATGTGCTTTTAATGGCTGTGAAACATTTATGCAATATTCAAGAGTGGGCGAATCATTAACTGCACTTTTTCTGGCTGCTAGATAGATGACTAGCTTCTATACTGGAGCAGAAAAAAGTGAGCGTGTCTCTGGGCGGACAAAAATCAGTCTGAAAACACAAGTATATTTTTCGAGCATCATCTCAGATCCCTTGACAACTTTTCAAAAACTCGACTCGAACGCACCTGAATTTCAATATGGGATTTGGAATGAGCACTCTCATATGCATACTAACAAAGGAGGTTTATTCACAAGGCACTAAAGCTCTGAAGAATTCTAAGGGCTGTAAATCTCTTCATCGGTTCAGCGGATTATAGATGGCAGCTTGTGTTATATAGGAGTGATAATGTTAATGTACTTACATTACTGGACTATAATATGAGAGACTTTTAGGATTACATATCACCTCAGCAGAAAACATTAACTGTATTTTGAATATTCATGTACTTTAGAGTTTTGAACATAGCATGATTAAAGTCTCAATGATTTAATGCAAAGTTTAAAGAGTTGGTCTGTACTTAAACTACTTTCAACATGAAATCAAAATTAACTGTATGTAGTTTCAAAGAACAAAAATGTGCTTTGAAGGAGTATCAGAGCAGTCACTTCCAAAGCATTTTTTTACACAGCACAAAATGAGACTTTTGTTCCTGTTGGTGTATCCATTACCTTGTTAAGCCCTTGTGTATGGGCAAATTCCAATTGGAAGTGACGTGAGCATCCCTATGCCCTACTCCCTCCGAAGGGCAGAACATGACCATAAATGATTAAATTACTCCCTTAAAGTGACCATTGCATGTTCCCCTCACTAACGGACTTGTGGAAGGGCCTTCGTGAAGCGATTAAGTTGTTCAGTTTCGTTTGGAAAGCTCCTACAAATGGTATATATATAGCCCTTGTGTTTCCCTTGTTCCTTGTCAGTTGAAGTTAGCTGTTTCATGTAGATGGTTCCTGTTTCCTGTGCTCTCAATGTTCCTTTGTTATTGGTTTTTTTTTTTTATGCTTGTTTGTTCAGTAAAACCCCTTGCAAATAGATCCGTTTCTCACCTACCATCTCTACAGTCTCATTACATGAACAATACAGTAAAAACTGAAATATGGTTAAATATTATTGCAATTTAAAATTTTCTATTTTAGAATATTTTAAAATGTAATTTATTCCTGTGATAACAAAGCTGAATTTTCAGCATCATTACTTCAGTCTTCAGTCACATGACCCTTCAGAAATCATTATGATATGATTTGTCACTCAAGAAATATTTCTTATTATTATCAGTGTTGAAACAGATGCTTTTTATGGAAACTGTGATATATTATTCAGCATTATTTGATGAATAGAAAGTTCAAAAGAACAACTTGAAATTTAAACCTTTTGTAACATTATAAATGTCTTTACTGATCCATTTAATGTCCTTGCTAAATAAAATTATTAATATTAATATAAATACCCCAAACTTGTGAACAATAGTGTACATTATAATGTTCCACTGTAGCGCTTACAACAGGTATAATTTTAATACCAACCATAATATAAAAATAATTATCATGCTTGATAATTATCAATATGGAATTTTAATATCTACGCATCCCTATTAAAATTTGTAATATAAAATCCTCACAAAATTGCATTCCGAGTACCAAAGCCATGTCCTATCTAGTGAGGAGCACCAGTCATGCTTGCTACAACAAATGACACTATGTAGCAGGTCAGTGATGATCTACTGTCTGTGACTGTGTCAGAGAAAAAACAGTAGGCCATGCATAAATACCAGCATAGCCTGTCTACCACCATTCCATTCTGTCAGCTTCAATACCAGCTCCCCTTATCACTGCTCAGCAGAGGGACATCCCATAATGACAGAGTCCCATCACCAGCTTTACATGCCTCAGTAAATGGACAGAGTTGGCAGGATGTAGCAAGGCCACTGGGCTATGTCCACAAACAACTACATATATATATATATACAGTGGCCCTTGCAAATGTAGAAAACTGGCTACCGCAGGACTCAGGCTCTGGGGGAGATGTTGCCTGGGCTACAAATTGGATTCTGACAGGCCGCAATCCTATTAAATGAAGAAATATGGAGGCAGGAGAATGGAGATGCAGTAGTGGCTGGCAGCTTCACGGAAGATCAAGCAGCCAAAAGGAAGATCCCCGCCCTGTTCCATCCAGGCGGTTGATGAATTGTCTAAAGCATCCGCTCTGTTTTGCTAAAATAAATGGTGGAGCTGTCACCAAACATGAGATCATCAGCTCAGAGAGACATTACATCTTCTGTGCATTTCAATTGCCTTGATTGTCCCCAATAGTGTTTTTTTTTAAACACTTTAAAAATGTTTGAACGCCTTTGCATTATATAACAAAAAAAAAAAAAATCAATCCAAGTGGCATTTATTTGAAAGATTTAGGGGCAGATTTACTAAACAGGGCAAATTAGCGTGAGAGCGCAATTCCAAAAAAGCGCAGCTGGGAGTGGAAAGTTCTGCGAGTGATCTACTGACAACAAGCAAATTAAAGAACACAGACACAGATCGTTTCCATAATGACCAACGCAATCTTTTTTTGGGCGGTAAACAATGCCGCAAACACCAGTACATTGACGAGCGCAAACCGTAGTAAATCACCTTGCGTGATTCATTTAAATACTCTCCTCCCATAAATTTTGCGCCTGAAAGGGAAACTCCTACAAATGCATATGCAATAAGGTCAGCCACAAAAATAACTGTGTCCATGCCTTTTCAGCGCTAATTTTTCACTGCGTGTCCTTGGTAAATCCTGATAAAAGTTTTTTAATGCCAAAACAGGGTTTGCGCTGGCGTAAGTTGTTAATAAATCTGGCCCCTACAGTTTTCAAAAAAGTAAAATTACATTAAAATATGATTATGGAATGATCTCCACAGGTTTATACAACAACAGCGCTCCAATGGCTTGTTGTACATGCATATGCATGTGGTCATAAAAAGTATTCAAAATAATGGACATAATGCATACTTAAACCTAAACTACAATGCTGGAGAATCACACTGAAAGATGCCACAGAATGAGACAAGAACAGCACAACATAACCTTTAACCACTCGAGTAAGTGCTCAGAATGGATTCTCCACAAGTGAGAGCAGGAAAAATTCAATATGGGGCTTCCACACACCGTCCGGCCCTCTTCATGTTTGCCGTAGTGTGATAGCACAAGAGTCATTAATTTCCACGAAAGAGTATGAGATGAGAGCAGGAGAGAGTGGCCATCTTGCCTCTTCTCACCTGCTCCCCGCGCACATAGCCTCTCCTGACTGCCGCACAACCAAGAGATAGCATCTCTGCCACTGAAAGCAATTTCTCCCTGCCATTAGGAGATAGAATGGATGCTTTTGCCGAGGCAGAGGCCATTGGAGTGCGTCTATACTTTGGTGTTTGCTGTGGCCGTGCAGTGAAAAGGTTCGAGTAGAGAATGTGCAGTTGAGCCATATTTTGGCCAAGATGAGGAGATGCACTGGAGGACTGCGGATGTGGACGCATGAAACTGATTCTGAACACAAAGTTTCTGATATGACTTCAAAGACTCAGAAATTAAGTTTTGTCTTTTTATTTAAAATTTTTGACTTTTTACGTAAATTTAAAAACTTTAATTAAAGCAGAGTATTAATATATATATATATATATATATATATACAGGTGCTGGTCATATAATTAGAATATCATCAAAAAGTTGATTTATTTCAGTAATTCCGTTAAAAAAGTGAAACTTGTATATTATATAGACTCATTACATGCAAAGTGAGATATCTCAAGCCTTTATTTGTTATAATTTTGATGATTATGGCTTACAGCTTGTGAAAACCACAAAATCAAAATCACAGAAAATTTGAATATTACATGAAATCACACAGTAATTACACAGTAATCCCATGGTCATTGAACCAGGTTTTGGTTCTTTTGGCAGTGTGGGCAGGTGCAAATGAAGGAAGCATGAAGTGCTCTGAAAATGTCCTGGTAGACGGCTGCGTTGACTCTGGATTTAATAAAGCACAGTGGACCAAAGTCCTCTTTTCTGATGAGAGCAAATTTTGCATCTCATTTGGAAACCAAGGTCCCAGAGTCTGGAGGAAGAATGGAGAGGCACACAATCCAAGACGCTTGAAGTCCAGTGTGAAGTTTCCACAGTCTGTGTTGGTTTGGGGAGCCATGTCATCGGCTGGTGTTGGTCCACTGTGCTGTCCACTCAACGCAGCCGTCTACCAGGACATTTCCAGAGCACTTCATGCTTCCTTCAGCAGACAAGCTTTATGGAGATGCTGACTTCATTTTCCAGCAGGATTTGCACCTGCCCACACTGCCAAAAGAACCAAAACCTGGTTCAATGACCATGGGATTACTGTGTAATTACTGTGTGATTTCATGTAATATTCTAATTTTCTGAGATTTTGATTTTGTGGTTTTCACAAGCTGTAAGCCATAATCATCAAAATTATAACAAATAAAGGCTTGAGATATCTCACTTTGCATGTAATGAGTCTATATAATATACAAGTTTCACTTTTTTAATGGAATTACTGAAATAAATAAACTTTTTGATGATATTCTAATTATATGACCAGCACCTGTATATATATATATATATATATATATATATATATATATACATACAGGTAATGTGGTGACAATCATTGTGCGAAAAAGTGTGACAGTATTCAGTACTGATTTCACTTCTCATTCTGTCCTCTTTTTACCTTTTGCATACACATGTCAATTGTCTGCTTACACATAAACATTCCTAAATAGGAAAACCAATGCTTTTGACTAAACTGTGCAAAAGTCTCCTGCAGTTTTGTTTTTGAAAGCTTGCTGCTGTGTAATTTGCACTCCTGTGCTGTGAGACCACCTGCATTTAAGTGCTGCTGTTACAAAGGAGAACAGAACTCCACTCAACACTGCAATTTTTTCCAGGTCCAACTACAGGCTGTAGGGAAGAAAATGAGTGTGATACTCCATACACAGCAAACAGTGAACACTGAATCAAATTTAAATTCCTTTAAAGTTCCAAGAAACAAACAGTAAATATCTCAAACTGTATGGACCATGAAAGGACAAGAAAGAAGGCAGCAGAAGAAACAAATAACAACAGCATACCATTCATGTAACCACAAAATACACAAGATCAATATATGGTGCAGTGTGACCATTTTTTTTTTTTTTTTTTTTAGTGTGGTTGCACATTTAAACTGGAAACCACTCAACTACTGCTGAAGGTGAAGCCATGTGCCATGTGAGGGTCTGCCTTTAAAAAACTGACAGCCACGAAAAATGAAAATGTATTGCTCCAGGCAGAGGTAAAATCAAACCTGCAGATGGCTTCTAACAGAGCCTACAAAGAAGTGTTGAGTAAAAAATAGAGAAATAAACAAGTGTTTTGGGCCAGTATCAAAAACGGTGCCATTTGTGCTAGAACATTTCAGGAAAATGTTTCAAATATATCATTATTTATCATTTATCAGATATATCACTATTTATCATTTATATTCCAAATACAATTACTTTTGAAAGGGATATAGATAGCTAGACTGCTAGATCTACAGATGGAGACGGAATCATAAAACACAAAACACCCTGTAATATTATTTCAATGCAGCTAAATTTAGTATTCTGTTAATTATATCAGTAGTAAGGTACCATTTAATGAGAGTACTCATAATAAAGAAAAAAAGTGAATAGGATGCTATATTACAATAAAAGATAATTTAAAAATAGCCTACAGGTAATGGTGTTTCACATTAAAGTAAAAACGCCATGAGCACAATTGCTAATGTTCTCAATGTTGGTAATATTAAACATGCTGAATGTAAAGCCGCAAGGTCACTTTACTTTTTATAATAAGCCATTAAATGACAGATGAGGTTTGTCGCATGTCAATCAACCTTTCGGCCTCTCCACATGGCTAGCCTCAAAGGGAGGCAGTGAGATGTGTTAGCACTCTGTGTCCACCTTACAGGGGTGGCAGGTGTGAAATCTGTGTGTGCAGTGGAGTGGAAGGAGGAAAATATCAGGGAGACGTCAGGTGAAGACAGGGAGACAGCCTGCCAGTCTTTAAATATGAGCAGGACAGCAACCTTTGAACTTGAGGAAGTATCCGAAATATAAGTGTCCAACGGAGAAGGAGGGAAGCTTTGTTTATTCTTTCTCTTTACTTTCAAATTTCCTTCTCTCTTTCCTTCCCTTTTTCCTTTCTTCCCTATTTTTACGTTGTTTTTTTTCCCTATTTTCCTTCCTTTCCTATTACCTTCCTTCCATTTTCCTTCCTTCACAAGAAAGCAACAAAAAAAGGAGGTAACAAGTAAAAGGGGGAATAATGGAAGAAAAGAAACAAAGAAAGGAAGAAAGTAATTGAAAAAGAATAGAAGAAAAGAGAGAAAGATGAAAGAAAAGAAGGAAGGAAGGAATGAAGAACAGAAAAGTGAAGGAAGTGGAAAAGGAAAGTTGGAAGGAAAGAGAAAGAATTGAAGAAAAGTAACAGCAAGAAGGAAGAAAGCAAGCATGGCAGAAAGGAAGGAAGGAAGGAAGCCAGGGAGGGAGTAAGAAAGGAAGGAGGGAGTAAGAAAGGAAGGAAGGAAGGAAGGAAGGAAGGAAGGAAGGAAGGAAGGAAGGAAGGAATAATGGGGAAAAGGAACAAAGCAAAAAGAAGGAAGAAACAAAGAATGAAGAAAGGAATGTATGGACGAAAAGAAAGAATAGAAGAAAAGAGAGAACGATGAAAGAAAAGAAGGAAGGAATGAAGAAAAGAAAAGTGGAGGAAGAGGAAAAGGAAGCAGGGAAGGAAAGTTGGTAGGAAAGAGAAAGAGTTGAAGAAAAGAAACAGCAAGAAGGAAGGAAGGAAGCTAGGAAGAATGCACGGAGGAAAGAAAGAAAGGAATAAATTAGTGAATAATGAACGAATGAAGGAAAAGGGGAATAATGGAAAAAAGAGGAAGAAGGAAGAAACAAAGAATGAAGAAAGGAATGTATGAAGGAAAACAAAAGAATAGAAGAAAACAGAGAAAGATGAAAGAAAAGAAGGAAGTGGGAAAGAAAGGAGGGAAAGCTTGAAGGAAAGATAAAGAATGGAAGAAAGAAGCAGTAGGAAGGAACAAAGAAAAAAGGAAGAAAGGAAGGAAGGAAGGCAGGAAGGCAGGCAGGAAGGAAGGAAGGAATGAAGAAAGAATGGAAGAAACAAAAGAAAATAAGGAATGAAGAAAAGAAAAAAATTAACGGAATAAAAGAAAGCCAAAAGATGGAAGGAGTGAAGGAAAGCTGAGGAAGAATGGAAGAGAAGAAAAAGCAAGGAAGAAGAAACAAAAGAAGGAAGGACGGAAAAGAGGAAAAGAGGAAGAATGGAAGAAAAGATACAAAGCAAGCAAGAAAGGAAAAAAAACTTGATTAAAGGAAGGAATAGACAGAAAGAAAAACAGAAGAAAAGAAAAATGGAGGAAGAAATGAGAGGAAGGGGAAAGGAACAAAAAAGTTGTTTTGTCATTTTTAATCCAGTGTTTTGTTTTCCTGTCACAGTTTTGCTTTCTCTTGATTTCCCAAGTGAAAGTTTAATCAGTACAGTGTGAAGAAAGGAAAATTGACCATGGGATTAATCCAATAAACACACAACAACCCCTCCCTAGAAAGTACAATGTCTGAGGGCGCTTTATGGAAGGCTGATGATTAGAAGCGAGAGAAATAAATGCGCTGCGCAAAAGAAAAAAAAAGAAAAAAATCCAGAAATGTGATTAAACTCCTGCTCAAAGTTTGCCATGCATCAAAAATAAGAGCTAAATGACAAACAATATGCTGGAGCGGTGAGAGCACAGCCTCGGGCGAGTATTACCACTGCCGTAATTTCGGCATAACTATGTCTGTTATCTGCGTAAATTCACAGAAAACAACATTCCTCTGCGCATCACAGGAAAAACTGACTATGAGAGGGGAAACTGTTGAAGATCAACTCATTTAGGCATTTTATCATTCATTAAAAAGTATTCTGAATGCAGCACTCAATATCTTTTCATCCGTCAGGAGAGGAGGGACAGGGTCCCATCACTGTGGTGAGGTGTAATTGTGTCCTGTGGCAGGCAGCCATGCTTTATCTGGCAGACAGACATGAAGGACAAGCGACACCTGCTAGGAGAGAGACACATCTAGATAACCATGACAAGCCCAGAACTGATTCAATCACAGATTTCCTCACAGTCATCACCGCAAACCTCTATCCTTCAGACGTCTGCACACCCATGGGTGGCAAGACACCTGCTGATGAGGGAGCTCTCGGCTGGAAGGAGACTTTTTCCCTCTCGCTGCGGTCGAAAAACATCAACCGCCGTGATATCTCCCAGTTGGAACGCAAATTGACAGAGCACCTTCGTGCATCTGATTACGGATGCCAATCTGCTGAAGTGTCAAAACAACAGTATCGGCTGTTTCATTCGCCCACGCTTCAACTGAATGCCATTCATCTTTATGGATTGTCTTTGGACTCACTGTTAATTTGACACAAATGAAACTCCAGGGACAATTTCTCAAATAAGGGAGTTGCAAAAAGCCGATCCTCTGGTGACATTCACTAAAGGGCCCCACCTGGATGTAATCCAAATGTCATCAGAACGCGATCGATGGTTTAGCCTGCCCTTGCCGCAGCAAGGGGAACTCACAAGGGAAGAGACTCGTCCAGAGACGTTAGAACATCGGATTTAAAAGCGATGCTGCAGAACTGATTCTCTCCTGCTTTCTTGTTTTGCCAGAAGCGAATGCATTCTTGCACCATAACACATATTAATTGTGTCATGCTTGCAGTTAGTCTAGATAAGGACGTATTTAAAAATATTCCAGCCAGTCTGTTTCTGAGAAAAAAACTCCCTCTGAAAAGTTTTACCAACCTTTTGATAAACCCACTGAACCATTAAAGTTTGCTACAAATGTCAAGAGAAATAACTGAAGTAATCTTGTTTTTAATGAAAGTGCTGGGCCTTTCTATCTACTAATTATTCTAATGGTAAGGCATAAAACTGAAGTGCCATTTAAGCAAAGGAAATTCCTTACTACAAAAAAAAACAAAAAAACACAACATATGACTTAAGGTATGGTAAGAATTTGTTCAGCAAGTTTGTTCTGCTTGTGAGTTTGACATGTTCTGTGAACCGATGCTCAGAGGAAACGATAAGCTGTCGCCTCAATTAATAGACCTAGCGGATTCAACTTGTTTACATTAAAGCACTAAAAGCAGCTCATCTGTGTTTATGATTAAATCCCATGGTTTAATAGACAGCATAATTTAATAGACAGATGGCCAGACAGACAGCAAGACAGACAGACAGACGAACAGACAGATAGAAAGACAGACAGCAAGACAGACAGACAGACAGACGCCAGACAGACGAACAGACAGATAGAAAGACAGACAGACAGACAGACAGACAGCAAGACAGACAGACAGACAGACGCCAGACAGACGAACAGACAGATAGAAAGACAGACAGACAGACAGACAGCTAGACAGAAGGACAGACAGACAGACGGACAGAGACAGACGGACAGACAGACAGACAGACAGACGGACAAACAGACAGACAGACGGACAGACAGACAGACGGACGGACGGACGGACGGACGGACAGATGGATAGACAGCTAGACAGCTAGACAAACAGACAGACAGACGGACAGACAGACGCCAGACAGACGAACAGACAGACAGACAGACAGACAGACAGACAGACAGACAGACAGACAGACGAACAGACAGACAGACGGACAGACAGACAGACGGACGGATAGATGGATAGACAGCTAAACAAACAGACAGACAGACAGACAGACAGACAGACGAACAGACAGCTAGACGGACAGACAGCTAGACGGACAGACAGACGGACAGACAGATGGACAGACAGACAGACAGACAGACAGACGAACAGACAGCTAGATGGACAGACAAACAGACGGACAGACAGACAGACAGACAGACAGATGGACAGACAGACAGACAGACAGACGGACGGACGGACAGACAGACGGATAGATGGATAGATGGATAGACAGCTAGACGGACAGACAGACAGCAAGACAGATGGACAGACAGACAGACAGACGAACAGACAGCTAGATGGACAGACAAACAGATGGACAGACAGACAGACAGACAGACAGATGGACAGACAGACAGACAGACAGACGGACGGACGGACAGACAGACAGACAGACAGACAGACAAACAGACAGACGGATAGATGGATAGATGGATAGACAGCTAGACGGACAGACAGACAGCAAGACAGACGGACAGACAGACAGACAGAAGCCGGAAAGACAGACAGACAGATGGACAGACAGACAGACAGATGGATAGACAGAGAAAAAGAGAGACAGAAAGATGAAGCAGTAAACCAGAGATTAAAAGGAGCACAAACACTTCTCACACACGGACACAGGCCCATTTCACAGGGAAGATTGCGCGTCACCTCCTGTTTGTGCGCGTGCCCTTACCTACGGCCTCAATTAAAAGCGACGGAGGGGAAACACTCCACGGGATTGTTCCAAACATCACGGATGAAGCGGGAAAAGAAGGCTGAATAAATAAACAGAGGGAGAGGGGTGATGGAGGTGCAGCGGAGAGAGCTGGAGCGCTGACAGTAAGTGATGTGTGGTTTACTCTCCAGAAGCGGCTGGGAGAAGAAATCACTTCCCAGGCAATAATAAACATGATCTGCAGCCCCCAGTGCCACTTCTCCAGCTGCCCTCTCCCTCCCGCCAATAGAAATGTCAAGATGTCCAGGCAGGGGAGCTTATTTTAGAATAGGAGTGCACAGGTCTCACCTCCAGACTTTATTACAGCATACACACTTAACCCAAACGCCTGTTTCACATGTCTGGCCATCTGCAACACAGCTGTCTGTGGCTCTGAACGTCATGGATGCATGCAAATTCATATTCCTGCAGTCTTAAAACTTTTAATAAGAGAAAAAAATTGTCCACTGCAAAGTACAAAACAGTTAGCCGAGCAACAAAACTGCAACAATATTACAGTAATATTCCATGAAAGTAGTGCAGGTTTCGGAATGATTTTTGTTTTCTTGGTTCTCCATCAAACAGACAATTCGGCCACCAGAGCAAAAACTAGACCTTCATAGCACAGTGTAATTTTAGTACCATTGATATACTATTGTGGTATTTGTTAATATTTTGAATTAGACTTTAGTGCTATGTTGTTGTTGATTTGTTTTTGTATTTTAGTTGTAGTAATTTAGTTTTAGTAATTGTAGTAGAAATTATTTTAGTAGTAATTAGAAATGTTGCTAAAACTAGATGTACCGCATGGCGGTACAAAATATGACCGCCGCTCAGGCCTGCACTGGCTTTCCACAAAAAATATACTTATACTTATACATACTAAGTATGAAAAATCTGTGATTTTTTTTTCAAAGGACCCTCCCATTCAATTTCTACAAACTTCTACCAAACGGTTGAGGTGCCTGTTGATGGTAAAAGTCAGTTATCTGACTTTGGCATGGGTTTGTTGTGTTTTACTGAAATAAAAAACATTTTTTCCCCAAAAAAGTGGTTTTATCTTGTAGCCCTGGTCCCAGAGTTTTTAAAAAAAACAATGTTAACAAAATTAAACTCATTCCCACTGTACCTAGTAGAACACTTAAGTAAATGTCCCATTGAAATTAATGGGATTTTATGGATTTAGGTGAAGAAAGTGTACACATAATACATTTTGTTCTGTACCATGAAGAGAAAACTGATTCAACTATATAAACTATATATTTTCTGAAAGCGTCGACTCTCAGGATGTGATCTAACATGGCATGAAACATGTCCCACCCACCTCATTAGTATACTGCCCAAGCATAACACATTGGGTATTGGTAAATCGGGTATATGGCTGATACCTAAAAAAAGTAGTAGTATGTGCATGTCTGTCTGTGTGTGTGTGTATGTGTGTGTGTTTGTGTATGTGTGTGTCTGTGTGTGTGTGTGTCTGTGCGTGTATGTATGCGTGCGTACATGTGTGTGCGCGTGTGTGTTTGTGTGTGTGTGTCTGTGCATGTGGATTTGTATGTGTGTGTATGGGTGTGTGTGTCTGTGCGTGTGGATGTCAGTGTGTGTGCATGCTTGCGTTTGTTTGTATTCCTGCATGTGTGTGTGTGACAGTATCATCCTAAACCAGCAACCCTTCGCTCAACACCACCATCTACAGGCTGATGAGTGTACAGTCACTAAATGTGCACATAAATTAATTTACTTTATACCCCCCCCCCCCATGGATGAAATTCTACGAAACTTAGCATACCCCCAGAGGATGTCAAGTTAATCATACACATGAAATATGGTGCAGTTCTGAACATCTCAACTGAAGATAGGGGCGATTAAAGCAGAATAATATTGCATTTTCATTTTTTATGGGAAGGGGCGCAAATCACAAATGAGTGATTATGGGCTAGGTTGATGTGGGCCCTTAAGACCAACATACCATAAAAATGTCTTCATCCTCGGTGCCACGGTTCAGGTAGTTATTTAGGAAAAACTGCATTTTTTGGGTTTGGGGGGGCCCAGCGCGGGGGGGGAGTGGCCCCCGGGGACCAAACGAAATTTTTCCGTAAAAGTCTAGTGGGGCTACATGCCCACCAAATTTCATGTTCCCCGGTGTTTCGGTGTCCCTGGTATCGTTGACAAAAAATTCAGTAGATGACGGGAAAAAAAACAAAAAAAAAACTTTGACAATCCCTATATGACCGCTTTCGCTAGCTATGCTAGCGGTGGTCATAATAAAATGTTACCTTTTTGTCTATTTAGTTTTATGTATATAATATAATATAATATAATATAAATTAAACAAACATGGTATGTGACGATCGTGTATGTGTGTGTGTGTGTGTGTGTGTGTGTGTGTGGTCAATTGTTGTCTACAGAGAGCATAAAGCAATCAAAACTATTTGTTAATTTATTGATAATGAACTTTTGATTATGACTGTCTATATCATGGGTTTTCAGTCTTTCTAATCACACAGATCCCTAAAAATGACAATTCTTTAATATAATATAATATAATATAATATAATATAATATAATATAATATAATATAATATAATATAATATAATATAATATAAATGGATGAATGCGTCGATTGACCAATCAGTATCAAGTGTTCCAGAGCACCGTGTAATGAGACACTATAACTACTGCGCTCTGCTAGTAGATAATGAAAGCCTAAATGTCATATAGAGATGATAAAACTGCGATAAGCTTAAATAAAAGGCTCATTACGGTAATGATCTTTCTGAATGGTGGAGGTCTATTTCCATATCGTGAAATCATTAACAGCTAATAAACGACATACTGTGATGATGGTTCTAAATTATAAACTATTATCTTCACAGTGTGTTGTTTATTGGATGTTAATGATACAAATTTCTTGACAACATTCTATTGCCCAAATACAAAACTGGTGGCTTTCAAATACACACAAAAATTACTTCATTTTCAAATGTAACGACGCGATATGAGGCTAAAAAACCGCTGGAGTACCTGGAGTTTTGGTCACGTGTAGGCCTGGTTTTGTTTACCCATTAGAAAAAGCAAATAACATAATTACCAATCCCAAGGTTTAGCTCGAGATAGTAAACATAGTTACAACTCCATTTAGTCACTCTGATTAGCTCTGATTCGTAATTACCCAGCTTTGCCTTGTCTCCATGTTTAGCTTTTATTCAATAAATGTTTATTGTGAGCTGACTGACAGTTGGCACTTTGCAGTTTGGTGGCGTTACAGGTGCACGGCCTTGAAAATGTGCCAAATGCCTCGAAACTTCCTTGTTTTTTTTATATACCGCCCTTCAAAACCTTCTCACAGGTTTTGAGTGTTGAGTGTTGGAACTCTCATAGCACAATAAAATGATCTTGTGTGCATTTTAAGACTGCATTATTCTCGCTCTGTCTTAGAAAGCTTAGGATTTGTATGACCGGTAGTTTTAATAGAAAAGGGTGAAAGATGAGTGAGAGAGAGAAAGAGACACAGTCTGTCAAGGACAGAAAAATAAAAGCAAGACATCCAGACATGCTAGCGCAAAGTTTCGTTCGCTCAGCAGGCCTCATCTCGCTAGCATGTGTGATTATGTGCGCGGGGCCGGAGTTTAGTTTTCAGTTAGGAGATTAAATTGCTGTAGCATTTCCAGTGCCGTCCTCAGCTGTCAGCGATAGCCGTGAGCTGCCAGCTGAAGGTGAGGCAATGATTTGTGGTTTAAGGGAAGTAATTTCATAGAGGGCCGATTCAGGATTCTTCAGAAAAGCATAGGCACAGAAACTCAGAGGCCCCGTGGCAACCATTTGATTAGTTTTGCCCTTGATGTGCCATTATAGACTGCGCATTCGAACCTCACTATTGTGTGGATGGCCAAAGTAAAAACAGCGGAATAAATACGGAAAATGTCTCATGCAGATGTTTAAATAATAGTGCAGTTTGACATTCTGGTATTCATATAATAAAAAAAAACAATAGATAAAAAGTTCTGGAAAGACGAAGTGTGAAAGTGCAATGATTTGTAATGAAGGATTTGTAATGAATTCACTCACCTGACGAGTTGTGTCCACAGGCATTCATAAAAAGGGGGGAGAGAGAAAAAGAGAGAGAGATTTTATTAGTTTTTCCGAATGCTGGTGGAGTCAAAAAATTGAATCAGAGTTAATATTCAAACAAAGGAAACGGATTCTTAATGTACTCAAAGAAAGCGTGAGCGTGCTGCTCACATTACAGTAAACACTCCCTCAATCGAAGAAAGGCAACGGTATATCTAACTCCTCCATAAATCATCTCATATTGTGGATTCAAGCACAATTAACATCATTTGTGATGTTGGGAGACTAGACGTGGTGAGCCAATGAGGAGCAAAGAGCAAGAGCACAATTGAGCCAGAGAGGAGGAGTGTCTCGTCTTCGTGCTCTTCATTGTGCCTGGCATGTTGTTCTGAGGAATGCCATCTTCAAAAAAAAGAACTTTAACATATGCGTATGAAAAATGCATGGGCACACTTTGATTTTTGAAAAGAGATCGCTGGAGAAAAGGTCTTTGGGGCTGGATGTTTTGTCTGCATCATTTTGTTGGACTGCATATGACTCTTTCATTTAAAGGCACACTATGTAAGTTTTCGCCACTAGAGGTCGCTTTTTCGAAACAAAGGCGTTGAGTGTGTTAAAAGTCATAATGCTACTCTGTGCGTTCGCTACTATGCGGCTACTATGAGACACTTGTTGCACACTGCAGTGAGCTAGAATTGATATTAGGTATGGTAAAACATGGTACTCGCAGTAAATCAAGAAAATGAGATTTAAACAATAAGACTGTGTTGAGCTACATAACAATGATTAGTTGTCTGTTGATGAACTTATCCAAACAGTTGCTCACCTGTCTAGTAAAACACATAAATGTTAAAGCGTCTTTGGTGTTTCCATGGTTTCTACTCAATAAAACCGGAAATCGGGGGTAACGCCGGTATGATGTCATTGACAGGCGACGCACAGACACAGTCCGTGTCCTGGTTAAAATAGCTTATTTCTCTGGATTTAAACATTCTTGAAAACATTTGGGATAATGTAAGTCAACAAAATATATAACATTGTTCTAGTGGTTTTTGGATATTTTAATCCAAAAATATTACATATTGTGCCTTTAAATAAATGTTTTTCTGCACACAAGAGCAGGACAAAGGGACTTTAGCTGTTTTGTTTTGATTTAAAGGAAATTACAACTGGGTCATTCCATGTCAACTCAAGATGGTCCAGAGGGTAATTTTAATTTTGATTAAAAAAAATTCTTCAGAAAGAAATGCATAAATGAAGCAGAAAGCCAAAATATTAAATGTCATGGATGTATTTACTGCGTAATCAAATATTTTGTAGAGGGGGGTCAAAATGACAATTTTCACCTGGAAATTGGAGCACAATTACAGGGGGGTAAAAAATTCTTTATAAAGATGGCAGCATAATTATTTTATTTTATTTACTCCACAAAATAGTGGATTAAATATAGATATAAATATAAATATATATCCATGACATTTAATTTGTTGGCTTCATCACTACTTATGTTTGTTTTTCTTCAGAAAAATATTAACAAAATCAAAAATTTGAGCTGGGGAACTTTCAGAAATTTGGTTGATTTCACACAGAATAACCCGACTGTTATTCTATGGCGATGCATTAAAATAGATTTCAAATAGGCCTAAACGCTCTTTTAATCTCTCTATTAATCATTTTCTATTCGTCAAAGAATCCTGAAAAAAAAAATAATAATAAAGCAACTCAACTGTTTTCAACATTGATAATAAGAAATGTTTCTTGAGCACCAAATCAGCATATTAGTCATTTCTAAAGGACCATGTTAAACTGAAGACTTGATATTTGCCGTCACAAGAATAAATTACATTTTAATATATATTCTAATAGAATATAGTTATTTTAAAATAATATAATGTAATAATATTTCACAATATTTGAGTTTTTCCTGTATTTTTGATCCTTAGTGAGCATAAACATTATTGCTTTATGGACCCTAAACTTTTAAATGGTAATGTATATATTTTTAGACATAGTTATTGTTATCTGGAATCACAATTATTGTTGTTGTTTTTTTTTTTTCAGAAAATCTTCTTCGGACTAACTGTACGTACGGTAAAATACGAGGCAGTGACATTTGAGAGTGGGAGATGAAACCAAAAAGTATGTGATAAGGCTCATATGAGGTGGTGAGGCTCTATTGTCAGGCTGGAAAATCAGATGTGGAGCCTGAGGAAGTCCTCATGTGTTAAGCTTGAAGTAAATGAAAGTAGCTGAACTGATAAGCTGATCGATTCTCCAGATACACTGACCGGCAGATGCCCTTGAGTGATGTGATTTGATAACCAGCGTATTGGATTTTCAAGGTTCCTGATGAATACAACCCCGACACACTGAGTCAGTCTGGCAAACAAGAAACAATATGAACATGGACTGTTTAGAGGACCTTGAACAGGATTGTAGGATTAATGTTTTAATTGTTAATAAAAGCAGAAATAATTTCTAGTATACATATGTAAATCTTTTTTGTCAGACGATTTATCATTTCAGCATCCTACTCATCCACTTCAGTGTGTAGTACATTTGAGACATTCTGCAGAATCTGTAACTAAAAAAAGAGGAACTGTGCTTTTCATTCTCCCTCTGATGCGTTTACAGTGAGGCCCCAATAATCACTGACTGTCCAGAACAGCTCAAGTGAAGCTCAACTAGGAGCTCCTGTCAAGGAGGCAGGAAATAATTCACCCTTGTAACCTTTTTCAAATGCTTTAAAAATAAGTAACAGAACTCTAAATCAGTCTATAGAATGATAATCTGCTGAATAAAAATACAAATACAAAATAATCTGCTACAAAACAAAAACAAAACAACAACGAAGACAAACCAAACCAAACCAAGATTAAAATGTACAATAAAATAAAAAACGTGAAAAAAGACAGATTAACTACCTGCAAAAATAAATATCTCAAAATATCCTCAAACTGAGAACAATCTAATACAGATCTTAAAGTAAAATAAAATAAAAAGTATATATATATACATATATACAGGTGCTGGTCATAAAATTAGAATATCATCAAAAAGTTTATTTATTTCAAGAATTCAACTTAACAGGTGAAACTAATATATTATATAGACTCATTACATGAAAAGTGAGATATTTCAAGCCTTTATTTGTTATAATTTTGATGATTATGGCTTACAGCTTATGAAAACCACAAAATCAAAATCTCAGAAAATTAGAATATTACATGAAATCACACAGTAATTACACAGTGATACCATGGTCATTGAACCAGGTTTTGGTTCTTTTGGCAGTGTGGGCAGGTGCAAATCCTGCTGGAAAATGAAGGAAGCATGAAGTGCTCTGAAAATGTCCTGGTAGACGGCTGCGTTGACTCTGGATTTAATAAAGCACAGTGGACCAAAGTCCTCTTTTCTGATGAGAGCAAATTTTGCATCTCATTTGGAAACCAAGGTCCCAGAGTCTGCAGGAAGAATGGAGAGGCACACAATCCAAGATGCTTGAAGTCCAGTGTGAAGTTTCCACAGTCTGTGTTGGTTTGGGGAGCCATGTCATCGGCTGGTGTTGGTCCACTGTGCTGTCCACTCAACGCAGCCGTCTACCAGGACATTTCCAGAGCACTTCAAGCTTCCTTCAGCAGACAAGCTTTATGGAGATGCTGAATTCATTTTCCAGCAGGATTTGCACCTGCCCACACTGCCAAAAGAACCAAAACCTGGTTCAATGACCATGGGATTACTGTGTAATTACTGTGTGATTTCATGTAATATTCTAATTTTCTGGGATTTTGATTTCGTGGTTTTCATAAACTGTAAGCCATAATCATCAAAATTATAACAAATAAAGGCTTGAAATATCTCACTTTGCATGTAATGAGTCTATATAATATATTAGTTTCACCTGTTAAGTTGAATTCTTGAAATAAATCAACTTTTTGATGATATTCTAATTTTATGACCAGCACCTGTATATTAGGGCTGTCAAACGATTAATCGCGATTAATCGCATCCAAAATAAAAGTTTGTTTTTACATAATATATGTGTGTGTACGGTGTATAATTATTTTCTATATATAAATACACACACATGCATGTATATATTTAAGAAATATTTGCATGTATATACTGTGTATATATATTTATATTATATATAAATATTTTATATATAAATAACACATTTTCTTAAATATATATATATGCATGTGTGTGTATTTATATATAGAAAATAATTATACTCCGTACACAGACATAAATTATGTAAACACAAACTTTTATTTTGGATGCGATTAATCGTGATTAATCGTTTGACAGCCCTAATATATATATATATATATATATATATATATATATATATATATATATATATATATATATGTAAGTAAAAATAATTAAAATATAAACTAAAATAAAAAGATTTAAATAAAAAGTATAAAATAAAATATAAAAAGGCACCTGCAAAATCTTACATTTTTAACCAAATACAAATATCCTCAAAACTGACTACAACCAGCTTAAAATTTTTTATGTTTTATTTTTACTTATTCAGTTGTGATTCAGTTCTGATATCCTTGCAGTCTGCTTGAGCATTTGCTGAAATGCTGTTTCAATTCTAAACAGAGAACAATGACTTTGCGCTCTCGGTTTGTTTGCTCAGAGATCTGAACAGACTTTGGGAGGATGTGACCTGGAGCTTCACCTACTTTGGCCGCTTTACCCCTTCTAAGGGTTTAAATTTCTCCTCTAAGATTTGTAAATAGACTCCCTCTCCTTGGTTTGAAGCAATTATGTTTCGTATTAACCCACACCCTGTAAAGGCTCCGAGACAGCTGTGTGGGTCTAGAGGCAAGAAGCCGTTGCAAGAAGCGAAATTAATTAACATGTAGTTGCTCTGCCATTTCTACGCTTATGAGACTCACTGAGGCTTCACGTCGCTGCAAAACTCAAGTCATTATAAACTTAAGGGAGATGCCATTAAATTCAATAACCAAGGACAATTTGTTTCTTTGCTTAACCTTTTCCCTGCTAATGTTAGTGGATAGATCTCATAAAATGTCATTTATACTGCCCTCCACTTCATGACAGAGTTAGAATCTAGATATTTCTCTCCTTTCCACTGTGCTGTTTCCACTAAAATATCACTAAGGCTCTAAAATTCCTAGTCTCCAGAGTCCATCAAGGGATATGAGTTCAAATCGGAAGCATACATTTTGGTGACACTATCCCTCCCCAACCAGGGAGCCGTCCCTAATGGAGGCATTACAATGAGTAATGGCACTGCTCACTCTATTCCGTCATATTCATCATCATTTCCAGTGACAGACTCAAACGGTCCTGTATAGGCGTCTTCATTTACTCAAGCTAACCTTCACTATCCCAGCATTTGGAAGTTTACTTAGGGTTTTTAAATGCAAATTCCCCAGTTTTTCTGAGCTGAACCACAATACAAGAGTCACACAGTTTTGAGGCCAAGCACCTGGCTGCTTCCAACCACAGATCATCCATTCACTGATGCAAATATGACCCTTTCTCCCAGACTGTGCAGGAGATTACCAGACTTCTACCATGTAGCAGTTCATAAGTGTGTGGAGTTACGGGATCTGAAGCTCTGCCAGTGTGTAAATCTGCTGTAAATAAAGGATCAAGCCCCAAATGTTCACCCACAGAACCAATGCAATCTGATTTGCTCTATTTTGCTTTTGGTATTCAGACATTTCTGACATTGCTTTTTATTCAAGATTGAACTGAAGTCATTGCATTTTTTTTTTTAAATCAAACCAATTATTAATTGAACTTTTGTAGGAATCTATAGGAAACATCAACTGACTGGAGAGTCTGGTACAATGCAGTTAAGTAGGGTACAATGTACAGTCGGATAGTCAATATCGCAAAGTAAACCCCAACAAAGTGGTCTTGCATTATCCTGAAAGGGGTTATTTTGCAAAAATGACTGGCTGTCTGTACTTTATCCCATTTAATACATGAATACTTAGCAAACAAGTAAATAAATGGACATAAAACAAAGATGGCAAATTAATTCCAAGGAAAATAATTCAGCACCATATTTTTTAGAAAATGGATTGCTGGAGTCATTTCTAGTCAAAGGCTTTTTCATGACCTTTTAAGATTTTTTCATTTCAATTATTTTTCCAGGCCTGGAAAGAGAGAAAAGGAAGGAAAAGGAAAAAGGATGCATTAAATTGATCACACTGATAATATTAAGAAATGTTTCTTGAGCTCCAAATCACCATATTAGAATTATTTCTTAACTCTTTCCCCGCCATTGACAGAAATTTCCGTCATTTGTAAGACAACGCTTCCCCGCCATTGGCGTAAATTTACGGCTTTTTGTGTTTTCAATGTTACGTGGTAGAGGGCTGCTATTACGCATCTTCTGAAAGAGTACTGAATCTACTGATCAAAACAAAGGTGAAAAAGAAGCAGAAACAAGCGATAGCAAGCAGATGCATATGTAAAATAACGTGATCATCAACATTAAACAGCATATAAATCAAAACTGCCTAATGTTACTGAATGAACTTGTTGCATGAGAACAACTGAGCTGGATGATGACAATTTTTTTGTTTTATAGATGAAATGAACTAATTTAATAACTGATGGTCTTTACAACAGAACTGAATCAACACTGAACTGACTTCACCTGAACAACAGCCGAAATGCATCACTTTCCCACAGTAAAGCTGCTTTGAAACAAATTTGTATTGTATAAAGCGCTATATAAATAAAGGTGACTTGACTTGATTTCTGAAGGATCATGTGACAATGAAGACTGAAGTAATGGCTGCTTAAAATCCGGCTTTGCCATCACAGAAATAAATCCAATTTTAAAATATATTAATTCATAGCCTATTTCACAATATTTTACTGTATATTTTATTAAATAAATGCAGCCTTGGTGAGCAAAAAAAGAGACTTTCAAAAACATCAACAAAAACATTCTTAGATTACTTGTTTTTGTTGATGAGGAGATTCTCCCATTTCCACTAAATGCCATAATCCTCTATATAAGGACAGCCCCATAGCACCGAGGTGTCTACGGGACTGTCAAGGCCTCGTTGTGGTAAAGCGCATCATATCCAGTGAAGTTTGTGAGTGGGATCAGTGATGCAGGCTGAGATAATGTATGAAGTCACACTGTGATCGATGACAGCGTGCTAATCTGCTTGTGAGATAGTGAGCCCGCTGCCTTCCCTCACACCCGCTCGCTCTCTACCACTCCCTTTGTTTGAGGATCACATTATCTCCGAGGGTTTATTGCATCAAGACAGAAGCTACAAAAACACCATCATGTCTGATTCTATAGAGAGATTCAAAGGTTGATTACATTAATTTCTCTAAGTTTTTCAGGGGTCTTGCGTTTGAGATTCATCAATATGAAGAGGTTTACTTCAGTCCTCATTTTCACAGGACGAATTCACACAAAAGCCCACCGCAATCATCTCAGTCGATTGCATTGACCTTGTCATTTTACACTTTTGGACTGTGAGAGAATGAGATCGATTAGATACTATAGAGTTATTCTGGTGAATTTGTATACATTTCAAAAGCATTTCCTAAAACTGTATTGGCTGCACACACTGCAGCCCTGACACCCTGCCGAAATAAACTAAGCAATCTTTTAAAAGAGAGATTTTCACTGAGCGGCTCTCCACTTCATTTGCACCTGACACACAGAGACGCCACACTGCTGGCTTTGATTATCCACACCTCCTCCCACCGCTGTACCTCTGACCTTGTGCCGTTCACTCTCTGCATACACAAGATGCCTCCTGACGACTATCAGATCGCTGCAGCGCACTCTACGCCTCAACAAGCATCGAGGAGAATTCTATCAATGAGGAATGATAGTCCCAACTAGTGCACTTGACACCAAAGGCTTATTAATCATAAAAAGGAAGCAGATTGCTTTCATTTGTAAATGATTATAAATGCAATCCAAATCCTCAAGAGCTGGGCAAAAACGTGATGATGTTCTACCTCAGAGACTCGCACCTTCTAATCTCTAGCTTGACCCATAGCAGGAATGATTCCTTAAATGCAGGTCCAATTTCATCCAGTCAATTTTTTTTTTTTTCAGCAGCACAAGTCCAGACACCACACCAGTATGCATTATTTAATCCCCATTTACTCTGTTAATGACACGGAGGGAGAAGAAATGTAGGATAAGCTCTTCTGCCGTGGCTTGCAGTAATACAGTAAATATACACAAACACGCTCCATGAGACGGAACCACTAAACTGCTGCATCAAATCATTTATTATATACAGTATATCAAGTGTGACAGTAAAGACATTTAAAGACATTTATAAAACTCAGCTTTGCCATCACAGGAATAAATTACATTTGAACATATATTAAATAGAAAAAAAAATATATTAGTAATTTGTAATCATATTTCACAATATTACTGATTTTACTATATTTACTACTATATCAAATAAATTCAGGCTTGGTAAGCATAAAAGACATTTTCAAAAACATAATAAATGTTTGTGTGTGTGTGTGTGTGTGTGTGTGTGTGTGTGGGTGTGTGTGTGTGTGTGTGTGTGTGTGTGTGTGTACCTGGTATTCCATGGGGAGTACATTTTTTGGTCCCTATGAGGAACATAGCTTATAAATCATACTAAATTATTACTAAAGAGAGAGAGAGAGAGAGAGAGAGAGAGAGAGAGAGAGAGAGAGAGAGAGAGAGAGAGATTTTTTATATAAAAATAAAAATATATTTGAGACACATTTGCCATAAGAAATAAATGTACCATAAAAGATAAAATGACAGCTGAAATTTTTTAAAGAAATATTTATCAAACAGCATGACCTTCATGACATTCTATATTCTTTCTTCCTTTTGTTAACTATTTATGTTAAAAAAATAATAATAATTGTGTGAGAAAGAGAGAAAGCAGAGATCTGGACAGTCCTTATCTATATTGGAAAAGCATAGAGATTTTTAAAGTGAATGAATTACAGATCAAGATTACAAAACTCATAAAAAATGTAAAGTCCAGTTCTTAAGTAGATAAGAGACCTAATTACCTCTAATAAACTAGCAGATCAAAGGGCCTTCTTAAACTGATGGACTGAACTTTAGGTTCCATAAAATTAAGCAATAAAGGTAAAACATTCATTTTCAAATCAGAACTCGTGTTTTTTTAGAGTCGAGCCGCCAGATAAAGGCACAGTTTCTATTGTACAGACTATCAGATTGTGTTTGAAACTTGCTGAGAGCCTCTGAAGAGGGAGGAAATTCAGGCTCTTTCAACTTCCTCACAATTATAATTTCTGGCTTTCAGCTCCTAATCCACACCACTACAGGATTTGCCTTCAAAACTGATGAAGACTGCCGAGATAAAGCAGAGGAGTCTGGGAATGGTGCTAGAATGGGAAGGAGTTTGAAGTATGAATCATATACAGTCCAAAATTCTCCTACACTTTGGCTAATTATTTCAATTATTACTGTCTGTTTTGGCAAATATTGCAGTCAGACTGTGTTTACGCCACACATGGGCCTTCCTGTCACATAATTGGTCTACCTTTCTGAGGTCAACAGTCAATTTAATACAGCGTTCCATATAATGAGATCTGAGGCGTCTGTCAAGTAGGGGCTGGACCTGTCATACTAAGGTGAAACAAATGCAGTTCATTAAAATTATGCTTCAAAGAGTCACTACAAACACAATATTAACAGCCTAAAAATCTCCTGCCCTGTTTTTCTCTTTTAAATGATTGTCAGCACACAAGCAGCTCGAAAACACAATGTGTAACACTGGGTGGCACATCTGTACGGGCTTTTAGCCATCTCAGTAAATACAAGGAGGATCTGAGCCTAAACACAGCAAAGCATTGAGTTAGGAAAGTGTTTTGTCTCAGGAAATATAGGCGGCTTAATGGGATTTTACGGTTATCCACCTGGGGCAGATACTGCAAATCTCCTCCACACCCCTGCGGCAAGACCCAAATGATAATGGCTCGACCGATGAAACTCTAGCTGCATGCAAAGGCTCACTTGAGCTGCCTAAGCCAAAAGCTAACTTCCAGCAATATGCTTGTTGCCAACATTATGATCATTATGAGTCATTACAGAAGTGTAAATTTTAGAACAACAGCATAATTCATCATCATAGATCCCATGAGGGTAAAAAGGAGAAATCTTTCAGACAAGAAAAAAAAACCCAGTTGGTATCATTCTGTGTGCTTTATTTGCGCACTGCAGACATTCACTGAATTATAATAAAAAAATTGTGTTATTAAGAAAACAACTGGGAAATGTTTTCCTGGTTTATGACTCATTGTCAATTTAAAGGGATAGCTCAACCAAAAATTAACATTCTGTTATTTAATAACCGTCATTTTGTTCCAAACCTGTATGACTTACTTTCTTCTGTGGAATGCAAAAGAAGATATTTTGATACACGTCTGTGTTTTTATGTCCATTCAATGAAAGTTGCTGTTTTTGGGCCCTCATTGACTTTCATTGCATGGACAAAAACAAAACAATCAATATATTTTTTTGAGAAAGGTTGAGTAAATTATAACAGAATAATTTTTTAAGTGAACTATCCCCTTTTCCACAAAAAAATTCATATCTGTACTTATGCCTTTTTTATATGTCAAATAAGTAGCCGTGTAAATGACTGGATTTTCTGTTTGTGCTTCACCGAGCAATAACTTGTTGGGCGTCTCTGCTTGGCTATGCTAATTAAAGCATTAATGCATGACTTCAGGATATCCGCTCCAGTGGAGTCTCATCTCATTATGTATATAGCGAGTGCTACAGGGTTCCACTTCCTCCTCTATTTGTTTGCCTAACATGCTTAAAAATAAGACAGCAAAGAGTCCTGGCTGTACACTTCTCCCTTTCTGACTGCATGAACATGTAAGAGCAGTATGCTAAAACTAGTGCTCTCATTGCTGGAGAGCTGCAGTGATGATGATGATGATGAATCATTCCCCATTTTCGTGCCTTCTCAGAGCAAAGACTTAGGGATAGATGGGGCTCACGCCTCCCACTGACATCTCCACTCCTCACTGGGATTAGCAGAAAGGCACTACGGCCCAGCCTGGGCACGACTGGCCTCCTTCTGCAGCTTAATCCTGCTGACATTTCAATGGGCTCTATCCCGGCTCAGGTCCTTTTGTCAAAAAAAAAAAAAAGATTAATCATTAGGTTGTCGCCTGTCAGTGGTGCCGGCTGTAGTTGAGGTCTGAAATTCACTGTAATTCTGTTTTCCAGAGGTGCTTTCTGTCATTATTCACCATGAGAGACACCACAGAGGCAGATTAGAAGTGGGCCGGCAGAGATATATTCTTAACAGAGGCAGATTTCTCAATCGGCTTTGCTGGTCAGGGGGTAAGATGACTTACTCATATCGTCAGCCTCTGCTGATGATTAAATTCAGCGGTCGAGGGAAGAGACTGAACATAAAGATGCATTAGACAGCAGATGTCAGTGCTAAAGCGTGCTTGTTGTGTATGGATGTGTGACTACTCGTCTCCGAGGGCAGATTCATTTTAGCGAATTATTTAAAGGGATGGTTCACCTAGAAATTAAAATTCTGATTCACTCACCCTCATGTTCCATATCTGTAGGACTTACTTTCTGACTGAAAGCATCCCTCTTTATCCCAGATGGACGTCGCAAGGCTTTATATAATGATTAAAACACCTTTGATAGAAGTTAGAGGAGGTATCATACTCTAAAACATTAAGTAAAGACTTTCGGCTCGCTCTGCCGGGCAATGATTTCCCTTAATTAAACAACCTCTGGAACCGGCTGCGGTTCCCCAGGGAGGCTGGTCTTTGCCGGCTCACACGGAAGCATAAGGCAGAGATCTCTTAAACTTTATGAATACAGCTAAGTCATTTCCCCATCTCCCTGAGGGCTATTAGGATTTAGCTCTACTTATTTCCCCTCACAGTCCTATTCAGCCTCAGGATAATCCAGCAGGATCCGTCCGCCCTCATGACTATACAGATGGGAGATTTTGGTGTCAGTGACAATGATCCGGAAATGTGAGAATGTGAGAGAATCAGATATTAGTCTTGGTCAGCGGGTGGTCCATGTCCGTCTTATAACGCACACAAAACTGGAAAGTGTTTTCTTGATCTGGCAAGCTCTAATCGGATTGGTTGATGTTATATAAAGTTACCTAAAATCAACCAATCAGATTAGAGCTTGCAAGGAGGAGGGCACTGAAAAAAAATGGTCTAGAAACTATTTTCACTTAGAATTTGCTAGTGAATTTCATAATTAATTATAAAGAAATAACAAGTAACACACTGAATGAAACGTAAAATTTTGAAGTAAAAAGACTGAAACGGTATTTTCTTGTAAAATATATTCCAATATATTTTGTTTTATTCAAAACTTCGATTTATTTTTATAGTGCACCATTATTTAAATGTACTTTTTATATACCAGTCTATGATTGTGGCAAATATATATTTCAGATAAATTACATTTAGTTCATATAAATTAAAATAATTTTAAAAAACTTAATTAAAAATATATATATATATTTCACCCCAATAACTATTGTTTCAGTTTGCTTTCTGTTTATTAACAAAAGATTGTTCATAATGTATTTATCTGAAATATTGGAAAAAATATTAGGGGGAGAGGGGTGGGGGCACATAAATGGCACATTAAATAAACTGTGATCGGTCACTTTACACCAATTAGATGGCTCTTCCTGTCTAAGTGGGTGGTTCTTAAGCTGCAATTTGGACTAGATCTGGAGAGCAAAGTTCAGTCAAAGGTCTGGCCATGCGAGACTAATCAGATGTTGACCTCTGTGAGGACTATTAAAAGCCTCAGAAACAGAGATCACATGTGAGGAGACAGCAAGCTCATGTTTAAATGGAGATGCCCTTTCCTCTAATCAAGCATGGGCTGGGATATACATCATTCCTCAGGGCATTCAGACAGCTCAGCTCTACCATACAGACACACTTGGAAGTTTCATCCACCCCCTTCTATGGCCCCCATCAAATTCCCAAGCAGCTGTCAGGACCTGTTCAGAGGGGCAATGAAAACATCTGACCTTCAGCTGGCAGATCCAACTAACGTACCGAGAGAGGGGTAAGACGAGATTCCCCTCCTATAAACCTCCTCTCAAGGTCTATAACTGACAACCCTGTGCATACGTGCCTGTGCAAATGGACTAGAGGATAAAAAGAGAAAAACCATTCAATAAAACCTCTGTTGATACACCACTGGAGGAATAGTGATATTTTAATATAAGATTCCACTCCTCACGGTTATGAACAATAGCCTTGACAACGCTATCCATTCAAGGTAACTTGCAACTACATTCTGTTATATATGTATATATATATATATATATATATATATATATATATATATATATATATATATATATATATATATATATATATTTAAATAAATATAAATCTAAATAAAATATATAAAATATATTATAATATATAACCATGTTATAGAAAGTACAAAATAAATCTATACTTATTATCATATAGATGTAATACACACTCAAATACTATATTATAATATACTAACGTGGCCTAATAAATCTAATACGGTTCAATTGATTTCATTCAGAAGCAAAGGGATGCTCAATTTTCTCATATCAAAAGATCTTCAAATTTAAATCCAATTCAAATCACTGTCTCAGTAATTGTTCTTCCACAGTACCCACAGCATGCAAAACATTTTAATTGCCTGTGGAGAAAGCAAAATAGGGCTTCATTCCTCACTCGGTTCTTGCGCACGTCCCAGCTTGGAGCCGCTCATGTATCACCCTGATGGAAACGAGTGTTGTTGCGAAGTATTCGCCATCTTCAGCGCAAATTGGAATCCCCCTGCAGTTATTAATGAAATGCCCCGTAAATATGCAGAATTACTTATGCTCAACATATCATAATCAGGATGTCGCTGATTAAAAATGCGCTGCTCCTTGTGAAATGAGGTCCTCAGGATTGCTTGAATAAAATACGTGCTCCGTGCTGAAATGCAATTATGTTTGTTGTGACTCTCTTAGCTTTTTCACAGTATAATGACTCCAGTGAAACTGTAATTAGGTTTAATCTGTGAAAAGCCTAAAATGACCCACTGTGCCATTTAAAAAAATGTCATGATAGCTGCAGTGTCAGAATTACAATGTTTATAGTACTATTATTAATATTAAATAATTTCTTTATTATTTATGGCCTGACAATGAACATTACACTCTTAGAAAAAAAACCTTAGGGTACTTGACTAAAAAAAAAAACTCTTTATGCCAAAAAGCATCAATATAAAGAGAAATGTTTAAATGATTGTATTATACTTTCATGTTTAACGGGTAATTTTATATTTTTTGTAGTGATAAAGTATGTTTATCAGCTGTTTAATTCAATCAATTTAAAAAATGAATCAAAGCTAAAATTAATAATTAATTAATTAAAGGGGTGGTATAATGCCCTTTTCACAAGATGTAAAATAAGTCTTTGATGTCCCCAGAGTGTGTGTGTGTGTGTGTGTGTGTGTGTGTGTGTGTTTGTGTGTGTGTGTGTGTGTGTGTGTGTGTGTGTGTGTGTGTGTGTGTGTGTGTGTGTGTGTGTGTGTGTGTGTGTGTGTGAAGTTTTAGCTCAAAATACCCCACAGATATTTTTATATAGCATGTTAAAGTTGTCACTTTTTGAGGGTGAGCAAAAAAGCACCGTTTTGTGTCTGTTCCTTTAAATGCAAATGAGCTGCTGCTCCCGGCACAGAGGGCGGAGCTTCGACAGCTTATATCCTTTTACCTCACACAGACATGCATTGAAAATTAAAAAAACTTTTAGCCTTTTATGTTCAAACTGGAGTCAGACAAAGATGGAGAGACTCAAGAAGAAGTGACAACATGTTGAAGCAACAGGACATTTCTGAATGGTTAGTTGATGAATTTATGTAGCTTATGAGTAGTTATCTTCTAGTCATTTATTAGCATATTCTGTCATGATAATCTATAAATCATGTTCCGGGGGTGGGGTTTATGTAAATGTTAGGGTTTGTGATGTCACTAACCCGGGAGGAAGCTTGTGTAGTCCCTACCAGCCGTTTGTTGTAGTCCTTAAAAAGCAATTTCTTTAAAAGCAAATATCTCCCTTTGCTTTGAACTTTGAGTATTGTAACTTTGCAGATGCTCAAACAGCAACATTACACACTAATTAAAGTTAGAAAAGTGAAATCATAATCAACCACCCCTTTAAAACTAAATCCATAAAATGATCACATGATGAGAACCCCTAAAAGGTTCTAATAAATGAAGCACCTGACAGAACCCTTCAACGTTCTATATAAAATCTTTTCTTCTGAAGGCCAATTGAGACTCAAACATTCTACGAACCGACAAGATCCGATTCAGCATGGGACAGGGTTAACACACTGATCCCGACAAAACCCGACGACGTGTCTATCGAAGTGTCTTTCGGTGGGGTGTGAAAAGCATACATCTACATACACAATACAGTCAATACTACAGTGCTTTTCACAATCACTGTTATTAATATCTCTAAATATTTGCAAATAAAACCCTTCCTGAGCTTCTTGAGTTATCTACAATCCCTAAATCTCTGCGGATATATTTATAATGGCACATGCAAGCTTTTCTAAAGGTTTCCTGCTTTGTAGTGGCTGCATAGACAAAACCAGACAAAAGACTCTACTCCCCTGTTGTAGGCACACTGCTGTCATGGTGGAGTGGGTGGCATACCACACTCTACTGTAAGTGTGTCAGATCCCTGCAATAAAATCTAATTATAAGCCTGTGTGGATGTGGATGTGTGTGAATTAACGTCTCTAACACAGATGTGTCTTCACTGCCAGAAGCAGTCTCGGTGGGACGTGGCCCACTGAAGGCATTTTGATAAACGGCCTGTTCTCTGGGCATCCGAATCTCTGCAGGGGACTCAAGGGACCATGTCTGTCTCGAGGGGGGTGTAGAGACATCTGTGTGAAGACGGAGAGGGAGGGAGGGGGACGTCTCCTCCGCATCGTACCACGCCTTTGTCTTGATTACAGCCATAAGACAGAAATTACTCTGAGGTACAGTATGAGGGAGGAGTGGATCAGTCTCATTTTCAATTCAAGAATCTCATTTGCAAATTCAAGTGTAATATGTTGCAACTCATGAGAATGGCTCTTTAGATTTGTCTCCTTGTACATACAGTAGTGCTTCATTTGCAGCACTAGCACAAAGCCAAACTCAGATGCTCAGAATAGCATATTACTCTTACTGTGCACTTACAGCAATATGTAGGATGTATACGGTGCATACTATGCAAATGTTCTGTATGCATGGAAAACCTGGATAATCGACTACATTTTAAATGAACAGAACACTGCATGGAGTATTAGAGATTATAAATGACCAACAATTTTTGGGATATGGATTCTTAAATATCATGGACCAAAAATAGATCCATCTGGCAGGTCTAAAGAATAGCATCATACAATGTAATTCACATTTAAAGTAACTAACCCTAAACATAAATGGTAATCAATGAATCATTTGGTACATCTATAGATTTGCAGATTTATAGATATAGTTTCTACTTTGTTAGCAATTTCCAATACAGATTACCAACTGTAATGAATTCTTTTCACATTACAAGCGATTAATCTTAGATTATTACCACTATGTTCGAAGTTTGTGTGTGTGTGTGTGTGTGTGTCTAAAAGTTCGTATTGCATATCAGTTATCGGTCAACTCAGACAAAAAAAACGAAACATATATGATTCATATAATAATCTGTTTTGGTATTGGTTATAAAAAAATCAATATATGGCCAATCAATATACTGTATTCCACAATGCAATGTACTCAGTTATGGAAATGGTTAAACTTTCCACATTTCCACTGTGATGAATCATGTGTGAAAAAACAACTCCTTGTTAACTCTTCTATTTCGCATTTAGCATGCTAAACATGTAATGTGATTGTCATGTGACAACAATGTAGTATACTACAGTTTGAAACATTATCGTGTGCATATTGCATACTATTTTTTAAAACAGTAGGCAGTATGCAGTGTATACAGTATTTAGGAAGCACTAAGCTGGTATGCCATTCCGAACACAGACACGACTCTCCATGTGTAGACGTGGACATACGGCATCTCAAGAAGGAGACTAGCTGACAAGAGACATGAGTATGCTTTCATGATAGCATGATTGATGTAAACAGAGGCCTTTGGCATTCCTGACATTAAATTAACGTTCCTTGTCATTGGGATTCAATTTTGTGCTGCTGTGTTAATGGACAAGGCTCATTTTAGCAACAGCCAAGAACATTAAACTGCCAACACAACCTGTAAGCGAAGATTAAATCTGCAGATGCTGTACCATAATTATGAAGCTCATTAATTAACCGCTATGGCCTTACTGTCCATACAATGCGCACATTCAAGAGCGCATGTTCATTGGATCGCACGGTACAAACAATACGCTGCGAGGATGTCATTGCCCATATCTCTTCTCCTCTATAATCATGCTGTTCAGAGCTATATTAAGAATCAGACAAATGCTCCGTTCTTACTTCAAAGGACAAAACCACTGTTGTCCATTAGACACAAATTCATATACTGAGGACAATGTTTAATAATGCAAACCTAAAAAAAGCAGTGTTCTCCGTATCTTGCACTATATCACTTTTACATTTACATTAAAAAACAACATCCAAATCTATAAGCAATCATTTTCTGTGGTCAGCGAGCTTAACCAGAGTGAATTTTTTTCCCCATTAATTGAATTATAAAGGCCATTTTATCTCCATCTCTCATTTCCTCTAAAAAGGTTTTCCTATTATAGATAAAGTGCGAGGTAAAAGCCCAGCTCCCTTGTTTGCAAAGACGGGCACCTTGACTTCAATCAGCCAGACTGCCACTCTCTCAGAGCGATAAAGAGGTTATTCGACGACGTTAACGTTCCAGTTGTGTTACGGTCTTCTCAAAACATGCTGAACTGAAAACTGCATTGAACACTAAAGCGGAGAGGAGAAAAGGGCAGTAAAAACATAATGCTAAGAGGTGATGCTACATTAACTTGCTACATTAGCACAATCGCGCTGCGCTAGCAGCTCTTCGCTACGCTCAGTGATCTGCGGCAATCATTCTTCCAAAATAAGATAATGTATGTGGACCTTATTTCTCCTCAAGTGTGTGTTTACCCCAAATGCTTTACTCCTGAGAGTGCAGTCAACACAGTCCATTCAGCCGCTGCAGATTGAATTAGCTCTAGGACGCTATTGTCCAAAGCTATAACATCGGTTCTAGCTTGACAGGAAGTCTCTGGATCTAGTGGTGGAGTTTGCAATATCTGCACATAGAAGTAGCAGCTAAAGTAGTCTAAAACAAATACAATTAGATACGACAGAACTGCTGATAAAAATTTATTATTTAAATGATATTATTTAATGTAAAGAATTAAATGCGCTAAAATCTGCACAGATGAATGCTAGCACTGCCGCATACATCCAATTTCATTTTAGATTTAAATTTTGCAAAAGAAAGTCAGATGAAGAATTTAAACTAGCTAGATTGAAGTGATGTTCTATCAAAAGCAAAAATCCTTGAGGTCAGTTAATGATCTCTTATTACTCATGAAAGTGTTGACATAGTAGAGTGTGGGCATGCAGAATAATGACCTTTTAATTATACATTTCACTGACAGTGTTTTAGATTTATAAGTCTAAACAGAATGATGCCGTATAATTAGGCTACATCCCCATTTATTATATATAGCTTGAGTGCATCCATTTACGTGAATTAATTTGAATCAATTTCCATCCGGCATCTGGTTATTTTTCCATTCTAATTGCAAGCTTAAGGAATCAGATAAATGACTTAATTCATCCCATATAAAATGACTAGATTAGTGGAAAGCAGCACAAGAATATTTTTACACACACAAAATAAATCATTGAAACAGACAATCTGTCATTTCAGATATTAAAGATACTTCAAGTCCAAGCCCTAAACCTATGATCAGACCCCTTTATGATATGATTTAATTTAGAAACAATGTACATGCGGTGTACATTGTAATACATATTTATGTTATTAAGTCTCTTATGCTCACCAAGGCTGCATTTATTTGATCAAAAAGTAAAGAGTAAAAGTAATTTTGTGATTTTTTTCATTCATTCCTGTGATGTCAAAGCTGTATTTTCAGCATCATTACTCCAGACTTCAGTGTCACATGATCCTTCAGAAATCATTCTAATATGCTGATTTGGAGCTCAAGAAACTTTTCTTATTATCAATGTTGAAAACAGTAGTTCTGCTTAATATTTTTGTGGAAGCTGTGATCATTTTTCCAGGATTCTTTTAAGAATAGAAAGTTCAAACAATGTAAAAGCCTTTACTTTCACTTATGATCCATTTAATTCATTCTTCCTGAATAGCTTTTGAATAGTAGTACTGACTGTACTAGACTGTACTACATTAAAAAATAATGCAAAGATGTATTTATCAATAAAAATAAGAAACATATTATAAAGCTAGCACTGCATGTTATTAAATCCCCATGACCATTTACAAAGACAAGACAAAGTCTTCTAAAAGCAGATGACCTGGACAGTGATTTACTATAATTTGTGTAAAATCCTGAGTTTGTCATAATTCAGAGATCCATCTGAAAATCTAAAGACCACCACATCATTTCTAAATGTGTTGTTTCAACCCACAAGAAACACTGCTTGACCATTTTCAGCTGAGTTTAAAAGAAATACAAATGTAAAACAGAACAGGAACCTAAAAGTGTTGTCAGCAAACTTGTTTTGTGTTGTGTTGCTCGTTTTACCAAAAGGAGCCTGTAAGCGTATAACTGTTCAGCTGCACACCTAAGGGCCGCAGCTCAACTCAGAGGTCTAAAATCCATGCCAAGCACACGATAAGTGTCAGACATTAAATGAGGTCCCTGTTGACTGGCAGTGTCACAGGAAGGCCATGAGGGGGCAGCCTGCAGAGGACCGACATCACTTAAGATCCACGTAGGAATGTTGAGCACTGGCTGATTGCTGCAGTTGACAGGCTAGCTCTGCACCTCAGGTGCTGCCATGAATCTGTCAGCTGTCTCATATATTCAGTGCCATCACTTCACACCTCATACATTAAATTGTAGCCATAAGCACTTCCATGATCTACAGTAAATAATTCAGATGCTTCTGACTCTGGGGAATAGAGCGGTCCAGTCGGCAAGCTTAAGTGGTGACCCATCTCGTATCCCTGATGCTCAAATAACACTTTAATAAATTGCGTATGATCACGGCACACCATGCTGCCTCCGTTTGATCAGTGCTGTGGGTAAAGCTCCAGTTCAAAGAGTTGGGTTATACAAAGAAGTCATTTTTATGTCAGTCTCTCTGCCCTCCCTCAGACTGTCCTCCCCTTTCCATTCTCCCAATCCACAGCTGCTCTGAAACCAGCCGCTTTGATCTAATGGCCAACTTGATCTTTCCACAGTGGGGCCGGCACCACAAATGGAGATCAAGAGTCAGCTTTACCTTGAAAGTCATTGAGCCAGCACAGGAGCCACCGAGACTGTACGCAAAGCTCTGCTCACTTTGATAAGACCTGATCTGTTCCCTGGGACCTTTTACTCCAAATACGCTCATTTAAATCTGAAAGGACAGACAGTTCGGGTGACATATTTGTTCTAAGGCTGATAAATGATAACCAGGATTTAAAAGTTAATACGCTGATAGCCATGGAGAGTTAACACTGTATTGATAACCTTAAGATAGCAGTGTCATTCAAGATCCTATCCACCCATAGACTGCTACCCTCCTCAACAAAGCCCTTGAAAAATCACTAGGCATGGTGCATTTATTTGTAATCAGAAAATGTTTTATTAATTAAATGTCTATATATCCAAAAAAAAAAAAAAAAAAAAAGTCTACATGTTTTTCAGTTAGCAACAGTTTAGCCTAGCCTAGTGTGCTCCAAAACAATGACAAAATTCACATTAAGAAGATATACAGTAAGCTTTCAAAACGTACAGTCTCGCAATGGATCAATGAAGTGCAATGGATGCACTTCAGGTTCTCATAAGATTTTCTGTCCAATCAAATGCTCTCTAGAATCTGAAGCATCCCGCCACCTACACTATAAATAGACGCTGAAGCTGCGGCTGAAATCAGTCACTTTTTCACATAATTGCTATTTTCTATATTGTGAATGGTACATAAAGCACTATATTGGGAATAAAAGGGGAATCTATTAGACTGTGGCTGTCATTAGCTGTCAAATGCGGCTTTGCCAAGCTCAACGGCTCTGACCAAGCTGTGATATAAACGAAATGCTATAGGCTATTTTAAAAAAGGGGAGGAGCTGCTCAATATGTCCCGTCCTGTCACGTCAATTACGTCATTATGTCAAATTACGTCAACACATTGAATAACGCTATGCGTTTCAAGGCACTTCAGTGGGCCTTTAAAGTAGCATGACGGATTGCTGTAGTGGCTCAGTTCAAGCGAAGTGGGAGCGCAAACTAATGATCTTCCTCTTCACTACTAGTTATAGTACAAAATAAACATAAATGAACATCCAAAGGTATGTTGAACTTACTGAAATGTATCATGTCTTATGTAATTGCCCAACCAGTGTTAAAGACATCAATAAAACAGCTCGCAAACAATGTCATGTATCCTTACATTTATCTCAGAAAAGCCAATCAGTGTCCATAAACTACAGCAAGAAAAATATACTCTAGAGAGAAGCTTTTTGCAAAAAAAAAAAAGCCTACTCTATATTTACGAACATATCCAAATGAATCATACTGAATCGCAAGCTTATGAATCACAATACCCCCACAGGAATAATTCTCACTCCAAGCTGAACTCAAAAATCAGCAGCCCTGAAATGGTCAAATTAAGCATGTCCCTTTATTTGTGCTTTCTTAAATTAAATTACATACACTCACCTAAAGGATTATTAGGAACACCTGCTCAATTTCTCATTAATGCAATTATCTAATCAACCAATCACATGGCAGTTGCTTCAATGCATTTAGGGGTGTGGTCCTGGTCAAGACAATCTCCTGAACTCCAAACTGAATGTCAGAATGGGAAAGAAAGGTGATTTAAGCAATTTTGAGCGTGGCATGGTTGTTGGTGCCAGACGGGCCGGTCTGAGTATTTCACAATCTGCTCAGTTACTGGGATTTTCACGCACAACCATTTCTAGGGTTTACAAAGAATGGTGTGAAAAGGGAAAAACATCCAGTATGCGGCAGTCCTGTGGGCGAAAATGCCTTGTTGATGCTAGAGGTCAGAGGAGAATGGGCCGACTGATTCAAGCTGATAGAAGAGCAACTTTGACTGAAATAACCACTCGTTACAACCGAGGTATGCAGCAAAGCATTTGTGAAGCCACAACATGCACAACCTTGAGGCGGATGGGCTACAACAGCAGAAGACCCCACCGGGTACCACTCATCTCCACTACAAATAGGAAAAAGAGGCTACAATTTGCACGAGCTCACCAAAATTGGACAGTTGAAGACTGGAAAAATGTTGCCTGGTCTGATGAGTCTCGATTTCTGTTGAGACATTCAGATGGTAGAGTCAGAATTTGGCGTAAACAGAATGAGAACATGGATCCATCATGCCTTGTTACCACTGTGCAGGCTGGTGGTGGTGGTGTAATGGTGTGGGGGATGTTTTCTTGGCACACTTTAGGCCCCTTAGTGCCAATTGGGCATCGTTTAAATGCCACGGCCTACCTGAGCATTGTTTCTGACCATGTCCATCCCTTTATGACCACCATGTACCCATCCTCTGATGGCTACTTCCAGCAGGATAATGCACCATGTCACAAAGCTCGAATCATTTCAAATTGGTTTCTTGAACATGACAATGAGTTCACTGTACTAAAATGGCCCCCACAGTCACCAGATCTCAACCCAATAGACTAGAGCATCTTTGGGATGTGGTGGAACGGGAGCTTCGTGCCCTGGATGTGCATCCCACAAATCTCCATCAACTGCAAGATGCTATCCTATCAATATGGGCCAACATTTCTAAAGAATGCTTTCAGCACCTTGTTGAATCAATGCCGTAGAATTAAGGCAGTTCTGAAGGCGAAAGGGGGTCAAACACAGTATTAGTATGGTGTTCCTAATAATCCTTAAGGTGAGTGTATAACATTATATCATCAAGAATAATCAAATTAAACATGTCCCTTTCCTTGTTTTCAGTTAGCAAGCTAATAGTTTAGCCAAGCTTAGTATTTTGAATTACATACCACATAATATTATGAAAGTTAAAAATGGTCAAATTAAACATTTTCCTTTTCCTGTGTTTAAGTTAACGTTTGATTAGCAAGCTAACAGCTTAGCTAAGCTTAGCCATTTAAATTACCTTTCACATATCAAGTCATATACCAAAGGTAGAATCTCTGTGTTTCCAGTTAGCCTTTATTAGCAAGCTAACAGCTTAATCAAGCTAGTTTTGAATTACATATTTCACACTATAATATGAAAGCACATTTTCCTTTCTTTGGGTTTTAACTGGTTAAGAAATGCTCTTTTGATTCAGTGGCTAGAACATGATTTTTGTTTTTGATCAGGAATTGAGGATGTTTCTGCAGTGGGGTTTCTTGCACAAAATCGCAAAAACAAATTCACTCAATTGAATGTAGTACAAGACGTGAGTCTAAAACTGGTCAATTTGTTCAGAATCAAACAACAAAACGACAGCAAATGATGTCTGAGGGAGAATCAGACCATATAAAAGAAAACATAGCAGACTACAGAGAGGGCTGCCCTTCCATTTCCTTGTTAGGTGTAACAGATGAAAAGAAAGTGATACGAGTAGCATTTTCAGACAAATGACTTTGTAATGGGGAATTGATGGAGCTGTTGGTCCCCCCAATCTGGGTGGAGTACATGTTCCTAGAGCCCTCCACCCTCGTATAAGCACGGAGCCAATGTGGCGTGAAATGCAGGCTAATTGCCGTTTGGATGCAAGTGTGTAAAAACAGCCATTATTCCGCTCCGTCCTCCCTTCAGCACTGTGCCGTGTGCCAGATGACAAGAAATGTAGCATGAAATACTAAGACAACTTGGCCTTCATCCCTCAGACGAACCAAAAGACGAACATAAGCTTCATAATGTTTTGTTAAAGAGGAACATTTTCTTAGTCATTCTTAAATTATGATCATTCAGAACATGCATAACAGAGGCAATTTCATTCCACAATATACAAATCAACAGAAAGAACAGTTTTGTCAAACCAATATTCTACAAACATTTCATTTCCAGACAGGTTTACATGCATTTTGCCTACAAAAAAAAAAGTTTTTACACACCATGATTATTTTATGCAAGCAGCTTCTATCAAACTCACATGAGCATTGAGAGAAGCGTAGCATCAAAGGTGCCCACATGACACGAGTTTCTGTTATAAACGGATTGAAAGATTGCGTTTTCGACCCTGAACATCTTAAAGACTGTTGATAATAGATGTGGAAACCGCAATCTGTCCAAACACTTTTTTTTTTTCACAGATATTGCAGTAGATGAATATTTATTCTTCTATGGCAAACACTAGAAAGCATGAAGAATTCCACTCCACATCAGCACTCCTAGACTCGCATGCTTTCCCATGTCCAATTTGCAGATTTCTACCAGGCTTGACAAAATACCTGTTCTGTGCTTTGCATATGGAGTACTCTGGGGACCCTATATTTATAGGCTGCTGGCAGGCGGGAAACTCACAGTTGTTTTAATGTAAAAAATCCTGCCTGTGCATTTCATACTTATGGAGACTCAAGCTGTTTTCATTATACTATTATTACAGCCACTGTAAACAAGAGCAGAGTCACAGGGTAAACACCGCAAGATGGACTTCACAATCAGCCACCGGAAAGACCAAAGTAAAGCAGAACCTGTTTAAAGGGGGGGTGAAATGCTCATTTTCACTCAATCTCCTGTTAATCTTGAGTACCTATAGAGTAGTATTGCATCCTTCATATCTCCAAAAAGTCTTTAGTTTTATTATATTTAAAAAAGAAAGATAGGCTGTACCGAGTCTTTCCGGAAAAAACCGAGCGTCTGGAGGCGGGCCGTGTGGGCGAAGCCAGAGCCATAGAGAGAATCCGTCGATCTGGGCTTTGTTTATAAAACATTCATCGTCGAAATGCAGGGAACAAACAGTCTACACAACTCGTTTTTGCCCCGGAAAAACAATCTGTATCCACTGTTCCTAACGCTGGGTTCTTTGGGAACACTATGCAGCGCTGCCGATGATTTCCTGTCCGTTGATGTGTGCGCGGTCTCGCTCTCCTCTGGTCGGCGTGTGCGCGGGCGAGCTTTTCCGGGAGAAATGCTCATATAAGGAGTTCCACTCTGGTCTACGTCATTAGATCCACGGTCGGAAAAAAAACAGCCGAAACTTGTACCAACCCGGAAGTAAGATTTTCGGCACAGAAATTCTCCGTTATTCGTCCAAAATATTTTTTAAAAACTTTGCCCATGTTAAGCATGAGAATCCATCTCTTTAACACTGTAAACAACTCTGAATACATGAAACACCATTGTACCCCCCCTTTAAGAGTTGAGAAGAATGCTTGTGGGTTTGTGTTCATGACATAACGTGATAACTTTTGGACGAGAGAGTCTTTGTGTGTAGTAGGGCTGTCGTGATCATGAGATTTTGGCTGAAGATTAAATGTCAAATTAATTGTTATGAATCTCTTTTGTTCATTTCACTAACAGTGTTAAACCCTCTGGTGCTCTTCGGTCATTTTTGACAGAAATAATTTTTTCATATTTTTTTTCATCGGAATGGTACGAAACTTGGTTAAGGTTTTGGCACTTGCTATGTGAACACACACACAAAAAAATCATGGACATGATTCGAACAGGTTAAATGGTCCTGTAAAAAATTGTCACACTTGTGCTCCTCGCGGTCAAAAATTACCGCATTGGAAATGAATGGATGAATGGAATGCATTTTTTGAGATATCATTTTTTTAACATTTTTCATAAAAATAAACGTAAAATTCTGTAACTTTTTTTTTTTAAGTTCACTTTTTAAAACTTTTTTCACTTCAGCAATAATCTGGCAAGTGTCGTCTTTGAAAAGAGATCAAACTTCTGTGCTCTAAAGCATTCAAGATTTACGACAGTTTAAGTTGGAAATGTAATTTTCAGGTCTATGCGCAAAAAGTGAATAAATGGATTATAAATATAGCGTAAATATAATTTAGTACCATAAAATCCCCTAAAAATACAAAATCTTAAATAAAAAACATTATCACATTAAAATATAGTACATTCATTTAATTGAAATAAAAAATAATAATTTCGGTCATATTTGACAAACAGGTGAAGAGCACCAGGCTTAATACACATACACCTTAGCATGAAGTTATTTAAATTAACATTAAATTTGGATACTATATGGTCATTCCTCACATGATTACATTTCTTTTTATCCTTTGTTATGTAATTGTGAAGTTTTATGTTTTTGCGTAAAATGATTTAAAAAGTGTAACTGCAAATAATATTTTACTTTATTAAAAAAAAGTAGGACACCTTAAATTGTATGATTTTCTTTAAGGCTTTGTAAACAAACACTGCACAGAAGTAGAAGGACATTCATAATTTTTTAAGATCGAAAGTTGTATCTGTAAATATTTGTAAAAACATGGATTAGTAAATGTTAAGATTAACATTAACAAAGATAGATAAATGCTGTAGAAATATTGTTCATTGTTAGTTCATGTAAACTAAACAAAAGAAACCTTATTGTAAAGTGTTACCGTTTAACTTTCTTCAAGCATCCAATTTCATTTGGAGCACTTAACATTCTTCTCTTATTTGGATGGCGATATGTGGCTGAAATTTAAAGTGCACAATAATCGCGGCTATCACTAGATCAAAAAATAGCGACAGCTCTACTGCGTATGTCGCATATAATGTGTAAATACATTTCCTCTGCCCGAGGCAGCAGCCGAATCTAATCACAGCTGAATCCCGTCCTTTTTTAAATTAACAGCTCCTGGTAATTGCTAAAATAATGGAGTCAGTGCTCTCTGGGCCTCAGGTTAACTTCCTCTTTGTGGCCGGCTCCTTTGGCTCTCTGACACACCGATGGAATTAACAGCCGCTCAGCTCCAGCTTAAAGGTCAGGCATGGGCGCTAGTTGTGAGAAACTGCTGATAATACAGAAGCATTCTTAGCTACAGTTCACAGGAGGATAAGAAGTGCCAGACAATAACACAGACCCTCAGTTCATTAGTTTCTTCGTGCCTTTTCCATTGTTCTATTATGATGATGCTCCCACTCGGGAACGTGAACATCACAGCATTTGACTCTCATGGACTGCATAATGGCGATCACCTCTCTATGCAAGAGCATCTTTTATAATGTAAGTGTCACTTTCCAAATGGTCCTCTTTTTTGTCAAGCGGTCAAGTTTTAATTGGTTAGATGGCGTAACTTCAGGATCAGGAATGAAAAAAGCCTCTTTCTACATTAACGATCATTCAGAAGTAGCTGTATTTTTTGTAAGCAACATTTAAATCATAATATAAAATTAAATAAATGATGAATTAAAATAAATGAACATATTTAATCATTAATAATATTAATAATATTTCAAAATATAAAATAATTCAAATATATACAAAAATATTTGATATATTATTATAAACATTTTAGGTAACACTAGGCTACAATTTTAGGTTTCATTAGTTAACATTATTAACTACTTTAGTTACCAAACTTAGAATTAATACTTCTATAGCTTTTATTAAATCTTAGTTAAGCATTTCAGCATTTACTAAAACATTATTAAAATCAAATGTTGTATTTGTTAACATTAGGTAATTGATTGTGAACAAACATGAACAATCAATGAACAGTTGGATTTTTATGAACTAACATTATCAAAGATTAGTAATTAAAGTATTGCTCATTGTTAGTTCATGTTAGTTAATAAATTAACTAATGTTAACAAATGAGTCCTTATTGTAAAGTGCTACCACATTTTATTATATTCCAGTAAATAGTTTGGCAGAAGTTATTTTGCAAAAACAAACTAACATGAAATTGACTTGCTACTTTGAAAGAGTTCTTAGCTTTCTCCTCCTCACTTTTTCCCCATTATGAGCAGTATTTCTCAAGCTATGTATCTTTCTTATCATTTACAACTGGGCAAATGCCTAAGGTGTGAAGGTCTGAGATTTATTTAAACATAAAATACCCTGGACACTGTCTGGCGAACCGGTACACATACTAACCTGCGATGTTTGGAGCCTCTTGACATTGCTACCTTAATTCAGCAGGAAGCCATTAATTTCAATGACGTTATGAGGACAGCGTTGGCACGCTGAGTAAGCGTTGCACGCTTTTCTCTTTCATTATGAAGTGCTTTTAGAGCTGAAGAAGAGAAAAAAGATGTGCTGCTGTATTAAAGTCTCATCCTAGCTTAACAATCAAGCTACTTAGAAATCTTGTGGTTTATCTACAGCCTAAACCCCCTGTGTTAGACATATCTACTGTCCATTGTTAGAAAAGACAGCGTGCACCACAGCAGGGCTAGAGCTCCATGGGACTGGACCACTGTCAGGATGGGATAAACTACAGCTCAACAAAGAACCTCTAATCCGCATCTCTGGCAGCTGTTGGCCTTCAGAATATTAACTGTTTCTCAGGCTGTAAAAAAAAGAAAAGAACGTACCCACACCAGCGTCAAATGCAAGTCCGCAAATGCAAGCCACAATACGGAGTGTGAAACAGTTTCACACACAAGGTCAGCAGCTCGCTCTCGTATTCCCCCCACGCACTGTGATAATCCTCTACTCTGAGTGGGGTCAGAGGGTGAAATGGTTGTGTAAGGTGCAGAGGCAGGGCTAGAGGAGGAACCAATACTGCCTGGACTACACAAGCTTTAGGCCAGAAAGGCTAGGCCAAGGGCCAGGGAACTGCTAATACCGCCCCAAATTGCTGCTCCAGATGCTTGCATTTCAAGGCTAGAGAAGAGAGGCGAAGAAGTCAAGAGAGGAGGAGATGGAGAAGTCAAGGTCAGGAGTTAAAGAGAAACTTGCTCACTGCAGAAAAGACTTCCACTATAATTGCATTAAAAAATGTGGCAATGAAATTTTTCAATGTACAAATATTCAATGATGTATTATTTTTGGATATTTTCAATATTGTTATATTGAAATATCACAAGGTGGTATGTGTTTGTTTGCACAATAAACACAATGAATATATGCAAAAAATCTTGTGGATGCACTACCCATAGAATCCAAATTATGCCCATTGGACAAGAAAAAATAAAAATAATAATCATCATAAATAATATTAATAAGAAATATATATATATATATATATATATATATATATATATATATATATATATATATATATATATATATATATATATATATATATATATATATATATATATATATATATATATATATTGTTATAGATAGAACGATAAATATATAGAATGATAGATCGACTAAACAGGATGATTCTCTGAAGGTTTCCTACTAAAGAGTACACAAAGCTTAAAAGACAATATGCTGGGTGTGCTGAACATATCTTTTTTATTTACTCACACTGTCAACACTGCTGGATTAAGCCAAGCTGAGAAGATTTGTACTCGCCCTGTCTGAGAGGAGCTCATGGAGGGCAGGGGGAAAAAGATACAAAGAGACAGAGAGCACGCGATCAACAGAGTTCAGGAGCCCAACACACAGCTGTCTCTTCTGCCTTCAGCTAAAGCTCCCAGCAGAAAAACAAGAGGCTGCTGGTCCAGGGCCAAGAGCAGCGCAGCAGGTAGCGTACACTTCATCAAGCTCACTTATCTCTCATGAGCACACCCATTCGCCTCAGCTCAGCTGACAAAGAACCCAGCTATAGATTTTAATGAATTTTGGATAATGTTTTGCTATGTGTTGTTTGACAATTTGACAATGCGGCACTACTACATAAGTCCCAACAGCATATACAGTGCCTCTAAATAAAGAGACAAGTACGCATATATGGCAAGAGAAAGTGACAGTGAGCAAAAGAGAGAGAGCATTAAAAGAGCAAGTGTCAGCCTTCTTGTAATGAGTTTTGTAAAAATGGCAGTTATGTCAAACGTACCAGGTTGTTAATTAAATGTGAAAGGCTGACGTCCAATCAGGCTGCTTCGCGGCCCAAGCCAATCACCAACAAATCCCTTCAGCGAGTAAAACACTGGAGTATTTTAAAATGAAGCGTACAGTAAATCAAAACAAGTCTGTGAAGGCTGAGGGTGAGCAGAGCGGCATAGTGGGTCAGTTTCTGGGTCGTCTCGCGCTCAATGACTGTCTCTTTAATCTGCCCCACAAACAATAGAGCGAGGGCGATTTTATGGAAGCAACTGCTGAGATGAGCTGCAGAAAAGTTGCCTGAGAAATACATTCAGCTTATTCTTTCTTTTTCTTTTTCTTTTTTGCTGACCTTCTATGTAGGAGGCACTGCCTCATTCTCCTCAGTAAGATTGCTTTTGGCCTTTCACAAATTGATTAAAACCTGCCCACTCAAGAAGGGCAGCCTGGCAGTTTTCCCATGCTTTACAATACAGAACAGTGTGATGGGAGAAATTCTATCATTTAATTAGGGTTTGGCATTGTTTTGATTATAAAAGCTGTTAAACTATTTTAAAAATCATATTTTTAAGACATTTAACAATTACTCAAGCATATATTTAAAATAGTTTCAGCGGAACTTATTTCATTACCTGGTATAATGTCAATATACCAAAGTCATAAAACTTGATGTACTGTATATAAAACCCCAATTTGCGAAACTGATCTAAAAATAAAACATGATCATTTAAATAAATAAAAAGTGTCACTCGGAATTTAATCTACATTTTTCACTGTAAATTCTAAGATGACTTGTTTATATTTAACAGTGTTTTACTGTAAAATTAAATAAAATGTCCCATCTATTATAGTTTTTCATTGTATACAGTAACCATTTAGGTTACCAAAACTAGGTTTTTACTGTAGCATTTTATAGTCTTTTACAATCCTTTTATGTGCACACTGAAAAAGACCTCATAATGCGTGTAATAATTTATTGTTATTTACTATTAGACGTGTCCTAACCAGATTTTGTCCTTTTTTTTTCATTTCTGTGGAGTTACTCTGTGTAGCCCCACCCTCCCTGAAATCTGATTGGTCCAAAACTCTTCTCCACATAATTGTACATTTAAACATGAAATATCTCCTAATGGGCTGTGATTGTGTTTAGGAATGCACTGATATTTAAATTTTGACCAATGCGATAAACTCATAATTGTTCTCATGTTAAGGCCAATAATTATGGCATATATTAAAATGCAATAATATTTAGTTAAAACAAATTAAAGTGAATTTCGGCATCACAACATTATAATGTACTGTATGAAAAATGGATATTCATTTTGAGATTTGCTAAAGATTAGTGTTATTCAAAAAAAATAAGGTTTAGTGTTAGATAACAGCGTTAATCGAAATGTAAAAATAGGGTAAAAAAACAGATAATAATCTGATACAGATATACTGTGCATCCCTGATTGTATCACATCATGCAGCAGTTTCATTTTGTGTGGACAGACACATTTCTCATAGATGGATTTATGTATCATGTCTGGTTGCAAAACACAATGTAAAGCTTTAAAACACCAGGCAAAACAAGACAGCCAGGGAAGAGATGTTATTAGTCACGATTCAGGAGTTCTGGGCCAGTGAACAAACTTAAGGGTCACCTCATTTCCTCTCTTTCATTCTAGCCCATTGAAAGCCATGTGCTCCAGATCCTCTGAGCATCACTCTATGTGAAAGACAAGCTTTGTCTCATCCTCTCACAGGTACAAGGACGCAGCGCACCGGGGGGACGCTACACACAAGCAAATATGTGCAAGTACAAAGACAAAACACTTAGTGACAGCTTCTGAGTGCTTTTAAACACAGCCTGGCCCACACAGTCTCACCAATGCCGAGCGGCAGATAAGCAGGCACAGACCGTGTTGCATGTGAGGACAGTGCAGAAGGCAAAAGATATCAAATATTTAGAGAAAAGCAGTATTTTTCACTTGCTTTCTCTGACTCATTCCTTTGAGTGCAGCAAGAAGGGTTGTGAACCTACGTTGTTCTGTTATACTGAAGGACTAAGCCTGTTATGGGGGTGTAGTGTTGGATTTTAACCTCGGGTAAACAGCAAATTTTATTTTTACACTATTAAAATGCAGTATATTATAACTGTCGGTTAAAGGTAAGGAAGGCAATTTTGTCAGTTAAAGGTAGGGTAGGTTGGTAATACTGTAGGATGCAGAGTATAATATTTGCTTCAGTTTCCAATGAAAATGACTAGGGTTTAATCCAAGCATTGTGTTTAGGAAAGGTTTTGTGAAATTCAATAAATGACACTATAATAATCTATATAATAATAATAATAATAATAATAATAAATAATAATAATAATAATAATAATAATAATAATAATCACTTGCATAAATATACATATTTTAATGTGTTATGCAATGAAATATTTTAATACATTTTATGATAATAATAATAATGTTATTATTATTTTATTTAATATATAATATAGTAATATATAGTGTTATTATAAAAGCTATGAAAATATATCATTCTATAATGCATGAAAAAAATATAATTTACATTTATGCGTTTAGATCAAATTTAGATATAATTTGAATCATATTTAAAATGACATCTTGTGTTTTTCAAAGTAAAAGTGATACAAAAGTGCAAAGCAAAAGTGTGAACCAGCTGATCACTTTTGCTTTGAAAAACACAAGATGCGGGCAGTGGAATGGGAAAAAACACAAGGTCTAGAGACGCGTCTTTTAAAAGTTAAACACTTTTAAAAAATAGAACACCGTGTCATGCACGAGATGCTGCAAAAGATGTAAGAAGCAAGCACAGCGGTCAAACACATCAGTCTAGCGCGTTTGCATAGAAAAATAATGGAAAAGTAGAGCAGTGGAATGGAAAACCGCATTCTGAGTAAACAACCCCAAACTGTACTAGTTTCTTTATATATTACCACCAGTTTAGAGATGTAGTGTTTGATTTACTGTAGAAATAAATTCCATCTCTCTCAAAGCCCTGTCTCATGCATGTGGCACAGCTTTATTCCAAGTCTCCCTGATCTCGGCTCTGGTCTAATCTTAAATTAATCCTCAGATCCAGCCATACTGTCATCCTACAGTACTGGCCTGTTCTCCTGAGCCTCAGAGCTTTACAGACCCTCTGCACATTCTGAAGAACTCCATTCTCTCTTCTCATTACAGCAGGTGAGAAACAAAGAGAGGAGGAGAGACCAGGAGAGAAAGCAAAAACTGTCATGGCTAAGCCCACACAGAACATGTGCAAGAGAAAATCAACAAAAACTAAATGATACATTCTTATTTTAGCTTATAAGTACTGTCAAATAAGACAAAATATTTCATAAATGAAAAAACAAAGGATGGAAGATATGCGGGACTTCGTGATGGATGGCCGCTCAATTTCTGTGGAAATCTGCTGAGCTTTTCGTGGAATTCCGTGGGCACAAACTGTTCAATGGCCTGTTGTAATGGCCAATTTAATACTTTGCGTGCAGTCTAGACATCAATTTAGACAGTCCAGATCGGTCAGCATGACATTTAGTGAACCACATCTGCCAGAACAAACCCTCCAGACAGCAATAAAGCTAACTGTGGCAATAATCTCAACCACAAAACTGACAAGACTTACAAAATAATCCACTGTACCGAACGCCAGAGAGAACGACAACCCTATAGTGTCAGCCACCCCCTGTTCTTACTGGTTAAGCCAATACGATTGGGTTTGGAGGGGGTCGCGGCAGAGATGGCTAAGGGTTGACAATGGACACATTGTTTAATGGAGGTTTTACTGGGGCAGGCCTGGGGGGTCTTCAGCGAGCCGGCCAATTTCCCTGTGAGCTGAACTGTTCAGCCCCTGCATTTCCAAAGGCTGCCCGGGGTCAGCTCCAAGCCTCCTTTACTCCCAGCGTACAACAGTGTTACAAGCCCAGTGCAACATATCTACAAACTCAAATCACACACGCATTATACCCCTCCGATCAGAGGGTTTTCATCAACCGCTTTGTGCTGTAATGATTTCTCCATTTTCGCTACGGCACGCTGTCAAAGTGAGTCATATTTAAGCTGACGTATGAAAAAAGCCGTACCCGACAGTAATAGGATTTAAAAAAAAAACACACACAAAACAGCAGTGAGGCGCTCCAGACATGAACCGTACTTGTTCATGCATTGAATATCTTGGGCATCTCGTTAATGTTAATATGAAAACATCCCCATCCGATGCAGCGTCATGATGTGGAAAAAAGGAGGCACATAACACACAGTGATCTACATACTGCCATCATACCCTCAAAGTCTTCCTTTTTTACCCATGAGTGATGGCATGTCAATCAAAATACATAAGACTTCTTGAATATGGCTGATTTATTCAGACACAGGGAGTTGTCAATCAGCAATGAAACTTGTCAGACATCCTCCTTCAAAAAAATATGAGGTAACATTCAAATAAGCATATTGGAGAACTGCACACAATATCCAGCACAACAGCAATTAGACACAGCAGTGTAAGTGAATATATAGAGATGCATGGGTGAATCTCACAAACAAAATACAATTTCATGACAATTAAGAACATCCAGCCAAATTCTAATTACCTGTTTTACTTTTAAGTGATTTTTAATTGTTTTTGTTTTGTTTTTCTTCATTAATTCCCACTATTCTCAATGGGGATTCTCAAAAAATACCTCTATGGTACTATGAATAATTTCTTTAATAATATCTTTTTCACATTCACACAGTATAGAGAAAATTAGTTTTTGTTTTTGCATAAAATCCCAATGGTCCTAAAATTTTGTCATTTTTATGTTAAATATAACCTATAAATGTTCTTGAAATTTTTTTCCCCATCTATACAGTATGTATGTCCATGAAAACAAAACGTACTCAATACAACACATCAGGGAAACGAGAGAGTGAGGTTGAAACAGAATGAATACTTTAACCGGATCAATATTTCACTTGTCACATTTCCATTTCAAAGAAATCTAAGACAACCATTTTTTGAGTCCGAAGACATTTTTCACAACATAGACTAATTATAAAGATCTCCGACTCCGAAGCAGACAAACAAAAAAAATCCCCAAAGCACAAGGGCTCAAGGACATTTCAAAAACAAAATAAAAACAATTTCTTCCTCTCTCCTGGTTGCGCACAGGCGTTCTCTCTTTATTTTTTAATATTGTCATTTTTAATAGTGTCTCTCTGCATTTGTTTGTGCCAGTGTGGCATATTATGCGAAAAGATGCATCACCCTCACAGATATTATTAAGTGCAGTGTCACCAGAACTAAGCGGTTCACTCTGATTGCTGTCATCCTGATACATTGCACACTATTCAATATTATTGCATCAGCAAACACAAAACAAAGTGCAACTGGCTAACCCCTCCATTCAACTTTTTTTGCTCCCTTGATTCCATCAAGGCCTTGCTTATTTAGAAACCAAACCATTCAAACAACATTTACTGGATTATCTGTACTTTGGATATTGATTCTTTTGTGAAAACTCTACTGATACAGTATAATCTGATCAGCAACTACACTTACACAACCCATAGCCGTTGTCAAGTTCATCAATATGCAGCATCTATAGGCTGGTTTCTAGACTAAACTTCCCAAAGGCTAAACAGCTGAGATTTCTGTGGAACATGACTGGCTCCCACAGAAGGGCAACTACACCCACAGGAAATACCAACCACAGCCTGCTGTTCCTCGGAGAGTCATTTATTACACTTTTGCCAAACCAAAAATGACAAATAAATGGCAAACACCAGGATTAATATTAATGTAGTCATTACTGTCAATGCCACTTCATCCTGCCGCTGTACCAACTGGCATTTTACAGTTTCTGAACAACAAAAATGTCTTCATAATGCTAGGTTTGGAACAGCTGTGTGAAAACACTGATTGGAGTGGATCACTGCTCATGAATAGAGGCTGGCAAACCTTCAAACTGTAAGTCATTACATGTGATTCAAAACCCAGAGCTCCTGGCCACTAACACAATAAGAAATGAACAGCATGGGACGAAAAAGGTAATCAATGTGACCATCACTTGTCTCCCTCAATTCATAGGAGCTGTGATGTTCACTCTGTACTCCAAATCTGTCCGCACGGAACAAGAGTCAGCCATTTTGTTTTGTTTTTCCCCAAAGCCGAGGGTTTGTCTTGCAATTACTGAATAAAAAATAATTCTAAAGTGTTAAAGAGGCCATTCTACCGAATTTTCTAAATCTATTTTGATATCTTCAGTAGAGATTTATTATTATTAAAATTCTAGCATATACAGGAGACAATTATTTTCATATTATGGCCAAAACCCAGTACAAGAAAATAATAATATTGTCTAACTAAATGTATAAAAAACTTAGAAATCTGAAATAAACAAATCGTTTTAAATGTGAATTTAAGTCTCAGAGCATTGTAATGTAAAGTGTGAAAAAATTATATTTTGAGATTTCCCACCAAACATGCTAAATTACTGCGTTCAAACAACAGATAGTCCCGCCCCAAACTGTCGGGATAGCATCGTGCATTTAGGAAGAAACAACCTATACATTCTAAAAGACTGAACTGAACACACTTACAGACTGTTTCCAATGACTGGAGCAGATAATTATCAAATTACATTCATAATCGGCCTTGCAGTCGTTAGGTGTGTCCCTGGCTTTACTTGCAGTTCAATATTAAGATGCCATTGAGAAATGCATTCAAATTCAAATAATCGATCAGATCAAATAATCGATCTAATCAAATTCGATGTGTCCCATTAAAACATCACTATTAAATATGCACATACATTGTCTATTTGAGAAGATATTCATTATCTGTATAGATCAGGCACAAAATGGATATATCGAAACCACTGATAAGCTTATTAACAAACATTTAATTGGCAAACGATTGCCCACACTGACTGTGTCCAATTCTGTCCCCTTCTCACTGCCAGAAAATTCAACAATCGATTTCAGGAACCGCACATCCCTTTTGAATATCAGTCACAGGGGAAGCAGAAAAAGTGCCCATAATGAACGGCTGGGTTTGAATGCATCAATCAATCAATGAATAAGTGCTCTAAAGCAGAAAAGGCTCCAATCAGGGCTAACCACGCCGCAGCTGGTTGTACAGTGCAGAGCATTTGCTCTATTCCAGTCTCACATCTGCTCCTTCACAGACTCCACTGCCTGCAGAGTTAATATGGCCTCGGTAAGGGGCAAATAACGCCATTCACCCATCTCCTGTTTCCTGCTATCTCCAACATAATATAAAAACCTTGCTATTCCTAGTATGCTCAAAACTTCTGACACTTGCAAACAAAAGATGTGTTCAGCTGTAATCATTAGAATCATAAATGGCAGCCAGAATGCTGCAACCAAGGCTATTAGTGCTTCCGCTCCACAGTGTTTCCTGCTAATGGTAGCGCAGTGGAAGAAAAAACACTGAAGAACTGTCAGATTAAAGCCACTTGAAGCCTTGGTCCAGTCTATCCTTCAACATTTTGCTTTTCGGTTTGTCTTGAATGCCTTTAAACCTATGTGTGTTTATGTGCAAAAAAAGTACGTGTTAAAACAGTAGGAAATTTGTCTTACTTTAGTAACTCGAAATCCATCTATTTAGCTTTCGGTGCGATGTGGCATTGTTCCCGACAACATAGTAAAGGTAAATAATGAGCGAAGCGATTCACAGCGAGCGACACAGTCCTGTGCAAACACCCCAGATTTGCATGATTTATCTTTATTATGGAAATGTCTGGGACTCTTAAGGGCCTGACACTGGGCTCGGCACATAAACGAAGTTCATTAACTCGAGCTCCGCAGGACGAGCTCTACCCACAACCTGCGGCAGGATGCTCATTACGTTAGTCTAAAGAAAAGGACTATATAGAGGAATGAAAATAGACCTTGCAAGATGTTTATATTTTAAAGAGTTTAGAGGGATGAATCATATCTGCATTGTGCTAGCACACAATATGTTTTCTATCTTCTAAGTAAATACAATTTAATGCAGAAAAGAAGTAGTGCATTCGGGGATTTGCTTCATCTGCGTGATAGATTTGGGAGCAGAGGGCAGGATTTATATGCAAGAGAAGAGCAGTTTCGCCTGTGATCTAATAGCTTGTTTTAACTGACAGGCATTTTGTTCAGTCGCTGCATCGTTGATGGTGTTCAATATTTCGCGCCCTGGAGCACATCTTGTTACCACCTTTAAATCATCCTGCTAGTGCGAGATCTGTGAGAGCAAGGGCACAAAGCGATTTGAATATCCTTAAGCACTAGGGGTGTATGCTAGGCACAATCCCTGGCAAGCCATCAATCAGTCCTTTATGGGGAATGAGGGACTTTATGGTAAATGCAAAATGTGATGGGAGGGAAATTACTTTGAGGTATGTCGTCGCCCATGCTAGCGTAGTTCAAATCCCTCTCTTTCCCTCTTCCTCTCCGTAGAAAGACACAACTAATGACAATCATTTGTGCCGCATAGATGATCCAACATTTTAGATCCCAGTGAGTGGCAACTTATGTATTTACAGATATTTCAGAGTGGATTTACTGAACAGTTCTTATGTACAGTATTTCAGCACAGAAACCTGGGTCTTATTTACCAAATCATCCGCAATCCAGCCTAACCAGAGACAAAAAGCACTGAAATAATGCCATTATGCATTTAAATTACATTTTTGTTATTAGTTTCAGCACTAACACACCTCCTTTCTATGCAAGTTTGGCAGACTGTAAATGCCCTCACAAAACTGTGCTGTATGTGCAGCTTTCTATTGGTCATGGCAATAGTAAATACTTTTTTTTTTTAAAGAAAAGATTTTTAGAGACACAAAATTAATCATGTTCATGTAGGGCAGAAAAAAATCTGACATTTACTGACCCCTTTTTAAAAGAAGATATTCTTTAATTTAGTAAGGAAGGATGTATTAAATTCATCAAAAGTGACAGTAAAGAAATGTATATTATGGCAAAAGATTTCCATTTCAAATAAAAATGGTTCTTTTGAAAAAAAAAAAGTTATCACAGTTTCAGAGAAAAATATTAAGCAGCACAAATGTTTTAACAATAAAATTAAAAGAAATGTTTCTTTAGCACCAAATCAGAATGACTAGAATGTTTTCTGAAGGATCATGTGACACTGAAGACTGAAGTAATGATGCTGAAAATTCAGCTTTACCATCACAGGAATAAATTACTTTTTATGGTGATCTTAAGAGGCAGTTTTCAAAAACATAAAAAAATAAATGACCCCAAACTTCTGAATGGCTATACCTAAGCAATATACTGTAAACTAGCTGTCTACATATTTTAGGAAGGATCTCCCTTTGACATCAAAAAGTTTGATGATCACTACTCCTATAATCTCGATCAATTACCTACAACAGTGTCCACATAAATAGGCCGCATGTTAAGTCACGTTCTGTTCAATGCTTTGAAGCGGAGAAAGCAAGGATGCACTCCTGCTCCGCTCCAAATGTTCCTCCAGTGATTACCTGCCGTCTCCCTAACTGCTGCACCCTGCTGGGGAACGCTCTAGATGAAGTAGCTTCTAGATGGGAGCTGGCACTTCAAACGGAGGGAAGGGACGGGAAGGTTGTCGGAGACTTAATTGTAGCGGAGAGCCTAAGGTTCTGCATGTGCCACAGACGCCAGGCCCAATTAACCGGGCGTACATAGTCTGCCAATCCATGAGGGACAATAAGCAGCTGATCCGCCGTTTGCTTTCCTCTGACTAATGGATCGATACGGAGACAGGGCGTGGGAGACGTGTGCGGTGGAGAGGCTGGCGCACCATCTGACGGCATCCACATGCATGTTACACCTTTTTTCAGTTTTTTTTTGTTTTGGGGATACCTCCTCTCACTTCGGCCAGATGGACAGCCTCATTCAAAAATAATTGCAGTGATGACCCTTGTGAAAAAGAAGTGTGCTTAACTGTACTGAAAGTGCATTTGTAGTGTACTTTAAATCCTAAGTATATTTTTTAAAAATTGCACTTTCAGATAATATAATACTAATGGAAGAAAAAGGTAACACTTTAGTTTAGGGTTCAATTCTCACTATTAATTAGTTGCTTATTAGCATAGATATTACTAGGATATTGGCTGTTTATTAGTACTTATAAAGCACATATTAATGCCATATTCTGTATGACCATATTCTACATCCCTTAATCCTACCAGATTCCTACCCAATATCTAAACTTAGCAACAACCTTACTTTCTATTAATAAGTAGTAGTGTCTAATGAGGAAAAAGTCAGTCATAAGTCATAGTTAGTTAATAGTGAGAATTGGACCCTAATCTAAAGTTTGACCAAAATCACTTAAGTACACTTAAGTAAAAAAGTACATTTTAATGACTGTTTCTTAATGCACTTAAGTACACTATTAAAAAGTGCACTTTATAATTTTAAATTAAAAGTTGCAGATAATATAAATGAAATAAAAGGCCACCTAAGCTTACTTAAGAGTGCACTTTTGAAGTATTTTGTTTTAATAATCTTTTGTCATGCTTTAATGTACACTTATTTTGATGTGCAATTACCCTGTAAAGTAATTGATTATAATTTAACTGTGGTGTGATATTAAATATATTAAATGTACTAAATTGAAACTTCATCATTACAATTAAATGTGTATTTCATGACATAAAAGTTTCAATATAAATGGAGTATATTTCAGTTTACCATGAATGCTTGTCAGTACATTCGGCTGTACACTTTAACAATAGAAGTATTATGAAATTACATAAAAATATGTACTTAAGTCCTACATAAGTGGGTCAAAAACCTTTTAAACTATAATATAAACCTTTTCCATTTTATTGTAAAAACATTGTAAAAACATTTTCCAAAAACATTGCATTCAGTTTGCACTTAAGCATATTCTTTCAAAGTATGTTATTTCCATAATAAGTATGCTAAAATGTACTTCTTTTGCAAAAGGGGAGGGAAGGAGAGAGGCAAAACAAAGGTCTGGATCAATCTCTCAGATAGTGAAGAGATCAGCGGACTCACCGTCCATCCATCAATACTGCTAACATAAAACCTAGAAGAAAAGAACCACAAAATTTATGAGCCCAATACATCACCAGCATAAGCCAAACGAAGATGGGCCGAAAAATAGAGCGGTGGACACCAGCCGATGGCGTGGGAGATTGGCTCATTGATTTGTAATGAATATCCACCAGCTTTCCTTTCTCCCCTCAAGTGGGTTGAAAGCCTTTATTGTGGAGTTACAAATTATTAGCGTCCCACTAATGTCCCACAGTCTTGGGTGGGACCCCAGCTGTGCATCTTCCTGGACAAGGGAAGAAATCTAAATGAAAGGACAGCGGCGGCTCTGAAAAGCGGTATTGACACAGAGATGGCGTTTTGCCTGCTATCAAGAGTGCCGCATTTCACAACGTGAGCTGCTGGTTCAATAATATACAGTTTGGGCTTTTAAAAAAAAAACAGTGGAAGTGGAGATCAAATGAAGTGGAAGCTTGTCAGAATACAGAGGCTGAGCGGGCATGCAGGTGCTTTTGAGCGCGGCAGATGTTTAGCGCATCAGACAAGCTCTTGAGTGAGATGAGGAGCAAGAGCGAAAGGGGAAAAGGCATATATACACACACACATGGCAAAACGCAAAAGGGCTTCTGAAGCAAACTAACACAACCCGAGAGAAGCGGCGCTGGGGGAAAAAGCAATTGGGATACACACTTCACAAGGCTGTGGAACCGTCAGCCATGCCTCAGAGACTGTTATGCCAGAGAGAAAGAAAGAGAGAGAGCGCGTGTTAAAGCTTTCCCATCGCCTCGGCACCTGGAAACTGTCAAAGCCTGATTCACAACTTCTGTCCTAAAGGAGGGGCAGACGCACAGGCACAATAACACTCATTTTCATGTGAGCGCTGTGAAAAGGAGTGTTTAAGGAGGGTCTTCATGCACTGAATGGCTCTTGATGAGAGTCTGAGGCACACTGCAATAGGTTAATCACTGGTAATCAAAAAACAGGTGTTGAATATTTGCAGCTCCTGCACATGATCATCAGAACTCGGGAGCGCGTGGTTTAATTAATAGTGATGTCCCTCTCTCGCAAGTTTTTTTTTTCTCCTTCCCTTCTGTTTATTTTTGCCTTTTTTCAGCCTTTTTTTTTTTTTTTTTTGAAAGCCATGAAGCACAACTGATTGCATCGGATCACCAAGAGCAAATTGCTTTTCCTCGGCAGAAGAGACAGGCAGAGGTGGGGGTGATGGGGGGGGGGGGGTAGAGGGAGTTTGTCGTTTATCAGCGGCTCAAAACATTTGGGGGCCCTTCAGCTAGGTTTTGGAACGGCAGTAAAGACATATTATATGTCTAAAGCCCAAACACACTCAAAGGTCACTTTTCAAAAAGAGAGGAAATACTGGATATTACACAAACTGAAGTGTCTGAACGTGTTCGAAATACAGTATATATTTTATACGGCTCTAGACTAGTAATTTTAGAAGCCAATGACTCCATAGTCATTTTGTTTTTAAACGTTTAGGAGCCAAATTACAGATTCACTCAATAAAGATGGCTATTCATTCGGCCTGTTTTTAAAAAAGTATTATGACTTCAACATGTCTCCCTTACAGCTGATTCAAACTTACAATCTTATGTACTAAAAATAACCAATATTTGTCTATAAAATATGAATATCAAAATATCATTATTACTTTATTCAACAGAAATCTGCTGTGAAAATCTATCTTTATTTATACACTGTAATTTAAAAAGAAGTCACTAAAACCTTAAGTGGGAGAGCGGGGCTAGTTGTAACACCCTTGTTTTAAATACTTCCACACATGCCAGCATGACGAAACTTGAAACTAGTGTGTTTACTAGTTGCCATATCAACACTATATAGAGAAAGAATTGCAACGATACCACTGAACATTTATTTAACCATAGCAAAAGTAAATTTCTTACTTATGTTAATTTTTCATCTCTATTTTTGGTGTTTATTTTAAATTAGACTAATCTGATATTATTTTAATCTCCAATTTGTTATTTAACAGTTGATATGGTTCTTTAATGCTTCGCTAACTAGCAGAAGACACTAGCAGGGTTTAAATCCCAGTTGTGCAGGTGGGGCATGTTGTAACACTGCGTTACAATGTGCCCCCATTAGAACTATGCTATTCTATTCTATACTTTTACGAATTCTATTGAGAAAACATGAAATAAAGGTGAATAAAGACAGAGTCAATGTTCAGAAATCATTAATTATTATTATGTTTTGAACTATGTTGTATAGCTGTGTTTTCCAGTGTGACTCTGGTGTGAACTCAAATTTTATTTTATTTTTCATTATTAAAAAATGCCATTATGTTATATGAAAAAGTTAATAATTGTATTTAATTGAAAAAATATTTTAGTTTGTCTTGTATATTTTTTTTATTAGATTTTAAGTTTTCATATGGTCATGTTACAATGTACCCCTCACATGTTACAATGTACCCCACCTATGGGGCATGTTGTCACATTTCACTTCCATTCTTTCGGGGTATATCAAGAAAAAAAGTATACACTGTATTAATAAAAGAAAACCACATAATTTTACAAGACATGTGGGAAATTAATGTGGGAAAAAATAAATACTATGAACCCTAAGTAGATTTACTTCTGGTTCCTAGTCCGAAACGGACTTAACCAACAAATGACTCGTGGTTGATTCATGATTCACAAAACAAGTCTGATTCAAACCGCTAACTAAAAGCTGTTTCATGAAACTTTTTGACTGACTCATTAAAAAGAACTGGCTTGTAAGAGTAATTTTTTCAAGAATCGGACATAATATTAAAATGACTCTGAAAGGGTCATTTGTGAACACCTCTGAATAATTCACCGAGCGAGTCTGATTCAAATCAGTAAATAAAGGCTGTTTCGTGAAACTTTTTGACTGACTCGTAAAACTGCTTCATAAGAGTCATTTGTTCATCGTGGCTCATGCACATGATGATATCTTGATGAAAAGGCATATTAGTCGCAGTCTGGAGCCCTGTTTTACAGATTATTCTGCATAAATACAAACGGCAGGCAAACACGATATCTAATATAACATTGCAAAAACTATTTAAGTTTAAAGTATCTGATTTATTTCAGTTGAAATATGTCCTCATCTGTCTCATAATACATCCGCCATCTGCGGTTAATCTATACAAACATAATCTCGCCACCCTTGACTTATAACCGTGTGTGTATAATAAAAGCTGGGGGAGGGGGTCAGTGAATTCAATCATGCTCTCATCGGCAATTTGCACCCATTCATTTTCTGGAGAAGGACATGACTGAATTAAATTGTAAACCATAATGTGCTTCCTAGAATACCGTAGAACGTGATGTAAAAAAAGCGTGGCGGGCTGAGTTATGGAAGGGGCAGGACAAGCACATAAAGCACCATTACACCCCATGCTCCTGCCACGGCCAGAGATTAAAACGGGCCGTAAAAACAAACACATACAGTGTGGGTTAAAGGACGAGAGAGCCACAGCAAGGGCTCCCATTTTTATCAGAGTGAAGAAAACAGCAAAAATGGGCAACAACATTTTTAATCCTTTTTGAGTCAAGCAAGCACGAAGTGCGCGCAAGCGCAATGTTGCAGTGCAAAACAGCACAGGAATCATTAGGAAAGGATATAGACTATGGCATATTCAGGTCAAGAGCAAACATAAAGACTAGACTGCAAAAATACGCGTTTTATAATTAGACTCAAGCCTGTCAGACTCCTGGGCCACATTATGCCTTCTTCTCATCTGTATATAGCCCAGATCTATTATAGTACGATGAGTTCAGTAAGGCAATAGCGTTATTTCAATCTCGCCTCTACATCTGAACTCCCTACATTTCCATCTTTACCATCTGGCCTTTGGAAGCCTGACAAAGTCATTGATCATCATGCACAGATGTTCAGATGTAGCCGCTACAAAAGAACTTCAAATGCTCTTTAAGTGGGTTAGTTACTGTATGATGGTAAGAGCAGGTCATGCAGCACAGGAAGTCCTCACTGTTTTTTATGTGTGGTATTTTAACACAATGTAAATGAATGTTCCAGTTACATTTAATGTTGACACATTTTCCAGGTTAAATAACATAAAAAATGTGTGCATTTTCAATGGAATGGATGTTTTCTCACCAAGTTAGTATTTTAAAGCATTTTTACATTTATTCCAAAATAATAATTATAAAACACAGTAACACATTTCTAATTTCATGTATATTTTATATGTAAACTATTGTTCAAATGTTCTGTTTTTGTTGTTTCAAAACTAATTTTTGGATCATCAGTCAACAAAGCTCAGTAAACACTCCAGGCGTCATGATGGACACTTCAGAAAAGCTGATTACTCACAAAAAAAAAAAAAAACTTACAGGTTGTGTTTTCAAGTCATTTCAAATTTGATTTTGATGTGATAAAGCCTTGATATCTCTGTGGATGAGTTGTTTACTTTAAAATTGGTCTTCCCATTAACACCATTATAATATTTATTAATTTAGACCGATGTGGGGATGTGGAAAACGCATGAAAATGAGAGGCTTTATTACGTGAACAGCGCAATAGGCCAATCATCGCAATGGAGGTTTTGCTTCCTTTAACGTGACGTTTACCCATTCATTCTCCACCAAACCCAAAGGACGTACAGGTACACTGTTTATGTTATGTTGCTGTTGGACAGTGTCACTCTTGCTTATCTACTTTTTAATAGCATATTTCATAATATTTGCATTGTTTTATGTTTGTACTGTAGATATTCTCTCATCCAAATTTTTAAGAAGGCACTGCCTCTTTTGCCTCAATGGCCATGGTGCGTATGTGCCAGTTGTGCTGATAGCGGGAGGCTGGGCACCCTGGCAGCGTCCAGATTTCTCCCAGCAGTACTGTCTGCTGAGTGCTGTCCCAGCTGACCATTCATCAGCATTACAGGAGTGGCAGGTCTGCCAGTGTGGCCGTAGGAGGCCATCCAGCCCGGCGGCCGACTCATTTATCAGGGTCGTAATAAAGACAAGGAGAGCAGACGCTCAACCTCATAGCTCCTGCTGAACCGAGTGTGCGTGGGGGGGTCAAGGGGTCAAGCTGACTATCACTCCCTCCTCCATCCTTCTTCTCCAGCACTGCCTGGGATGACACAGGGCACTGATAAATTGCTGATTGAGTGATATTGCTTGATCCTAAAAGACAGGGTGCGAGCCTAATGGCTTCTCGGAGCAGGATGAGCTGCGTTGGGAGGAAGTGTGGCCGAACCCTCCCCCCCTGGCGCTTCAGGTAATGGAGTCAGGCTGTGGCACTCACCCACCTCGAGGGCCGATCTCGGCTGGGTTGACTACAAGTCCACCCATCACTGACACTCTTACTCTCTCAGTGGAGACCTGGGATGTCTGATCTTACACACTGCCAGAGCACAGACAGCAGCTCAGACGACTGCGTTAGTTTCTTGGGGTGCTTTGAGACCATTCGGCACTACAGTCATTCCTCAAATGTGGATTTTAATGCTGCTCTGTTTGCTAAAAAGTGGCTAAATATGGACTACAGCCACCACAAGGATGTGAGTTCACATGCTTGATGAATGAGACAAACATTGTAGGACTTATACACTGTAAAAAAAAAAATTTCAAAGTTGTAAAAAAAAACAAAAATGATTGGAGTTTGATTTATAAGAAAATACTATTTCAGTCTTTTTACTTCAACAAAGTTGGGCAATATAGCCCTCTTTTTATTAATAATATTATTAGAAATGCACAAATTCATAGATACAATACTGACTGAAACAAGTCAATAATTATTTTAATGTTAACGTCAATGATCAATAAATGGCCAATGTTACAATTCAACACTATGTTGTCTAATAAAATTAATTAAAAATAAAATGCATTTTAAATGCGAAAAATGAATTTAGGCATCACAACATTAAAATGTACAGTATGAAAAATAGATATCCATTGTGTATGGTTGAGATTGGCTAAAGATATTAACATTGTTCATTTTTTAGCGTAAGATGATGGTAACGGTAATATCGAATAGCGATCAATAACCAATATGAATATAGACTACAGCTACCACAAGGATATTTGATGAAAGAGAAACCCGTTGTAGTCCCTATATAGCAACTTCATGTAGGAGGTACAGTATGAATTTATTTTTTAGAACAAAAAAATGAAAGTCCCTTAAAGTAATGATAACCACAGAGCATATTTTAATCAAAATAAAGGTACAGATACATTGTGCGTCCCTAATTTATATCTTCATTGCGCTTTTCCTTCGCTCTGTTCTAATATTATGGTTAAGAGATTTCTGTCAAAGTGTAAATTTGCTGTAAATGAGAGAAGCCATTCTGCAGCAAAGATTCTAGAATGGAGCTCCATTACAATCGTAACACTGCATTACAGCGAAACCGCTGGTAAAGCTGGTAAAGGTTCCAAAACCATACACAAGCAGCTCTGTCATGACAATCACACCATAGTTTTCCATTCATTGTGCATGCAAATCAATGCTGCATTAAAAAGTCTTTGTAAATGCACCATATGGCTCTAGATTACAAATTTAACAATTGCTATAGCATTTGCTCACAATGCCATTAGGGAGCCGTGAGGATGTCTATACACCAGTGAATCTCATTTAAAAACATTTGTACTGGCACCTTTGCTTTGTTCAAAACATCCGTAACATGAGTCACATATTTTTTTACACATTAACATTAGTCTTTTCCAGCGTGCTTTCCTGGTGCGCAGGCACTAAATATGTATTTACATATGCGTCTATCACAGCAGGACAGCACAGACCTGAGCAAATTGGCCCCTGACCTTCCTGCGTTTCTTGTATAGCCCATCATCCATTTGTGAGTGGTGGGCCCTGCTTTTAGCCTGCTGTCTATGCTCAGTGTGGAATGATGGAGCTGTGCATTAGTCAGAGTGCTTTTCAAGGTAAGAGCCATTCAGCGCGCAGCCCTGAAGCCTCATCACACCGTCCTGAAGGTGACTGATCGGAAAACACTGACTCATACACTCATAGCAAAAAAGGTCAATGTTCCAATCACCGATATATAATCAATACAGCGCAAGACGTAATTAGATAAGACAGACAAAATGAGTCTGAAACAAGAGACAGGATGAAAAAGCTCAACTACGAAGAGCAATTTATATGCTGTCACCTAAAACTAGGAAACTTATCACATTTGCAAATGAAAGATTCTTCTCGAATGATGGTAAGCTGATTGCTTTGCAAGTCTCTCAACAGCAGTTGACAGGTGAGTAAAAGTGTAAAGGTACTCTTGAATTGGAAGAACTTCAAGACGGAAATACATTTAAAAACATACTTGTAACTTGGCTGACATGCAATCAGATTCCTGTTGTTTCTTACATTTTTAAAGGATTTTTACAGAGAAAAGAGTGCTGCATCTCTCAAAAGTATACTGCATGGAGCTGCTCTTGACAAATAACACAGGATTATCCCTTGTATTGCTCGCCGAGCTTTTACAGTAAGACAAAAAGAGTGAGGGGAATTGTCAGACGAAAGCTAAAAACAACACAGAGCTCTGAGGTAGTGGTGTACAACAGCTTTGAGTGAACATGAAGTGCAACATGGACTACACTGTGCCTGAGAAATGACTGTAGCAGGTTTCAGTGAGCTACATGTATATAGAGCAAACTGCAGAGCTACAGTATATAGTATTATTCTGTTTATATATTGTGTGAATTTAAATCAATCTTTTAAAGATGAACATGCACTAGCAAGACACTAGGTATAACCTTCAAATTGAATGCAAATTGTGAGACACCCATGTCAAAGTGTGTGTTATAGTTTGTTATATTGTTATAGCCCCCTCATTTAAGTGACAATTACTAGAAATGAAACATGTAAACTGTACAGAAGATGTCACTCACTTATTCTATCAATAGTGTGGTGTAAAGGAACAATCTGAAACAGGCCTACAGTTTATATTAGAACTTCATAATACTCATTTCAAACATTTGTGCTTTGGTTTAACATCTTTCCTTTTCTCTACCACAATAAAATACAATGACAGTCTCAGATATTTAAATAAGATTACTGTGAATGGAATGTTTCCTTTGAGTAAAATGCAATTTACAGTGACAGTTACAGTGAAAAAATGAAGGTGCGGATCCAATCTTTATTATCACTGAAAGTCTGTTTCACTTCTAAATCAGTGAAGATAATGTCACGCCGTGATCCCCAAATTAAAAACCTGTTGAACCTCAAAGTTTTCACCTTTTTATACATAATCCCATTTAACATACTGATGAGATAAATCTCCAAACAAAGATCTGGGAATGTGTTCTAACTTTACTCCATATAAATAGTGTATAAAGAGAACAAACAGCTATTACACAGGAAAAATGGAAAACGAGAGAATGAAACATATAGAGCTCTGACTCGTATAAAAATTATGCAATGCTTTAAAAAAAAATGAAGTCAGAGCGTAGAGCAATAAAAAAATACACTGTTACGCGCTGTGCTGTCAATCCTATGCGTGCTTTATCATAATCACGCCGATGACTTTGTGACTTACGAGTCCTTCTGTTGTGCAATGTGTGATTCTCGCGTGCAACCAAAGTAGGCTACTAGTGAAACGTCTCGGCACAAAGATGTTTCTCAAACCGGAGTTTTTTTTTTCTCCGCAAACAAAGGTACAATACAGTGAGAAATGGGTCTCGCGCTCGCATCATCTACACGTCGGGCTCTGTGGACCTGCGCGTATCCAATCCACTAATCGCGTGGACAACAGAACAAGTATTTCTAATGTTTAGAATTTTAAATATAAATTCTTACCTTGCCCTCGTGCCATCCCCAAGCCAGCAAATACGGCCAGAATCAGAATGACCATGCTTGGTTTGTAATTTCTTGTCGAGTTCATGCTCGCGGCAGTGGGTTCCTATCACAGAATATGTCCTTGTATTAAAACACTTATTTAAAGAGGAGGAGGACACAAACGTTCCGCGAGACCTCCGCCGCACGCGCCGTGAGGAACGAGGTCGCTGCGCGAGACGGGAGCTCTGATCAGATTTATAATTGTGAACGGAGGAGAGCCAGAGAATGTTCAATTTCTGTCAGCACCTCTCAGACTGAGTCGAGCCGTTTCAGTACCGCGGACAGCTCCTAGCGTCAGCAACTGGAACAACTTCAGGCTTCGCGCAAAGTTTGTACCGTACATAATCTAATAGTGCCCTCGATTAAATGGCTCGAGTATTGCCATTTGTATTTCATTTCAACTGCTAACTGAGGCGAAAGGAGGAAGTGGTCGACCGTGCTCTACTACAAGATCAAAGTGCTCGGATTAAACAGGTTACTCCTATCTAATTAGGGTGCCTATTTTTGCTCTATTCAGTTAATCAAAAAAATAATAATCTAATAAATGTAATTCACAAAACAATTTATACATTTTTCATACGAAACATGTTTTTGTTTCTGTATTAAAAGTCATTCGGATATATTTTGTGGGTTGTAGAGTAAAAATGTATGTGTATAACTGCAGAGATTGAAAAAAGAAAAGCGTCATTAAGAGGCTGATATATGATTCTTCTTTATAAAAACATGCACAAAAAAATATTAATGCTTACAAACTTTTGTCTGCCAAATCAAAATCAACTTTATTCAACATTGATAATAAGAAATGTTTATTGAGCAGCAAATCAGCATATTAGAATGATTTCTAAAGGATTATGCGGCACTGAAGACTGGAGTAATGATGCTGAAAATTCAGCTTTGCCATCAGGAATTAAATGAGTCATGACATGAGAAATCAAGTTTGCCTTGATCTTTTGACCTTTGCACCATTACAATTTCCTGCAAGTTTCATAAAACGTTTTAAAACGTCCTCTTCTTTATTTAAATCAAGCTACAAAAACAGCTGGTTTAGATATTGTGGGATTCCACACAGGCAAATACATTTGCATATGCCTGCCTCCAAGGCAAGACATCACCAAATAGTTTAACTTTGTGGCACAATAGGCCCCATCCACTTGCGTTCAGTCATGTAATGGCTGGCACTTGCCAACACCGGATGCGAGCCTCATGTAAAAGCAAATAGAACACATTATAACCGATTGGTTGGTAATGTATTCGCAGTCCATGTTTTTCTTCAGGAGACTCGAATAACTTTTGTGTAAATTAATTCATCAAGCACATCCTTGCACGGAGAGACAGACAGAACTCATGAAAAACTCACACTAAGTATAATTAATTATTGAGTAATGTTAAAATGTTTTAAGAGTCATTATTGCATATGTGTCACCTTGCTAAGCTCATTTATCATGGAGTGTAGATTGTGGATGCGCCACCGGCAGAAACATAAATCAGCACCTATGACTGACACTGTCTACACTGGATTCAGTACACAGAAGTCTTGAGTCTGCAACAAGATGACAAATGGTCAAGTAAATGCATAAAGGAACACGAGTCCTGTTTAAACAGCTCATTTGCTCATCAGCATCAGGAACAAGTGGATGGATGAGATGGCTTTACAATTTTCTGCTGCTCAACTCAGAACATTAAAAGGATCTTTCCGCTTGGCTCCGGACACTTAAAAATGGTATGAACAAAGTTTTACGCCGACCACGCTACATACACCGTTCGCAGAAGAAACTTCGGATTTATCACTGCTCGTCTTCAAATAATATTCCGGTTGTCTGTACCAACACCCGTGCTTCGGGTAGAACACAGCAGGAAAATCGACTTATCAACTTTGTAAATCTAAGATCATTGCGTTTTGATCCCGACCTCGGAACCTGCAGACGCGCATCTTCAGACTTGCGATGTGCGCTGTTGAACACTCGCTCTTTAACTGATAAAGCATCAGTGTTGAATGACATAATCATTGACACAAACCTGGACATGCTACTTTTGACGGAAACCTGCAGGTGCCTAATGACCTTTTCAACTTGAACCTTTTAACACCACCTGGGTACATCTATTTCTCTCAACCACGTCTTCGTCGCCAAACGTCACTCTTTAATTAACCGACCTCCAAAATTTCCCTCTGACTTTTTCTCTGAGATTAGTGAGTTACTCTTGTCTGTCATTCATCTGTTATTTTGCTTGGTGATTTTAATATACATGAAAACACAGCACAATGCCAAGAACTGAAGTCTGCACTGGACTGTTTCAACTTAACTCAACATGTAACTTTTGCTACTCACTCCAGGGGTCATATACTGGATCTCATATGTACATCTGGCTTATATAATATTCTTGTTAGTGGCTCTGATTTTGCTTTCTCAGATCACAAACTCATAAAAGTTTTCCAATATCTATATCACCACTGAAGAAAATGCTCACTTATCGTTAAATCAATTCTGTGAATCCATCTTCTTTCTCTGTTTCAATAAGGGCTTCAACCTTGTCAGAATGTTTACTATCTAACTGTCCGTCAGAAATCTGCTGTATTCACAATAATGCTTTTTCTCAAATACTTGAGAGGCATGCTCCTGTTAAAGCTAGACTGGTTCCATCTACTCGTGCCTCACCCTGGTTTACTCCTGAACTTCGAACGATGAAAACTGAGTGTCGTCGCCTAGAAAGACTATACAGGAAAACTGGACTCATTGTGCACTCTCTGGCTTTTAAAGAACATTTGCTCAACTACCGTACAGCCCTCAACGATGCCTCTTATTTCTCCTCTACCATTAGGAATTCCACATGCAGGCCCAAATCACTCTTTGCTATGGTTAACAAACTCACTAATCCACCACGACATGTTATATCAGGCTCTGGGCTGCTTGTGAATAGCTTTTCCCAATTCTTTTCAGACAAATTGAAGTCAATCACTGAATCCATCACCAAAGACACCCCTCATACAAGTGACTCAAATGTTCATTTGATGTTATCTGATTCAGCTCACTCAACAAACTCTTTCTCTGCTTTTACTCTGACTACTCCTGTTGCCATAAGTGATCTAATTGTGAAATCTAATCCCACATCCTGCCGGCTTGATCCTACACCTACTGTTCTACTTAAGATGTGTGTCCTCCTCGAGGTTACACCCTTCATAACACATATGATAAACTGTAGTTTGGCATCCGCCATTGTCCCAGCAGAATTAAAAATGACCCCCATTCTTAAAAAAGGCCTTGACCATCTAAACATGGACAATTACAGGCCAATATCTAATTTAACATTCTTAAGCAAAATCCTTGAAAAGGTTGTGGCTTCGCAATTGCGATCATATTTAGATGTTAATGGTCTTTTTGAACCTTTTCAGTCAGGATTTCACCCATCTCATAGCACTGAAACTGCTCTTCTTCGGGTGGTTAACGACATTCTTTTGTCCGTCAATTCTCGATCTAAGTGCTGCATTTGACAGAGTCTGCCATGAAATACTGATCTCTCGGGTTTCTGATATCGGCATCACTGGTTATGCATTTCTTACATTAGCGACAGAAAGTATATCACCATACAAGGGTATAGATCTGCCACTGCTTCGCTTACACAGGGTGTTCCTCAAGGTTCAGTTCTTGGCCCACTATTGTTCATCATCTATATATATATCCACTTGGTGACGTCAGATGCAGGCATGGACTTCAGTTTCATTGCTATGCTGATGACATTCAAATTTATCTTACCACCAGCTCCAATAGGCCATCCCTCCCTGACTCACTCACTGCATGTATCAGGGACATCAAGCATTGGATGTCCCTGAATTTCCTCAAATTAAATAATAAAAAAACTGAGTTATTGGTGATTGGCTCTGCTGCCTCAGTCAAAAGGATGGACCTGTCCTTTGATATTGATGGAGTTCATGTTAAGCTTTCGTCATCTATTCGTAACCTAGGTGTCTTAATCGATTCAACTATATTTTAGCCCTCATATTTCTTGTCGTTAAATCTTTTTTCCATCTTCGTAATATTGCATGTCTTCGATCTTCTCTCACTTTATCTGATGCTGAAACCTTAATATATGCATTAATCACATCACGTCTGGATTATTGCAATGCTCTATTTCTTGGTCTGACCAAAAAACTTATTGCAAGATTACAGTATGCTCAAAACTCAGCAGCAAGAGTTCTCACCTCCGCCAAGTGTTCTGCTCACATTACTCCTCTGCTTCATGACCTTCACTGGCTACCCGTGGCTAACGTTTAAGACATTAAATGGTCTTGCACCTCCATATCTCTTTTGATCTACTTTACTCTTACCGCCCCGACCGGTCCCTTAGATCAGCTGAACTTGGTTTATAGTCCATCCCTCGTTTCCGGTTGTCTACTGTAGGTGGAAGGTCATTTAGTATTAATGGTCCTAAATTATGGAATTCACTACCCCTTACACTTCATAATATCTCATCTGTGGCCAGGGGCGTGGGAAGTGGGGGTGCTGGGGGTGCTGCAACACCCCCTGTTTTCACAGGATTGCAACGCAAATGTTTGTTCATTAACATTTATACATTTTAAGCATTTATTGATTTATTTGTAATAAACACTTTAAGTGGGCTATTTAAAAAGTGTTATTTATATGTTAAATTATGTTTTTAAAACACACATGCAGTGTTGCGTAATATTGTGTGTGCGTAGAAAGAAAAAAACTACTCCTGAGTCCTGAGCTCAAGAAGTCCACCGTCAGTGTTGTGTAAGGTATAGCACTAGGTAGGTTTTTTGTGTTCATTTCTATTTCCTGTCGCTGTGCAGGCTCTTTTATTGTATATGACACTGTAAACAGCCCAATAGCCCTTTTCTTTAAAGGCTTAATTTATGTCCCGTTTGTCACGGTGTGGTGCAGGCAGAAGAAGACGAGGGAGAAGCAAAAGTTCTGAAGCAAACTTTAACAAACAATATAATCCAAACAGGTACAGACAGGCAGAAGGTACATACACACGCAGAAGGTACGTGTATCTGTACACACAAACACACACGTACACACACGTACACACACACACACGTACACACACACACACACACACACGAGATGGACAAATACTGACTGAACAGAAAGGAACTAAATACAAACTCTGATGAACACTGATTAACAGAACACAGGGGACACAGATGATGATGATGATGATTAACTAAACACAGGTGATATAAATTAACTAAAAGACAGTAAACATGGATACGAAGGAGTGGCGGGAAAAGAACAAAGGAAGACATGTGACTACTGAAAATACAAACAAACACTGACACGTAACACCGTTGAAGAGTCCGTTGCATTACGAATAAAAGCAGTATCAATATAAAGTCAAAAATGTGATGTGCAGTCAGGTTTGAATGTGTGCGCTATTTGAACGAGTGTTCTCACTGATACGCTTGTTGTGATTCGCGGAGTTATGACGAGTTTTGATTCGTGGAGTTATGATGAGTTTTGCTGCCCCTTAAAAAACAGATATTTTCAGACAGAGAGTCAGAATGAGGGTTGAAAATATTTTGTGTGAAAAAAACTATTAAAATAAGTGAACCTAAAGGTACATATTAGAATAATAAATTTAAAAAAATCAGTCATGACCACTTAAATTTATATATTCAAAAAGAAAACATTGAATTTAAATTGTAATATTTCACAATATTATGGTATTGTGGAATAAATAAATGAGGCCTTTGTGAAAACATAAAAAAAACTCCAAACAGTAAAAAATTCTGAAGGTTAGTGTTCATCCCATACCAAACCATAAATCAAAGTGCAACTTTAGGTCAGGTCAAATAGTGTAATTCTACAAAGAACATTATGTTCATGTTATTTTCAACCCTCAAAAATCAAGATATTTTGACCTTTCAATGAAAAGCCATTTTGTTCAAGTCAAATGAAGTAGCCTAATTCCAAGAAAGCATCTGATGTTTATGACTCAGAAAGTAGTTATATTTTGTTTAAAGTAAAAAAACTTTGTTTAAAAACAACAATTACTCAAAGTGTAAGAAAAGTATTTTAGTACCTTTTACCTGATGGCTACACAGCTTTGTTATAACTGACTCTAAACAATAACTTTCCAATTACAGCAATATCACTGCTATTTGCAACAGAGCCACTGTTAAGATCTTTTTGTTGTTGTTGTTTTGCTGCATTCTTTCCCTCTGGAATGGGTTATTCTGGTAAATAAAAACATCTAATTAGCAAACTGCCACCCATTTATAATGATAGTTTAAAGGAATCTAGAGTACAAAAGGGAAAAGAGAAAATCTGAAAACATACCTCTCCTAAAAATTACCCATACAATGACCTGCTCATCGGTTCCCAGTATTTGCACTCCACAAAGAACTAAATGGTAAGGAAAAGAGCAACCCTCATGAAATATACATGAGGTGAGAGAGAGGACTTTGTGGCAATAATATAGAAATGTTAAGTGATGCCGCAGAGAGAAGAGTTATGAACGTTAAGCACCAAATGATAATGCAGTCCTCATCTGCTGGCCATTATTGGAATTATAGGAAGCCATCATCACCTTTTCATTTCACCGTATTTTCCTCGGAGCCCGCTCATGTTTATGTGAAAATGTTCTCTGTCTGTCGGTGAAATAATTACTATTCCAAGCTCAGTGGCGAGGCTGAAACTGGTAATTATGATTGCACACTGTAAAAGTAAGAATACTGAAATTACAACCTGTTTAGACAAACTTAACAAGGAGCAAATGACTGATTTCTTGATTGAAGTTGTGCAGCCTTAACCAGCTACACTGTTTTCTGTCTGTTTGAATGCATATGTTTCACAAGAACAGGGTTATTCCCCTGAAGGTAGACTGGGCTGGGGTTCACTGAAGCATTAAGGTTGCCTGTGCCTACCAGCAGTCAGTATCCTGAGGTTAAATCATCTCTGTGTGTCAGTGCTTAAAGGGATATTACAACCAAATATTACAAATCTGTCATTATTTAATCATCCTCATTTCATTCCAAACCTGTATGACTTTCTATCGTCTGTGGAACACAAAGGAAGATATTTTGAAAAATGTTGAAACATTTTTTTTTGTCCATTCAATGACAGTCAACACGGTCCAAAACATCAAACACCATTGACTAATTTCATGCAAAAAAAAAAAAATCTTCAAATATTTTCTAAATATCTTCTTTTGTGTTCCATAAAATTCATGCAGGTTTTGAATGACAAGACAGGATTTTACAATTTTGGATGAACTATCCCATTAAATCAACAATCAGTAAAAACCAGAAACAAAAGCTGAATCTGAAATCGCATAGTCTCTGAATAGATACTACAAGAACTTATTTCACCTGTTCGCCATCAAAAAAATGTAAGTTCTATATGTTAATAATATGTGTAGCGAAATTCAGACGCCATGTTGTCACTGTAATGTGACTCATGATGACAGTTGTGTCACTTCACCAGAGATGGTCTTATGCTGTGTTCATGCCATGTTGTAATTCATTTTTTTTTTTTTTTGCCATGTTGTAATTACTGTAATTATGAGATAACAACCTGTGATGTTCTACTCGGAGCTGTTCAACTCCTTGGTCTCATTTTTTTTCTTAGTGTGAAGGACTTTTTTTTTTATCTAAAGAACCTTTTGTGGGAATAGAAAGGTTTCATAGATGTTAAAGGTTCTTCGTGGAACCATAGATGCCATGCCAGTGAAGAACCTTTATTTTTAAATGTCGGTTTCTGCGACACTAGTGGCACTGGCAACTAGAGGAATTACAAAAATAATGCATATTTTCAAACAACCTTGCAAACATCCCTTTAGCAAATCGCACCTCCCCCAACTCAAACATCACAAACAGGCCTACAACTCTTACGGGTGCTTGTGAAGGCATGTCTCAAGTAAAAGTAGGCTACTTTCAATAAAAGGACCAACATATTAAGAATACTTTTAGCTGTGTTGCTATGCAAGAAACAGTTGAGTAGCAATTGAGTAGTAAAGCAATTGAGTAGAAAAACACTGTCTAGCAAGCGTCACGCTTATAACAAACCCCTTCAGCTTATCTGCACCAGGCACATTTTTTGACATGACGTGCCACAACTGTTTGAGGCTGTCTACACTAGACACAAAGTAAACATTATAAACTGGTATATTTGTCTTTCTTAACCACTGCATCATAATGCTGCATGATAATGAAGCGCCCATTGTAGCACATTGCATAGCAATGCCCTGTTCGCTTTGACGTGTTCATGACGTTTAATCTTTGAAGGTCTAAATGCAGCAAATTTTGGCTTGCACTTCTATAACCGATGCTGAATGTCTTTTCTCATCAGCCGGATCCGGGCCGTATCCAGATCAGATGGTGGACCTGCGCCTAGACATGACCACAACGCATGATGTAGTCAGCCGGATCCGGGCCGTATCAAGATCAGATGGTGGACCTGCGGCCAGACATGACCACAACGCATCCCTAAAGTGTCAGCAGAGATTGTGTCAACTGGATAATATTCTGAATGTTCCAATCCAATCTGACTTCTGACCTATAATGCTGCCTGAATCATAATCATACACTGTTCGTTCGTTGGCCAGAGGAGAACTGGCCCCCGACTGAGCCTGGTTTCTCCCATGGTTTTTTTCTCTATTCTGCCACCCGATGGAGTTTTGGTTCCTTGCCACTGTCACCTGTTTCGCCTTTGTCGCCTTTGGCTTTTGGCTTGCTTAGTTGGGGACATTTAATTTAATATTCAACAATATTATTGATCTGCCTGCAATGACATCATTATATGAGAACTGAACTGAGCTGGACGTTGACATCCCGGTTTTCTCCAGAGCGGCTATATATATAAATTAACTAAATTAATAACTTTTTTTACAACAAAAATGAACCATCACTGAACTTACTTAAAGTCCCCGTGAACCGGAAGTTGCAAACGACTTTTCTCCAGTGTTATGACCAGGGTTCTAAATTAACACCCGCCAACCCGCCAAATGCGGGTTAAAATTCATTTTGGCGGGTGTTAATAAAAACTTACTAGCCAGTTTGGCCGGTGATGCATGAGGCATTACATGCAGAGATGTAGTCGAGGCTAAACGCACGTAAACGCCGTTTACGCACCTCCCAAAATTCGGAAATAGCGTTTATCCACCTCCTAAGTGTGTTTATCCACCTCTAAATTGCGTTTATCCACCTCTAAATTTCACGCTTTTCAAGTGCGTGATCGCCGATCGGTACATGATTTGAGCATTTGGGCCGTTAACGACAGAGCAGAACACAGAGAGCGCAGCGCGCCGACACACACACACACACACACACACACACACACGTAAGAGAACGGCGCGTAAAAGACACGCTCGTGAAATTACTAGCTGCGAGAGAATGAAACCTGATCGCCGAACACGGAGGCGAGACGGAACATTTTTGGTTTTATTTTTTTATTTTTTGCAAAATCGTCTGTTAATGTCGGCAGCCATTACACTTGTGGAAACTACAGTGCAACTTATATTGTCTTTCTTCTGTTAATTACAGAAACTTTTTTCTGCGTTTTCTTTAGCCTAAAGTTTGCGAGAAACCATGGAAACGAATGGACACAGAAAACACAAGAAATAAGACAAACGGAGTTGGCTAGTAAAGTATTAAACGAAATGCGGCAGTGGTACTTGGGACAGACTTCTGGGGGCGAGAAGAGGAACGACGAGGCAGGGGATGAGGAGGGTATCGACAGAGAAACTAAGAAAAGAAAATGCCAAATGGCTGACGGGTCGTGAATGGCTAGTGTTTGATCACAATAATGTCATCATGTATTGTCAGGATTGCCACATGTAGCCTACTCAAAAAAAACAACAAAAAAAAAAAACGTATAATTTGGCTAGTGGATATTCTGATTGGCTGGTAACTTTAGAAAGTTACCAGCCACATTGGCTGGTGATCAAAAAAGTTAATTTAGAACCCTGGTTATGACGTATTTCCAAGTGCAACGGAATATTGAACAGAGGGCAGGGTTTTACTCTAGCGCTCCTCCTCTCCATCTCTGCTCATAGCAGACTAACGGTTTGAGGGGAGTGGTTAAGCGTTTTCAAACCAAGCCGTCAAACCTACGTCATCAGAAAAAGATGCCATTCCAGACCCGGAAGTAACTTTTCAGATTTTGATTAAAGATTACCATAGTAAAAAAAAATGTATTTTATATTTACTTGCACGGATTAGTTGTTCACCACAAGACTAGTAATATGCGCTAACAAAGTAAATAGGGTCAATTTTGATTTCATGGGGACTTTAAACTGGACTGCGACGCTATTTTCTTCTAAAAACAAACTTTGTTGCATTATTTTCCTGTTATCTCTGAAAAAGCTGCTTTCAAACAATCTGTATTGTAAAAAGGTAATAAAGGTAATTTTAAAGGTAACTTGACTTTTCTCATGTCAGTCATGGTCCCAAAACGGCTAAACACCTTCTGGCTCTGCCTGCTACAGTAGCCACACCTCAAATTTTCACTATAAACCTTTTTCCTGAGCAAACAGTTAAGCTCTGCTGTTGATGACAGCCACAACAACAATAAACTGAAGAAATTCCTGGAAAGTCTGTGTTTTTTGAGCATCAGCAAATCGGAAAAGAATGTCCGTATACATCGCCATATGCCTGCATTTTATGCCAAAGACTGACATGAGAAAACGAGCATGTAAAATACTCCCCATAAAAGGTAAATGTGCGCTCTTATTATATTGAGGACATTGTAAAGGATAATTCCGCTGCGAGTCGGGTGAGACTTCCACGTTCAGGAAAAAGGTGGATAAATTGAGCTGGAAAGAGATTGATGGATCTGACCGGATCTCAATGTTTTGATGGTGCCTAGGAGGCTCAATGTTTACACTTTTGGGGGAGATAAACCCATGAATGGCATACTAATAGTAGTCAATGAACAATAAACTGAGTTAAGAGAATGCATTTTAACATAAAACATCTTAGATACTTCACCTTAATTCCCCAGTTTCACAGACAAGGCTTAATCCTAGTCCCAGACTAAAATGCATGTTTGTGCCGTTTTAACTTAAAATATGTCAGTGCCATTATTTTGTCTCAAGATGCACACCGGTAATGGTTTTTTTTCTAAAGCACATATATAAAAGCTACTGAAATGTCCTAATCTCTTTTTTTACAGTCTATGGTCCTAATAGGCTAGTTGCACGTGGCCGCCATTTTGTATTTCGGATCAGCGAGTGTGCGGTTAGACACTTCCGGTTTCGAGCCGGGGAAAGCCGAAATGTATATTTTATAGTTGTTTATAGAATCAATTATCACTTAAAATACTACTAAGATCCATATTAATATCACACGAGCCAATGGCAATTAAATGTACGGATGCATAGTCAGATTAATGAATTAAATACAACTGTTCACGAACAGAAGATTGTATTTGACTCATGCTGCATACGCATACGCAATGACAATTATGCCTAACTTGTAAATATAGAGTTACAACTACGATTAGAGTTGTTTGCATAAAATGCACCGTGAACATTCACACGTTTGCCCTGTGATGGCTACAATTCTCTCCGTGCACGGCGACCGTTGTTCGAACTTGAGTGTGTGGGCCAGTAGGCTACTTCCAGTGAAAACTTACGGTGATCTGACAGCGAGAGCGAGAGACAACAGCGACCGAGTTCCATTACCACAGAGATATGTTTTTTCGCAATGAGTATTCAAGAGAGGTGACTTGCCTTTCAGACGGTGACAGCCTCAGCACTTAATCATTGTGTGCCGTTTTGTACCATTTCGTCACGTTACAAGTCAGCTTTCATGCATTTCCCGTTGACGCTGCGGTACGGGCTGAGAGGATGCAAGATCCGGAGGGATAACTTCAACCCGACCAAATTTTTAAATGCATATAATTTTCAGTGTATTTCACCTGTGCGTTTATATGCTTTCTATTACTGCATTTATTTTGTGCAAATGAGATGTAAAGATCTGTTTCATAAATAATAATAATCTGTCTGGTGTTTATAAGCAAGTACTACGTGTAAAATATACACAAACTTACCTATATTAAATTGTTTGTGGTACCTACAGTAAAAAATGTAAATGTAAAGTATGTGATGATAATATTGATCGAGCAATTGATGTAAATAAGTAAAAATGCATGCAGAATTGAGAAAACAGTATTTATGGATATAAATTGTAGCCTATCACAGGGAAAACATGTGAATGTTCACGGTGCATTTTATGCAAACAACTCTAATCGTAGTTGTAACTCTATTTACAGTAGGCATAACTGTCATTGCGTATGCGTATATGAGTCAAATACAATCTGTTCGTGAACAGTTGTATTTCCTAATCTGACTATGCATCCGTTAATTTAATTGCCATTGGCTCGTGTGATAGTAATATGGATCTTAGTAGTATTTTAAGTGATAATTGATTCTATAATCAACTATAAAAGATAAATTTCGGCTTTCTCTGGCTCCCTGCACTGGGCGTAATGCGAAACCGGAAGTGTCTAACCGCACACTCGCTGATCCGAAATCCAAAATGGCGACCACGTGCACCTAGTCTATTGAACTAAGGCCTAATACTGGCTTAATCTAAGCCCTGTCTGTGAAACTGGGCCTAAGAGTGCTACAGTAGTATGGCAGTAAGAATATTCAGATGCAGGTGCACAGCTATTCAGCATTAATGCAAAGATATTAAAAAAGTCATACTATAATAACAAACGAATCACAACGACACAATTTACCATACAAATAAAATTATCTAAATTATTCTGTCAGAACTGGAAGATAAATTGGAGCATTAAGAATTTTTGCATGTCCTATTCATATAAAAGATTTATCAGTGTAGTTGTAGTATTTCATTTATATGATTTGCTACGGTAAGTTGTGCTGAAAAATGAAAACCACCTATGTATGGTGGGTCTATCTATGATAGGTGGCTCTGCAGCTGAGTTCTGGGTTCCATATAATGAAAACTATTCAAAAGCTAGGCTTATTAAAGGGATACTTCAGGATTTAGCATTAAGCTTTGTATTAGTAGAAAACCTGTAGTATTTTCGAATTACCGTGCTTTCCACCCTCATATCCCCCTGAGACAAGAGATTTATGTATTTTTTGTCTGGAAAAAATCCTCCGATGACGCAAAAATCGTCATTTTGCGTCATCGGAGGATTTTCTGGCCAGAGGCTAAAGACTACAGCCAGTAGAAGGCGTTGTTCCGCATGTTTTCAGCCCGCCCATAGAGGGTGGGATCTCACTCACAGAATGTACACAGTGTCAGCTGTCTTTCTTTGGAAGCTAAGCTTGCAGGCTCTTGTTCTGTGGAGAAAGCTGAATAGTAGGAGAAAGCTGAGTAAGTAGGGAAAACCATCCTCCTTTTCCCGGACTTGTCCGGCTGGCGAGATCGTTCAAAATGTCCGGGATTCAGCTTTTGCGTTCTGCGGTCCCCATTCATTGTTTACATGCACACCTTTTGTTTCAATCTAACTGAATTCATTCCGATTGGTGAATCTGAATGTAGTGTTTACATGAACGCTAAACAAGTGATCGGTTGATGTGCGTTTTACCATTGCTAAGAAAATTCCCGCTCCTCCGTGAGAGATGCGAGACCCGGCGCGTCTCAGTAATGACGCCACCGGCCTCGCGCCGTTCTCCCGCGGCCGTCAGCCTCGTCCTGCTCGCTACAGTTAACATGATGAATGAATGGCAACTGTAGAACGCAAAAGCCGAATCCCGGACATTTTGGGCGATCCCGAAATCCCCTAGTCTTGTTGTTTGTTTTCAACTGCGCTCCCTTACCGGTAGGCGTGGCCTCCTAAGGCAGCGAAGCAAGTGCATTCTGGGAGTTGTTGTCTTTCATCCACATAAGCCAAAAATACATTTTCTGGCTTTTCTCAGTCTAGAAAGCTCCAAATTCAAAAATTTCTTCACATTTCTTCAACTTAAATTACCTATTTTAAATACACATTCATCTTCCCAGAGGTGAAGTATCCCTTTAATTAATATTTCATCTCCTGCTAAATCACGAGCAACAACATTTTGCATTTATCTAAATTAAGTCAGAAGTCAAACACACCCACACTAATCTCCAGTTTGGACAATAATGCATGCAAATTAATTATTAAGGTCATCAAAGGGAAGCAATTTTGTGCCATCATACGCAGCTGGAAGACAAGAAGGGGGTCAGGCTTTATGGGATCTGGATGGCTTCAGGGGTTTTAGTTTTGTAATTTAGTTTTAAGCAGGGTAACTTGTTTCATGCTACAAAACAATATATCTTCCCTTGAAACAGATTTTGCTTGCATTTCGAGATTATAGCTAAACAAATTGGAGCGTTCAGAGTTCAGGAAAATTGTTCGAATACATTTCTGTGTTTCTGACCACTTTAAAAAAAAAAAAGACAACAAAACACTGCAAGTAGGAAATTAAATGGAGACCAAAAAAAAAAGAAAAATCACTGAACCTGCAACTTCAGAGCACTAACGCATGTGTTTTACAGAAGTCCTATACTTCAATATATTAATTCCTAAACTTGCTTCGCCAAGCAGAAACAGACTATCATGCTTCAGAAACTCTTAGAACTCAAAAGCTTCACAAAAAGATCTGCCACTTTGAACCTGCCTAAAACAACATCAAAACAGTCTGGAGGTTTATATTTAGTCGTAACTGTTGAACGGGTGGGTTATGCTAGTGTCTGTCAGCTTTATCAGGATAGAAAGTTACTCATCAAATGTGCAAACTAATGTGGGCAGCTTGTGACTTATTTAACACAAGTGTGAGATGTGAGTTCTCTCTGCTCAGAAGTAATTGTCTTCGCCTACTGTTAGCAAGAAGCTAATGGCAAGAAACAGTCCATATTTCAGGACCTCAGTCACACCACGTCAGAGAAAATACGTTCAGACTTATCTGCTTCATTGACACTACAGTAACTTGGAAACTTTGATTGTGTGTGTGTAATTTAGTTTTAAAGCTGGGTCACTTGTTTCATGCTACAAAACAATATATCTTCCCTTGAAATAGAATTTGCTTGCTTTGAGATATAGCTAAACAAATTGGAGAGTTCAGGGTTTAAACGAGTTTAATAAGAGTCTTTTCTACGCCGCTGAGCCACCCCAGATAGGATGTGGGCCTCATTTCCTGCCTGCTCATCACCTGTCAATCACCCTGTCATTCAGGGCCAAGGACTGAACACAGCTTAAACACAACGCAAAAGGAATGAGAGACACTTGACAATTCCCTTTTTCTCTGAACTGTAAATATCGAAAATCCCAGATTAAAACAAATACATATACATTACAAAAGATGTAATCACTTTATTTAGAGAATAACTCGAGAGATACTCTGGCATAGATAGTGTATCTAGTTTCGTTCCTGTTCAACAAAGCTTGTCTCGACATGCCGCAAAAACAAAACCTCAATCATCTTTTTATCATCCGGGCTGAGAAAGGCAATAATGTACTTTCTACTTCAATCGTAATGAAATCTGTGTTTCTGATCTCGCCACAATAATTGAGAACAGGATCTTGAACTGCTAATGCACTATGGTTTTACACAATCCCAACATCGTCAGGCGTCTTCGTTCACAGAGCAATCAACTCTCATCAAGCCTGACCACCAGATCTTTCTGTCGGAAGTCGCTGAGCTATTTAAATTATTTAAAATGTGTGTCTTCAAACTCTATCAGTTTATTTCATGCAAAAAGCAGAGATTTCTCTTTCTCTGTTTTTGTAGGACATCGTGTCCATACCACAAACTGAGCCGACTGCAAGCTTGTTCTTGATGAGGTAATTCTTCCCGCACAAGCCATCTGGCAAATCCCACAAAACCAAATGCAAACAACAACCTTGCAATTCAAGACCTTGTTTTGTGCATTATAAAACACAGTGTGATTCTTTGAATATTTGTTCTTTCTTTATGCCATGGGAAAATAGCCTCTCTCATTGTTTATGAGATACAAGCCTGAGTGCATCAGCATTCTGTAAACTACATTTATTGTCTTGTGGATCCTGAGGCTGATGGAATGACTCACATCCAAAACATATGGAAATAATCATTCCAGTGGCTATATCTAAATATGTATAATGGATAACTGAAATGTATAATTTTGTTTTGAGACTTATAAAGTAAAAACTTTTTTTTAAAGGCACTTTACCTTAAATCTTTATTTTAAAAAAGAAAAAAAAACTCTCTCTTCATCTTTCATTAGATGAATGAATCTGCAAAACTCAAATTACATACTGTTTTTAATTTTTTTAATTACTTTTATTCAGCAGATATGCATTCAATTTATTAAAACTGACAGTAAAGACATTTATAATGTTACATCTTTAATAAAAAATTGTTTAACTTCAGAATCCTGAAAAATTTTCGACAAAAATATGAAGCAGCACATCTGTTTTCAACATTGATAATAATAAGAAATGTTTCTAGAGTACCAAATCATCATATTAGAGTGATTTCTGAAGGATCATGTGACAATGTAGACTGGAAACTTTGCCATCATAGGAATAAATTGCATTTTAAAATATTAAAGTATAGAAAACATTTTTTTTTTATTGTAATAATACTTCAGAATATATATTTTTTATCGAATACATGCAGCCTTGGTGAGTGTAAAGGGGGCACTTACATGACACCATTTTCAACTAAACTAAAAACTGAAAACTTTTTATGCGTTTTGGCTGTTCATTTACACAGCAACGACGTTTTGGGGGCCTGAAAATGAAAACGGGTTTCAAAACTGTTTTTAGTACATCATAAACGTACCCTACATTCAAAAACATAAAAAAAACTTACCACCCACAAACATTTGAATGGAAGTGTACACTATAGGACATAAAAGACCAAATCACATTAACATGGTTAAAGGTTTCAAGGCCTCACTGTATATGTCCTAAGGGCTCAGCAGTACATCTAAACAATCTCATCATCCTTAAGAAGCTTTCTGTGCTCTCTGGTAGTTCCTGTAGTGCTCTGTCGCAGTGAGTGTCCATGTCAGACAGTACAGACTGTGGCTTGACCAGTCACCGCAGCATAGATAGTCTGTGGAGCCTTGGTTTTTGCGCTAAAGAACCCACAGACCCAGCGGCCATTCAGCCCCACTGGGCAGGGATCTATCAAGCAGTCCACCTGCGTGCTTGGTCTCACACATAAATTCAGGGGCAAGCATAAAGCATTTAGCTTGAGGGGAAATGAAAGCCTTGCACTATGGTGACATCTGTCCTAAAGAAAAATTGTCGCAAGTGGCATTTCTGTGTTTCTGACCACTTTAAAAAAAAAAGACAACAAAACACTGCAAGTAGGAAATTAAACGGAGACCAAAAAAAAATCAAAAAAAAAATCACTGAACCTGCAACTTCAGAGCACTAACGCATGTGTTTTACAGAAGTCCTATACTTCAATATATTAATTCCTAAACTTGCTTCGCCAAGCAGAAACAGACTATCATGCTTCAGAATATCCCTTTATCTGTCTTAGAACTCAAAAGCATCTGCCACTTTGAACCTGCCTAAAACAACATTAAGCAGATTTCTTTTTAGAAATTTCAGTGTATGAATATTTGAGAGTAATGAATTCAGGCAAAAATTGTATTTCTCAACCCATTAGAGTTGAACTGTCAGAAGACTATATTTTGCTTTTCCTCTGAGTCCCTATTTATTCAAGCAATACATCTGTGAGTAGATAGTGACCCTAAGCTCCTTACACTGTATCCAGCAATGCACCAAGACACATAAACCTCACATCAAAAGTTAAAGGGCAATGCTCATCAGAGCAGATAGGAGTGCTGCGGGTTGAAGGAACCAGACACGCTTTTTCACTGCTCAGCCAATGTTATGGTCATATTCTACAGATGACAGAGCTTCGGACTGCCCCCGAAAAATAGCCTCTGGCCCCTGGGGTCAGTCGGACCTAGATCTTCTCTATTATCTGAAAAGAGTATAGGACGAAGCTGACAATATAAATCAGTGGTACAGGAGATATTTGTGTATGAAACTAACTATTATTAGACTGAAAAGTAAAAAAACAACATGCCAAATTAACTTAAAAGGACACAAGACAAACATATAATAATCAAAATTGCAAATGTCCAAGCATAGGCCTAATAGTCTGACCTGCTGAAGGAAGCTGTGTTATAAACTGAGATTAAATATAAATATTAGGGCTGCATGATATTAAAGAAAAATGCAAAATGCGATATGCAATAATTAGTTAATGCGATGTTCAATTTGTGATATATTGCTTTAAGTGTGTAAAATACATTTTTATTATATTTAAATATAGGCCCCTATTTAAAAACTGAAAATGTAATAAATGTACAAATATATATGAATATATATATATGTATATATATATATATATATATATATATATACATATACATATATATATACAGTATATATATATATATATATATATACACACATATTATATATATATATATATATATACACATACAGATTCTTATTAAAGCTACAAAAGTTATTCAGTCAAGAGCAGTGAGTGATTTTGTCTGTTGTTGTTTTATTAACATTAAGCAGACAGAATGAAGCAGGTTTATTAGGCTGCTGTCACTTTAAGAGCTGCACGGATCCAATAAATTGTTACACGCGTGCTTTCTTTCCACTCTTTATTCCACTTAAGACATAACTGACTGTGTTTGCGTGAATACTCAGCAATATGACGACATTTTGCCAGAATTTTGTGTGTATTTGGCCATATAAGCTGAGGAGGAGAACTGAATTCAGGATTACATGCTGTCTGAGAGATGGCTTACTGTGCTTGTGCATACTTTCTGTAATATTTTGGACTGGAGTATTTGAATCATGCAGTTATTACAAGCCGTTACGATATGCATATCGCGGTATGTATATTTGCAATATTTCGATCATTTCTATATACATTGTGCAGCCCAAAATACATATTTATAATAACTATATGAAAAGATGAAGTTGAAGTACTAAAATTGCTAAAAACTAAAACTGAAAAAAAAATATATATATATTTCTTTTTAAAAACCAAAACTAATAAAAATGACAAAAGCACATGACAAAATTATTTAAAAAACTAAAATATAAAAAATATAAAATATATGAAAATATAAAAAATAAAAGCTAATTCAAATGATTAAAAAAAATACTACAACAGTATATAATAATAATAGAACAAGACTGGAAGGAAGTCCAGGAGTCTTGCTATCCTTTGATGGTGTAGTTGCAGTAGGTGATTTCACCCCTGAGATGCTTTTAAACGGTGCATGGGGAGACTGTGTGTACCGGTAACTGCATAATTGAAGACACTCACGCATTTAATTTAAGGATTTGGCGCAAAGTATGTGGAATCATGTTATATCCATTGCATTCCTCACATATAAATGTACAGTCAGTACACTGTGAGTCAATTAGATACATATTTACATGTAAGGCCTACAATACAATTGTTTTACAATAAAATCAAAATAAATGAAAAAATAAAACTAATAAAAAGCAGAGATATTAATGTCTAATTTGGGTTAGAATTTTTTTCAAGATTTTGCACGTTGCCGTTAAATGTGCGGTCAATCTGTGACCGTCACAATATACACATTTATTTTATATAAAATGTAATTTGTGAAATTGTAAAAACCTTTTTAACTCTAATGTTTATTATATTTACACACACATCTCTTTATCTCTCTCTCTCTCTCTCTTTTATATATATATATATATATATATATATATATATATATATTTATATATACACAAAAAGAGAGCGAGAATTCAGTTAAGATACAAGGTAATCCCGTTCTCCCTGGGAGATCACCGGCACAACATTTTCTTGCAATGGCACAGCCTTTTTAAATTGTCACCAATGAGACCACGAAGAGATTAAATTGTTTAATCCAACACCAATTCATACACAGCACAAAGTCAAATGAAGTCATTAGCTCTGCGTTAACAGCGGGGAAGCCAATTACAAACGGCAGCAAGAGCTCAGTAAAACATTACCTCTCGTGACTTCGATATACCACACAAGAACTCCAAATTCAATTCGGTTTATTCTCCAAAGAAGACTTGGAAAACCTGAAGCACCCACAGTAATGCAGCTACTCTTAATGCATTATTTATAGGTCTTAAGTTATTCATTAGACAAGACTGGGCACCATCCCATACTGTAGGTGTGGAAGACCATGAATATTAACAAGGGAGACTTGATATTTAAACATGGCATGGAATAAATCGCTGCAAGTAAATGCCAAGTAAATAGCACAGCACGTTAGTTACAGTGTGCTGCTGCTTGCCAATGCCTGTTATTCTAAAGCATGACCTTTCCATTGCAAGATTGCTACTTTCTCTTGGTTTTTGAAACACTTTGGGAGTTAAAAAAAAAATGCATTAATAAATAAAATTATGAATAAAAAACGAGCAGACCCAGGCTGAGTTATTTCTCCACAGTCAAACAGTAACAATAGGCTCAGGCCATAGAGCTGTAAGTCCACATGTTAGCCAAGTCAATGTCCAAAAATAATGGAAAGATGTCCTTATCTTTAAAGAGTGCAAAAAAATGCAAAAGAAATTTAATTTGAACAGCAACATACAAACCTTTAAAGATGCCATATGATGCTATATTACAAAGTCTTGATTTTGTTTTGGGGGTTTAAAAGAATAGGTTTTCATGCTTGAATGTTCAAAAATATATCCCTGATGTCCTTACACAGCTCTCTGGTCTTGGCCATTGTGGAGAGGTTGGAGTCTGTTTGATTGAGTGTGTGGACAGGTGTCTTTTATACAGGTAACGAGTTCAAACAGGTGCAGTTAATGCAGGTAATGAGTGGAGAACAGGAGGGCTTCTAAAAGAAAAACTAACAGGCCTGTGAGAGCCGGAATTCTTACTGGTTGGTAGGTGATCAAATACTTATGTCATGCAATAAAATGCAAATTAATTATTTAAAAATCATACAATGTGATTTTCTGGATTTTTGTTTTAGATTCAGTTGAAGTGTACCTATGATAAAAATGACAGACCTCTACATGCTTTGTAAGTAGGAAAACCTGCAAAATCGGCAGTGTATCAAATACTTGTTCTCCCCACTGTAAGAAGAATCCTGTAACTCCCTCTGGAGTGGACTTTGTGCCTTGTAACTTTGCAGACCTTTTTCGAGCACAAACAGAAACTTTACAAACTAAAGAAAGTTGAAAATGTAAAAAAAAAAATTGTAATAGGTCCTCTTTAAAAAAAGACCAACTGTGAGCTACGAGATTGTTAATAGGTGGTATATGGTTTTGTTGAAGCCATATACACTCACCGGCCACTTTATAAGCTACACCTTGCTCGTACCCCTTGGCTTCATAACTGTCCATCGTAGATTCAACAAGGTGCTGGAAACTATTCTGAGATTTTGGTCCAAATTGGCATGATAGCATCACGCAGTTGCTTGTCCAAGAATGGTGAGCCTGTGTGAATTGTAGCCTCAGTTTCCTGTTCTTAGCTGACAGGAGTGGCACTGGTGTGTCTTCTGCTGTTGTAGCTCATCTGCTTCAAGGTTTGACATGTTGTGTGTTCAGAGATGCTCTTCTGTCGACCTCGGTTGTAATGAGTGGTTACAAGTTACCATTGCCTTCCTTTCCGCTTGAACCAGTCTGGCCATTTTCTTCTGACCTCTGGCATCAACAAGGCATTTTCGCCCACAGAACTGCCACTCACTGGATATTTTCAGTTTTTCGGACCATTGTTTGTAAACCCTAGAGATTGATCTGCGTGAAAATCCCAGTAGATCAGCACTTTCTGAAATACTCAGACCACCAACAACCATGCCACGTTCAAAGTCACTTAAATCACCTTTCTTCCCCCTTCTTGCTCAGTTTGAGATCATCTTAACCATGTCTACATGCCTATGTAGCACACGTCAAATAATATTGAACTTGTTACTAATATTCACTATAGGCCAGTAGGTTCGACTATGGAGGTGTAATAATGACAACACTGGTTAAATAATAAAGTAAATCTTTGTATTTAAATGAATGATTGGAAGTAATTGTTGATATTCAAAAAATAAAATAAATTGAAATAAATTAAATAAACAATTTGTGACAGTCTTTTGATCAATATCAAACCACAGTTATATGGATTAAATTCACAATCAATGAACAATTTCACTTGACTCTGTTCGTTCAATTAGTTGGATGCACCCTCTAGGCTATAAGAATATCCTAAAATACTACACCTTCAAAATCAATATCAAATACAACCCTATAAACCTTTACAAATGGTCACAATTGTAAATGTTGACAACTCACTGAATCACATTCAAAAATAAACTCAAACGAATTGAACAAAATACAAATAAACAGTTCAGTAGACAGCAGTTCAATGAATCAGTTCAAAAGGTTGCTTGAAAAGTTCAGTTCAAGTTCGTTTAGAGGCTCAGATTCAAAAATTCGTTTCAAAAGATTCAATCCAAAAGATTCGATTCAAAAGATTCGATTCAAAAGATTCAGTTCAGAGAATCCAAAGTTCCTTAGAATCGTAAAATGATTCTATAGTTTCAAAGAAAAATCTGTTGTGCAGAAAAATAAAATACTCTGAGCAGACTTTCAAAAACAAAGCTCAGTCCTGTTTAGGAAAAAAAACTATCAGGCAATCAGAACTTTCCTACCCGAATCCACAGGTGTTGATTAGAACTCAAATCTGAAATCATTCAATGTTCATCTCACTGGGAAGGCTCGCCATCTTAGATCGTTGCGCCGAAATGAACGCAGTTCCAGCAGGACAAAAAAACCCGACCAAATCCAAAGAAAATAGATCATATAAATGTCTCTTTTTCAATCCTCTCTGTCGATCTGAACTTTTACAAAAAGTTATGCTGCTGCTCGTCTCGCAGTAACGCAGAGAATGTAAAATGGCTTCCCCCATACAGAAACTAACGTGGTGGGGCGGGACATCAACAATAAATCTCACGCAATTGGACAATCATTAAGATGTCAATCATCACACTGAAATGCGTTTCTTTTTGATTTTATAATTTTTCTTGCACTCTTTAATAATTTCTGGTTAGTTTTAACAACTCTTTATTTAATTCCTCTTTATAATTAATTTGTTTAATTATAAAGGGTTACATTCTCCCCTCTTAAAGATAAGCAAGTCTCTTTGCGTTTTGTCCTGTACTTGACCCTTCAGTAACTCTTGGGCAGCACTAAATCAGTTATAGGTATATCAGCAAGACTCATTGAATTAACTACTGCCTCACTCAATGACTGGAACAAGTTTTGGACTACTGAGGTAAGGGGATTACCCAACTGTGGGTAATGGAATTTCTTTGGAGGTTTTTGGACCCTGTTTGATCTTCTTAGATTTTGATCTACACTTGATCTTGCATATGCATTAACTGGTTCTGTTTCTTCTTCCAGATCTTGAGCATCCGTGGATATATCTTTTTCCTCCTCATCACCAGTTGGATCGGATGAAGGTAAGTATCCTCCTTCAATTTCATTTCCTGTTGGTATAGTTTCTTGTACTTCAGGATCTGCAGGTTCATACATTTCTGTCACCTCTCCTAAACTTTCATCCAGTGGAAGAATGTTAGCTGGACCGTTCACAGTCTGGGGTAATTCTGTTTCATGAGGTAGTTCTGGTTCCTGAGGTAAGTCAGATCCCTGAGGTAAGTCTTTTTCTTTCCCATCAGCCGCTTTTGACTTCGTGGTGTCATATGCATAGATAATCTTTGTTTTTCCAACAGGAATTCTACTGAATATGCAAATTTCATCCTCTGAATCTGATTGTTCCTCATTTAACAGTTCTCTCTTTCTTTGGCTTCGTGTCTTAGGCTTGGAGATGTTTACTGGGTCGGGAACACTCTCCTCAGAAGAAGTAAGGAAACCACAAGGTAATAGTAGATCCCTGTGCAACACTCGTAGAGGAACATCCTTATCTTGTGGACGAACTTTATAAACTGGCAGGTCTCCTACTCGTTCCACTACTATATGGATAGTAGATTCCCACTTGTCTGCGAGTTTATGTTTTCCCCTGATTCGGACGTTCCTCACTAGGACTTTATCTCCCACTTCAAGAGTTGACTCTTTCACTCGTTTGTCGAACCTGTCCTTATTCCTTCTTGCAGACTTTGAAGTGTTTTGAGTGGCGATACGGTAACTCTCCTCAAGTCTGGCTTTGAGACTTTGAACATATTTGGAATGCGACTCATGGACAGGTTTTTCTACGGGTAGCCCAAAGGCTAAATCGACCGGTAGTCTGGGTCGCCTCCCAAACATGAGCTCATAAGGCGTGAATCCAGTTGTCTCGTTTTTTGTGCAATTGTAGGCGTGCACTAATGGTTTCACAAAGTCGTGCCAATGTGACTTATCCTGTTCCTTCAAGGTACCCAACATGTTTAGGAGTGTCCTATTGAAGCGCTCAACGGGATTACCGCGAGGATGATAGGGAGTTGTCCGTACCTTGTGAATTTTTGCCATCTCGCAAAGCTCTTTGATGAGTTTGGATTCAAAGTCGGCTCCTTGATCGCTTAGTATCCTCTCCGGGAAACCATAGTGGACAATGAATCCATCCCAAAGGCACTTAGCCACAGTCCTGGCTTTCTGGTTGTTGGTGGGTATGGCGACCGCATACTTGGTGTAATGATCCGTCATGACAAGTACATTCTGGACATTACTTCGGTCTGGTTCGATGGAAAGAAAGTCTATACAGAGCAACTCAAGGGCCCGTGTAACCTGGATGTTGACCAAGGGGGCAGATCTCTCTGGCAAAGCTTTCCGCATCACGCACCGTTCGCAGGTCTTAACCTTCCTCTCAACATCAGCACTCATCTTTGGCCAATAAAAGCGAGAACGGACAAGGTCGAGGGTGCGATCTACTCCCATGTGGCCCATCTGATCATGCAGGCTCTCCAGCACCATAGCACGGAACTTAACAGGTAACACCAATTGGTAAGTTGTTTGATCATCCCACTGCCGTCGTCTGTACAGAATTCCATCTTTTAGTTCCAAGCGGTTCCACTCCCTCAACAACAAGGAAATGTCTGGACATTCATACCTCACTGCCCGGCACGGCATTTGACCTTCTTCCAGGTGACTGATGACTTGGTTCAGAATCACATCTTCCCTTTGTTCACGTTTCAGGTCTATGTCAGTTAAACCGGGTACTGCAGACTCATCTTCAGTCAGGTCTTGAGTAAAGCAACCAGGAATCGCATCCTGCTCCATTGCCAGGGACTCCACTAGAGCATGAGGAGTTCCACATCCTTTCTGAACCAGATGCTTGTCCCACACAGCTTGTACAACAGCACAGTCCATGACAAAACCTTCATCTCCACCCAGATGCTTGGCGGCGAATTGCTGTATCCGTTCAAGTTCCTTTTGTGATACCATGTCATTGATCAACTCGCCATGGGGACGTCTTGATAACCCATCCGCATCTTGGTTTTGCTTCCCTGATCTGTAGGTCAGATCAAAGGAGAAAGTAGCTAACGCTGACAGCCAACGATAACTTATGGCATCAAGCTTTGCGGAAGTTAGGATGTAAGTAAGAGGATTACTGTCAGTTATGACAGAGAAGTGATTGCCATACAAGTAGTCAGAGAATTTCTCGGTCACTGCCCACTTTAAAGCAAGAAACTCCAACTTATGGGCGGGATATCGAGACTCACTTCTGGAAAGACCTCTACTGGCGAAAGCTATGGCTTTTTTTTCTCCATCTTGCTCCTGATATAATGCAGCGCCAAGACCTATGGTGCTCGCGTCTGTGTGGAGGATGTAAGGTAAGGTCGGGTCTGCAAAACCAAGCACAGGTGCACTAGTAAGTTTGGAGATAATTGTGCTGAATGCTTCATCACAAGCAGTTGTCCATCGGCTCCCAAATGACTCTTTTGGGTTAAAATAGCTTCCTTTCAACTCACTGTTCATGGTCTTACAATTCAGTGGGGCATAACCAGCAGTTAATTCATTTAGGGGTTTCACTATCTTGGAATAATCGCGGATGAACCGTCGATAGTATCCCGAAAATCCCAAGAATGATCTTAGCTCCTTTAGGTTCTTTGGTTTTGGCCAGGTCTTAAGAGCACTGATCTTTTCAGGATCTGTCTGGACTCCTGTCTCTGAAATTATGTGGCCAAGGTACCGGACTGAAGTTTGGAAGAACTTGCATTTTTCTGGGGATAACTTCAACCCATACTCTCTTAGTCTTCTCAGTACTTTTAGAAGCCGTTCTTCATGCTCCTCAGGGGTCTGGGAAAACACTATTAAGTCATCAAGGAACACCAAGACCTCTGTGAGATGTAGATCCTCCATACACTTTTCCATTAATCGTTGGAATGTACTTGGTGCATTGGTAATTCCTTGAGGCATCCGATTAAATTCCCAAAATCCTAAGGGACAAGAGAAAGCGGTTTTGTACTTGTCAGACTCCTCCATTTCTATCTGGTAATAACCAGACTTTAAGTCCAGGACAGAGAACCATTGAGAACCTGTCAAGGCTGAAAAAGACTCCTCAAGGTTCGGCAAAGCGTAGGAATCCTTCACAGTTTGTGAATTAAGCTTCCTGTAATCCACACATAGTCTTACGTCGCCATTCTTCTTACGTACGACTACGATTGGGGATGCAAAAGGAGACTCAGATTCCCGGATGACTCCTGACTCTTTTAACTCTTGCAAATGGCGTCTGACAGCAGCCAGGTCATGAGGATGGATAGGGCGTGCCCTTTGCTTACAGGGAGTTTCGTCAAACAGCTTGATGTGATGCTTTACTTTGGATGTTCGTCCAAAATCAAGGTCATGTTGCGCAAAGACATCAGACATATCACTGAGCTTCTTACTGATCCTATCCCTCCACTCTTTGGGCAACGGTGAGTCGCCAAAGTCAAAAGTAATCACTGCTTCGGAACAGCTCTGACCAGCAGGTACAGATTTCACCTCGCGTTCTTGAGGGATGATACTCTCGATGGCATGCATCTCAGCAACCACAGCATTTGGCTGCAGGACTACATCCCGATGAGACTCATTCCGTAGCTGGACATTCAGCTTTTGCGTTGGAAACGATGGCACTTGAACTACACCTCTTCGGAAAAGAACACCTCCAGGAAGGGAAGAGTTTGATGGGGGCTCCAGAAGAACACATTCTTTAGTGGTTAAGCACTCCACATTTGCTTTTCCACAGAGAGCAACTGTCTGCTGTGCTGGAATGACGACGGGCTCCTTGCTTTGTAGTCTCACCAGTCCAAGGCATCCATTGGTATTCTGTTTATGCCGTAATTCCAGAGTTTTAAGCACAGCACAGTACCCGTATCGTGGAGAATGGTGTTCAAGGATATTCAAGTCAGAACATTCAGTATACAAAGAATCAAGCGTATTCATCCCGATTAAGACTTGAGATTGTTTTTCAGATTTGAAGTCAGGAACGACTAGTGCCAGCGTGGAAATTTCAACCTCAGATCCGACCATGTCTTCTGGAAAAGTTATTGGAATTTCTACATATCCTTTGTATGGAACTGGCTGACCATTTGCTCCAGTGACCTCAAGCAGAAGATTCAGGGGCTTAATGGGATGATTAATCAAACAAGCTTGGTAGAAGGACCAAGGAACTGTGGTCACCTGCGACCCTGTGTCAAGTAAGCAGTGACATTCAGTACCTGAAATGTTGACTTGCGCTGTACACTTGGATCCGACCAGACGATGAATACGGAATTTGTGGTGTGGAGTAGATTTGTGGTGTGGGCCTGAGTTTATTCTGGGGGGACTACTTTTAGGTTCACTAGTTCCAGTTTGTCCCGCAACTGGAACTGTTAGGCGTTTAAAGAAACGGCACCAACATGACTGTTCTCTCTATCCCACTCCTGTTGCTTCAACCGCAGTTCGTCTCTTTTCTTTTCAACAAGCCTGGGGTTTGGAGAATTTTCGCAGGTTACAGATATGTGGCCATCTTCACCACATCTGAAGCAGTAACCAGGGCGTGGTCTGGATTTCGTGACAGGATCACCAGTTGACTTGAACGCTTGTTTAGCAAACTCAGGAGTGGTGAAAGAGGGTGATGTCTTATGCTTGGGTTTGACAGTCTTTCTGGGCTTTGGAAGAGTCAATGAAGTTAACTGTTCCTTTAACTCAGCTATTTGCTTCTTCAATTCAGCGGTCTCAGACAACAACTTTGCCTCGTGATGGGATTTGCTTGAAATGGCAGTCTCTTGGCTATAAGCATGAGCAGATCTAGGTGACGCTTGAGGTTTCTGCTTAAAAGCATTGGTGTGGCTTTTCATGCGCAACCATTTCTGTGCACTCTTGTCTTCTCTGGTTCTAAGGGAACGCAGTAAGTCTTGGAACTCGATAGGGTCGTCTCTACGAGTTTCGAGACGAAGCTCAGAGATAAGCAAGTCATCCCAGCAGCCTCTGCAAAACTGCCGCAGAAGATGATGGTTGGCCTCAGATGATTTAATTCCACCTCCCCTGACTGCCTTACTCAGAGCAACTTGAAGCCTTTGGAGATAGCTAGATGCTTTCTCCCCATCATTCTGAAATGTGTTCATGAACTTTGAGAACAACTCATCACCATCATCGATTGCACCATAAGCTGCATCAAGCACATTAAGGTAAGCTCTGGGAGAAGCACGAGGCCCTAAAGACTTAACGATATCAGTGGCAGGAGGTAAGAGACTCTCCATAATTCTCCTTACTCTTTGTAAGTCAGACACAGAAGGGTCATCAAAGAGTAATTCAACATTACACCGCCAAGTGTCGTAATCGGATTCATTATTGGGCTGGGGAATTCTCCCTGAGAAAGGGCGGAGCCTAACTACAGCAGTAGATGGAATTGCTGCAGCAACTTCGCTCTTAACTATATGCTCCACAATAACTTTCTGCACCTCAGCAGGATTGAGCTGAACGTGACTCATGGTGCCTGACAACCGTTTTTCAGATCTTGGTAAGTCATCTTGATCATGTGTTGGCTCATTGAGAAGGGAACAAGGACTCTGGACATTCCTCTTGGATGCATTCTGCTCTTTAATGGAATTGAGCTCATCAAGTGCAGGCTCATCTGCATCCATCTCATCTGGAATTAAAGAGCTTGAGATCTGAGAGAGTTCTTCTCGTAGCAGAGCATTGAAGGATTTTCCACTTTGCTTAGCAATGGTTTTCAGGGTGGATAAGTAAGAGGTTGTGGCACCAAAACTCTCCTCACAAGAGTAGACACTGCTCAGGGCTCTTATCTGGTAAGTTAATCTTGGGTCGTCTTTACCTGTGTAGTTAAGGGGTAGCAAGGGACTTATTGATTCAATAGCTGATCCAAAGTTGTACTCTACAATGGTGTGGTCATGATACTTGGACTCAGGATCATTAATGGGAAGGACTCTTGAGATGGAACCATGACGTTTTAGAAGATCAAGGACCTCTTCATCCTCAAGAGTGTTAATTGGTCCACTGACTAGAAGAGCATTTACAATTTTGACACTTTCCTTCTGTACTATTTCCATGTCCTCAATGTCAATTTACTTGCCACACTAATAAACTGATTTGAATGTCTCTTTCGTCTATTTTTGCTTTTTGGATGTTAAGTAGGAGTAAAGCTATTAATTACACCTCCTGGCTGGCTCGCCACTTTATTGTAGCACACGTCAAATAATATTGAACTTGTTACTAATATTCACTATAGGCCAGTAGGTTCGACTATGGAGGTGTAATAATGACAACACTGGTTAAATAATAAAGTAAATCTTTGTATTTAAATGAATGATTGGAAGTAATTGTTGATATTCAAAAAATAAAATAAATTGAAATAAATTAAATAAACAATTTGTGACAGTCTTTTGATCAATATCAAACCACAGTTATATGGATTAAATTCACAATCAATGAACAATTTCACTTGACTCTGTTCGTTCAATTAGTTGGATGCACCCTCTAGGCTATAAGAATATCCTAAAATACTACACCTTCAAAATCAATATCAAATACAACCCTATAAACCTTTACAAATGGTCACAATTGTAAATGTTGACAACTCACTGAATCACATTCAAAAATAAACTCAAACGAATTGAACAAAATACAAATAAACAGTTCAGTAGACAGCAGTTCAATGAATCAGTTCAAAAGGTTGCTTGAAAAGTTCAGTTCAAGTTCGTTTAGAGGCTCAGATTCAAAAATTCGTTTCAAAAGATTCAATCCAAAAGATTCGATTCAAAAGATTCGATTCAAAAGATTCAGTTCAGAGAATCCAAAGTTCCTTAGAATCGTAAAATGATTCTATAGTTTCAAAGAAAAATCTGTTGTGCAGAAAAATAAAATACTCTGAGCAGACTTTCAAAAACAAAGCTCAGTCCTGTTTAGGAAAAAAAACTATCAGGCAATCAGAACTTTCCTACCCGAATCCACAGGTGTTGATTAGAACTCAAATCTGAAATCATTCAATGTTCATCTCACTGGGAAGGCTCGCCATCTTAGATCGTTGCGCCGAAATGAACGCAGTTCCAGCAGGACAAAAAAACCCGACCAAATCCAAAGAAAATAGATCATATAAATGTCTCTTTTTCAATCCTCTCTGTCGATCTGAACTTTTACAAAAAGTTATGCTGCTGCTCGTCTCGCAGTAACGCAGAGAATGTAAAATGGCTTCCCCCATACAGAAACTAACGTGGTGGGGCGGGACATCAACAATAAATCTCACGCAATTGGACAATCATTAAGATGTCAATCATCACACTGAAATGCGTTTCTTTTTGATTTTATAATTTTTCTTGCACTCTTTAATAATTTCTGGTTAGTTTTAACAACTCTTTATTTAATTCCTCTTTATAATTAATTTGTTTAATTATAAAGGGTTACACCTATAAGCATTGAGTTGCTGCCATGTGATTAGCGTTAACAAGAAGTTGAACAGGTGCACCTAATAAAGTGGCTGGTGAGTTAGCAAATAACGTAATTGAGTCAAAATACTTAAAGGGATAGTTCACACAAAAATGAAAATTATCCCATGATTTACTCTCCCTCAAGCCATCCTATGTATGACTTCTTTCAGACGAACACAATCTGAGTTATATTAAAAAATATCATTGCTCTTCCAAGCTTTATAATGATAGTGAAGGGTGGTCCTGATTTTGAAGTCCAAAAAAGGGCGTCCATTCATCATTGAAGTAATCCATGCGACTCCAGGGGGTTCATAAAGGCCTTCTGAAGGAAAGCGATGGGTTTTTGTAAGAAAAACACCCATATTTAAAACTAAAATAACTAGCTTCTGGGATACGCCTAAGCAAGTCGACTTGCATCAAAAGAGTAACCCCTGAAGCGATGTATGACGTAGGATGTAGGAGTCACGTAAGCTTTGACACCTCTCACGGTTCAAACAAATAGGGCTGGGCAGCAAACTCAAGCTCCTCTTCTCTTATATCCAAATCCTCAGACGTTTCTCTTTAAAAATTCTCATTTTAGACTTCTAATTTGTGACTGGTTTGTTTCTATCCACTGCGCTTCCGCGTTTGTCAATATGTCATGCGTCAGGTCAAAGGTTACTCTTTCGCCGTAAATCAATACGTACTGCCGTCTGTAGGAAGCTAGCTATTTTAGTTTATAATGTTTTAAATGTGAATATTTTTCTTACACGGACGCATCGCTTCGCTTCAGAAGGCCTTTATTAACCCCACAGAGCCGTGTGAATTACTTTTATGATGGATGAATGCACTTTTTTTGGGCTTCAAAATCTCATCCTCCATCCACTGCCATTATAAAGCTTGGAAGAGCCAGGACATTTTTAATACATCTCCGATTGTATTTGTCTGAAAGAAGAAAGTCATATACACCTAGTATGGCTTGAGGGTGAGTAAATCATGGGGTAATTTTAATTTTTGGGTGAACTATTCCTTTAAATATAAAAAAATATGTGCGTGTATTTGGTTTGGTTCATGACTCTATAACTCTTTAACAAAGACCTTTTAAAAATCCCCATGAGAAAAATTAATGGGCAAAATACTTTAAAAAGTGGCAAGTCACTGTTACACTATTATTGATTACACATGGATAAAAAATACAGATATGTGCCGAATAACATATCACTATTTAGTTTTGGTCAACAAATATTTTCCTATCCCTATGTGGAATTGGCTTTTACCTTTCCACTGAGCTAAGAAAATACTGCAATTCCCTGATGAGTCTGCATCGCAAGAAGTGGTGTGACAGCACTTTTATCCCACAGGCAGTAAAATATTTGCAGCATCATTTTCTCCACTCAAATAGTTATTGATGTTGAGACATGGTGATGTTCATGAGATTGTCCTGACACTGCAGTTTAAACACTGCTGCCAGGCAGTAAACCCTTAATATGCTTAAGAAGCCTGTCATACATCATGTCACGGGGAGACAGTACGTGCCCATGCCACAAAAGGAAATAAACTTTCACTACCTACAGATGGTGATTCTGGGGTCCCAGCAAGGCCTTGGCTCAGAAAGAGCAGAAGGCACTGTCTTACTTCACTAGCTGTGTTTTTGCCCAGATGCGGGCCCAGTCAGCAGGCTTTTACGGTCACCGATGTAATTATACAGCAGCTTAGCAGCTCAAACAATGAAACAGCCTGTTCACCATTTACAGCCTCCCAACTCCCACTCATAAAATAATATGCCAAAATCAATAAGCTTCCAGATATGTCTCGGAAGGCTGATACATCTCGGCGAGAGTACCATTCTGATGGAGCACAAATCCATCCTAACAAGCTGGGGGGGGAAGAGAGGGGTTAATTGGCATGTTGGAGCTGTCCTTCAAAAGCTGGAGAGTGAACAGAACCAACTAAAGATGAATGAGACTGAGGGGGTGTCTTGATCATGCCGAGACGGCGTAACAACACAATAGCTCTCTGTCAGATGCATGTCTTTCTGCCACGAGTTTCCAGTTATGGTCGGCCAAACCTAATTATGTAAGATGAATAATTATCTGTAATATTTAGAAATCAAATCTGATCTGATTATATGCAGTAGTCAAGCATTGTTGTATTGGCAAGGAAAAGCATTTGCCATACCTCCATCAGAAGGGGGGGGGGGGGGGTCTATGTCAGGGCGGTCTGTTGGTTGTGCTCACTGGCAGTGGTAGAGCGGCTCCCAGAGAGAATAGTGTAAATCTACAATAATTTTATTGACTGGTCTAAATGTATTATTATTAGTAGTAGGCTATTACTATTATTATTATTATAAATTACAATGCTGCCACTTCTTCTACTATTATTATCATGAATATTATTGTTGTTACTACCACTACCACTACTACTACTATTATTATTGTTATTATTAGTAGTAGTAGTATGAATACTACTTCTACTACATCTCTATTACTATTACTATGATTGTCTCAAATTGCCTCTATCTATATCACTAAAATATCTCATTGCTTAAACTTACCAATGTACCTGTATACATCACTATATCGATATATTTATATCTAGCTGTTTTCTTTCGTTTTGTGTGTGTGTGTGTGTGTGTGTGTGTGTGTGTGTGTGTGTGTGTGTGTGTGTGTGTGTGTGTGTGTGTGTGTGTTCTGTTTATGTCTTTCTCTCTTCTGTATGTGTATATGTCATTGATCTTTTATCTTGTATAAGCTACTATGTTTTGTTAACTTGCAATTAAAAAATTAAAAAAAGAACCAGCCATACTGGCTGTCGTTTCTATAATGCCACAAACAGATTAGTAACTATTGAAATCAAAATATTTTATCTTCAGTAGACCTATTTGCATACTAAACACAAAAGGCACTCTACCAAGCATGTCTGTGGGGAAGATCAGACTACATCTGTCCCTGACAGGCCTCAGCGGCAGGGGACAGGACCATCTGACCCTCTCCAGACCTGACCATCCACAGGATCCATCTGCTCAGCCTGCAACTGACTCCACAGTACCATGTTACACACATAGGAACCCAGTCACAACCCTGCCAGGCACAGCACTCTCTCTTTGCTTCGGCCTGTTCTCATATTCATCTGCTCAAGACTCCTATAACAAACTAAATGTACAGTATAATAGGAATGACCCATTCACACTTATCTTACTCACCTCCATGTCACCTGTCCCTTCTGTCCTGCTACTCGTCTCTCTTTCGTTGACCTGACTTTTAAAACAAACATGCATTACACATTCAATATAGCCTACTAACAGTCAGTTTACCACGTTTCTCAACACAACTTTGTGGTCAGTTTGTCACAACAAACAACTCTCAACAAACTGCTGTTTAGATTTTTCTTGGACAAGTAAACCATAAATCAATATATCCGTCCTGTCTGAAACATATTAAAACATTGTTAAAATTGTTTTAAAAAAGTATACAAAAATGAACAATTAGCTTTGTAAAATCATTCAATTGATGTTACAACAAGCAACTAGCTACTGGTCAAAACGTTTGCTTCTAAAAGTGAACAATATAATTCCCATATAGGTCATTTGCTTTATATTGCCTTACACAACAGTTTAATCTATTGTTTTATGCAACAGTTTAATGTAAAAAGTAAATTTGAATAAATAAATAAATATAGAGTAAATTACCTCAGACAAACAAATAATCCAAAACATTAAGCTTGAAAGTCTGGAACGGGGAGTGGAACGGAGCGACAATAGATATTCCCTATGTGTTCTGAAATAACTTCACTCCAGATTTTGTGTTTCACTGTTGAGAAAAACCTGAAAGCAAACACAAAAGATGGAGACACTGGCTTTCCAAAGTCCGATTATCGCACTACTAGATAAACTCTCATAATTTAGAACACAGAAAAGACATCCTTAACGAACCACAGCAGGCACTACAAGCATGTAGTAACTGCGACCCCATAGTTTCGATTAACTAGCTTATGGTGTCCGGATCATGAACGAATCGTTCTTTTCAATGAATCTGTTGAACCGATTCAAAAACTGTCAGAATGATTCGGACCGAATCGTTGCGTGCGTGCGCATCTCAAGTCAAGCCCAACTTGATATGTGAGAGAGCTGATAATAAGATAACTGTCTTGGAAGCAGGCACGTGCACACATAGACATCAAAGGGGGCTTGAGCACCTGCCCTTTTTATTCCTGGAGAGAAAGTGCCCTTTTTTCTGGGGTGCTTTTTTTTTTTTTTTTTTTTTTTGAAAAATAATATATATTCCTGTTTGCGTACAGCTTCCCTGTCAAACAAATATATTTATTGAAGAATAGTATATCTAAATATCAGGGCAGGAGTTCTGAAGCGCTCCCTCTCTCTCTTTCTCTCCCGATTAAAACGCGATTGTATTGCTTCCGCTAAAGAAAATAGTACGCTCCGTCTCTACGGTTAGAGTCCATAGCAACGCTCTGTTTTTCATGGCAACGGTCTGTTATACTCCGCACAGCGGTCTGTTATCAAGAAATAACAGACCGCATTCTACATTGGAATTCAACCAAGCCATGTAATAAAATAAGTTAGTAATAAAATAAGCATATATCACCACCAGGTGATATGCTTTAGTTATTTTGTTTATCCTATTTACCTGCATTGCCCTGTCAATTAGATGCAAATGTGCGCATTTTAACTAGTTGACGCCTAATTTGCATACAGAACGTCCCCAGTTAATGACTTAATTACATCAAGAGTCTTTCCCCCTGAAATTTAGAAATCTAAATTGGTGAATTTAGAAGAAATCTACAGATGCAAACAGATGGAGGATACACTCTAAAAAATGTAGTAAATCTGAGTAACTGCATCTGGTACTTAAAACTGAGTAGAAATAAGTTAACATTAAACATTAAAAATAACAATATTTATAAATTAACTTTTTATTTATGAGTAATTTAACTTTTTGTTATTTCCTCTAAACCTTTATAAAATAGTATTCCATACAACCACAAATACATACATGACATTGGCTTTTATTGAATTTTTACTCAATTATTTTGGTAAGTTTAATTCAAACAATCAAGTAAGATTTTCAGAGATTTTATTAAGTTAATAAAGTTAAATCTTTCTGTAATATTTACTAAGCCACAGAATATTTTTAAGAGTGTAGTAGGTTTAAAACAAACTCCATCTAAATGTGGATTTTGAAGGTTTTATTTGATGATACAGTCCTCCCTGCTCCTCAAATGTGAAACTAAGTCCATGTCAGTCACCATCAGTTATTGTGTATGTGTCACATGCATAGCAATAATAATATGAATGTATTTGATTAAAACATTAAGGCAATTCAGTATTCTGATGCTTGGTTGTGTGAAGCTAAAAAGTTATTTTGCTTGTGAAACAAAAAGTATTTAAACAATTAATAAATATATACTTGAAACTAGTAGCATAGAAAATGTTTTCAAAACATGCACATTGTGGAATGGTTTCCTTTGCTGCTCTATAAACCTAGTGAATACTAAGGAGACATGGTTTCTGTGTGAACTGATTATTTTGTAGACATCTTATTTTGTAGACATCTGAAAATGAACAATTGCATGAGTTTGAGGAAGATAAAATTAATTAACTTTTTAAATTAATTTTTTAAAAAGGAAGTTAGTTGTGTTAATATATATACTTTTTTGTTTAAAAAAAGAAAAAAAAAATACGTAATTATGAGAAGTGCCCTTTATTTCACTTGAGCCCCTGCCCCTCAAAATGTCTGTGCACGTCCCTGCTTGGAATGAACTTGGTATAGTCTACTGGAACTATGTTGACGAAATGATTAAGATTATGATACTGTTTTCAACAATCATACAGAACATTGGTTTAAGTAGCATTTTATTAAAACCTGCAACACAATTTCAGCCAAGAAAGTACATCTGTTGCATTATGTACAATTATGTTTAGGTTCTAAATTATTTAGTTAAATTTAGTTTTAAATTTTAAAGTTTATTTATTTGTTAAATCAGGTTTAAACAAACTGAAATTACAATAAACTTCATTATTATCAAGACATATTCCTTGTGTAAACATAAATAAAGCTCATTCTGATTCTGATTCTAATAAAAACACACCAATATGTGCTTTATTGTAACGTCTTTTAATAGAACAAAGTATACAGCGGTATTCAAAATATTTACAAAAATTCCAGCGTGTACATAACAGCATTAATCAAAAACTATTATAATTTTGTAAAAAAAAAAAAAAAAAAATATATATATATATATATATATAATTATTATTTATATATTATTTATATAATATTTTGCTTTTTGTTGACAATGTTCTCCAAACAGATGCTGCAGTCCTTGGACTCCTGGAGGAAATACTTTAAATTTGGCTTGGATCCCCCTGACCATTTCTCCTTGCGTATGTAAACATTTTCCCAATCCAAATATAATATTGGAAAAGTTTTACGCCGCGATGTAATGGGCGTCATTACGTCATGACGTACACCGGTCCTACTACTTTCTTTGAATGAAACTAAATTTCTTTCACTAAAAATTGTGTGTGCTATAAACCCAGAAGGCGGTTCTTACATTCAGCTGATCATGGTTACATAAGTGAAACCGGAGAACTTTGAACTACTACGAAAAGTAGGTCACGGCAACTTCATCGTGTTTGTGTCAGAAGAATCTCACGAGAGAGAACTAAAGCTGGAAATGTCGTCTGAAGTGTACGACTGCATCGTCATTGGCGCAGGGATCCAGGGGTCCTGCACTGCCTATCAGCTGGCCAAAAACCAGCAGAAAACTTTACTGCTGGAGCAGGTCGGTTACAGCATGATTTGCGGAATTATTCATTCCCAAATGACAGCATTAAACAAATGTTAGAAAAGTACCTGTTTTATCTTATCAAGGCAGAATACTCAAAGCAGTAAGAAAATTGTAAGACAGCATTAATTCTTGCATATAACATTTGGACTCGACGGTTATGGTCGGTTTTTATTATTATTGAAACAAGATAATGTTTATAAGTATTATAGTGTTCTTCGAATTCCCCCTTTTCCCCAGTTTGTTCTGCCCCACTCCAGAGGGAGCTCTCATGGCCAGACCAGGATCATACGGAAAGCCTATGAGGAAAATTTCTACATACAGATGATGCAGGAAAGCTATGAGCTCTGGGCTCAGCTTGAGGAAGAAGCAGGTGTTGAGCTGTACAGGTGAGAGCATGTACGCATCTAAGGAAGAATTATAACATTTTCTAACCCCTATGCAACATGTAGACACTGGAAAAACAAGTGTGCCCCACAGTCTGAGAATGGTGATGATAAGGGACTAGAATGAAAATGCTCCTTTAAAGTTATGGTGAGTGCTATGCCAGGTTTCGGTGTACAGCATGTAAAGTACTTTAAAACTTGTCATAGAACTCATCATATCTTAAAGGAGCATTTTCAATCTAGTCCCTGAGCATCATCCGTGGACCGTGGGGCACACTTGTTTTTCCAGTGTCAGAGAAGTCTAATGGATCACAAGTGGATCAAGCCCACTCAGCCTTGATGCAGAATCAGTCGCCGCTATCCATCTCCAGTTCTCTGATGGATGGGTCCTGATGAGAGGCCACCTGTGCCCTTGAGCATCCCAGAGACTGCTGGGCAGGGACTGAAAAATGTGTGGAAGGTTTTAAAGAATGCTGGATTTGTTCTGTTCTTTTCTTCCTATATATATTTGCACTACTACTAGAAGGCACTTGCTTTCCAAATGAGTGGCAGTTGTTATTACTGGTTTGGTCAGGACTAGTTTTCACACAGGTGGAAGTGTCTGTTGTGTGAATGTGGGAGGTTATGCAAAGACGTTTACGCTGGATGCATCTGTCACAAAACCCATTGGAATAAACATTCAGTGCCTTCCAAAAGTTTAAAAACACTTTTAAGCAAAGTGGGGTTTTGGATAATAATTCTGTATTATTTCTTGGAGTGGCTTGCAAAAATCATTTAAGACCGGCATTAATGAATTTCTTTTTAAATGCATATGGCAACATTATCTTAAATGGAAATATACACTACCATTTAAACGTTTGGGGTCAATACGATTTTTTCACCTTTTTGAAAGAAGTATCTTATTTTCACCTAGGCTGCATTTATTTGATCAAAAATACTGTAAAAACAGTAATATTCACTATCACTAGTTACTGTAAAAACTAGTGATTTTATGTTAATATATTTAGAATTTTCAGCAGCCATGCTTAAGTCTCACATGATCCTTCAGAAATCAATTTAATATGCTGATTTGCTGCTCAAAAAATATTTATTATTATTATCAATGTTGAAAACTGTTGTTCTGCGTAATATTTTGGTGCAAACTGTGGCACATTTTCAGGATTCATTGAGAAATAGAAAATTCCAAAGAACTGAATTTATTTGAAATGGAAATCTTGTAACATCATAAATGTTTTTACTTTCACTTTTAATCAATTTAATGCATCCTTGCTGAATAACAGTATAAAATCTTACTGACCCCAAACTTTTGAATAGTATACACATCAAAATCAGTTATTTTTTTCTGAAGATTATTGATTAATATCAGCACACCTTTATAGCTTTACAGTTTGCCAGATAAGGTTATTACGCAACAGACAAATTAGAACACAGTTTAGAGATGCTTTATTATAAATAGTCCTCCTAGTCATATTATGTATTGAATTCATTATTGAAACATACAGTAGTTTGTGTTGTCCATTATCAGTGCAAAGTCCTCACAAAATGAAATAGATTTATGCTGGAATTGTGCAAAACCCCACTTTGCCTAGGGCGTTTCCGAAAATTACAATATTATGAATATAATTAATGATTGAATTAATTAAGGTAGAGATCATCCCTGACACTGTTACAGTTGCCGTTCTGACTCTTATTTTTGATTCATTTTCTTTTTACAATAGATGGGATTCCAGCAGCTTGAACCACCAACTGTTATTTTACCCAGAGAGCTGCCAAAAAGGTCAAAATTCATAATAAAGCTGTGACAGACAGCACAGTGATAGATTTAGCTTCAGTTAAAGTGTGCAACGAAGGTCAAAATAAATGAGGATTCTGCAATTACAGATGTTCCTAACGAGACAGGATTAGAGGTAGTTAAAAACAGCAGGCAATTTTAAGGTTGTGTAAGGAAATGATTCTATGCATGTTTGATTCGGTCAGTATTAAAATGACAAATTGAAAATACATCTTTGAAACACTAATTTACCTTAGAAAGGATCTTGCCCCACCATTATGTGACCTGACCCTTTTGCTATTAGGGACAAAGGCATTGACAAATGTTGCATGGAGCCCTTCTTTCAGTGTCCCAAATCAAACACACACACACACACACACACACACACGCAGTGGGGGATTCAGTCATAAAAATCTCTGATGAATGACTTGGACCTGTGAACTCGTGCTGCCTATGCATCATGATGGCTGGCAGATGAAGTAGGCCTTGAAAAACAGTATCCACAGAAAACAGCACGACCATCTATCACACATTGTTGATTTAAAACCTGTGTTCCCAACCTCTCATCCATAGTGCCATAACTCCAAACATTAAGACACCTGCATCACAAGCAGGCGCATACGGCAATTTACACATGCCTCAAAGCACTTCCACTTCTAAATCAAGGTGCAGCTGTTCAACGTGGACACGTACTGTAAGTCATCTCATGCACTTCCCTTCGCAGGCGCACAGGCCTACTGGTTATGGGTCCCGAGAACAGCGAGGGTTTCTCGCGCCTACAGGCCATGATGCAAAGCCACAAGATTCCCAGAGTGGTTTTGGAGAAGCAGGAGTTCAGGCAGCACATTCCCAATGTGAATCTCACCGACGGGAACGGAGCGCTGATGGACACCAATGCCGGGGTGTTGTATGCGGACAGAGCCCTCCGAACAGTACAGGTCAGCTGATCATGCACTACTGTACAAAAGTTCAGGGTCTGTAAGATTGTTTGCTAGAGATTGATACTTTTAATCAGTAAACACACATTAAATTCATCACAAGTGACAGTAAATCATTTATAATGTTACAAAAGATTTTTATTTCAAAGACATGATGTTCTTTTTAACTTTCTATTATATCATGACTTGCATAACTTTTATGATTTACACAGAAAAATATTAAGCAAAACAACTATTTTTGATATTGATCAAGAAATGTTTCTTGAGCACCAAATCAACATATTAGAAGGATGAAGGATCATGTGACATTAAAGACTGGAGTAATGATGCTGAAAATTCAGCTTTGCTATCACAGAATAAATAAATAAAAAGTCAAATATATTAAAATACAATAAATTCATATTTCATTATATGACTTTCATTATATTACAGTGTTTGAAAGTAAATAAAGCATTCTTGCACGTAAAAATCTTCTATCAAAAGCATAAAAATCTCAGTGATCCCAGACTTTTGAACGGTAGCGTAAAAAGAGATTTTTTTTTTTTTTCTTGTTTCAGTGAATCATATTATTAAAATATTTATTTAAAAAATCTCCAGGAGGCTGTTGGAATGTCACACGTCAATCTTATATTTAGCTTGGCAGCTCAAAGCTATCAGATGCTCATCTAATTACGTATGCAAAATGAATACATTTGCTAGCATTCCAAAACCCCGCTTTGGACCGATTGTGTTTTATCACATCCTTACAGAAGTATCACTGAAATGTTCTCCTCATGGGAGCCACAGAATCAGTTTTAGCTCACTGTAGCAGTTGGTAAAGAGGCATACAGACTGAAAAAGAATAACATGATATGATAGGCGGCGAGCTACATAGGCCTACCGTGCACCCCCCCCACCTCCCAACAAAACCATACTTTTTTAAAAGGTCTGGATGTGTAGAATATGAATCTGAATGTTAACATTGAAAATTTTGGGTTGCACTACCTGTTTTAGCCCTGTGAATAGGGAAACCCTAAAAAAACGATTTTAAGCAATTTTAACACATCGAGATTGTCCTAGTCAATCAGAACAGCTTTTAGGTGACCCAATACACACTCAAACTTAACATATGATGACTTAGGTCAAATACCTACCATGCTGCTTATTGGTAGGTGTCTAAAATTAACATAGGTAAGGCTTTATGTCGATATAATGAGCCCATTTCAAGGCCACGACCTAGATTCGCCTATCATGCACCCCAACCCCCTCCCCTTAAAAAAAATCATGCTTTTCTGAAAGGTCTGTATGTGTAGAATATGAATCTGAATGTTAACATTGACATTGTTGGGATACACTAACTGTTTTAGCCCTGTGAATAGGGAAACCCTAATAAACGATTTTAACACGTCGAGATTGGCCTAGTCAATCAGAACAGCTTTTAGGTGACCCAATACTCTTACTACACTAAATTGATAATTACTTTAAATAGTTGTTTTTAATTATTTTTAATTTAATATGGTTAAGGCCTTGTATGGATATAATCGATCAAGGACCATTTCCATAGCATCAGTTAATATGCTAACGTGCTAACATTCCAACCCTCATTACCCTTTCCATCGAAGTAATTTCATTGACAAATCAGAAACCTGTCTGGGTTGTTCATCCAATGACAAAATAAGATATTTTTTTAATTTTCATTAACAGTTTCCTCTGTGTCAGGCAGACTGTCCTGAAAGACTGTTCTTACTCACACAGACAGATACTCCAAGTCTGCATCCTCTGCCTATACAGCAAGAAATTTGTTTCACTGAATTGCTCGATGTTTGAATATTTTAGTTTACAATTTAATATAATTGACCCCTCTTACTACACTACATTGATGCTTACTTTAAATATTTGTTTTTAATTATTTTAGATTACATTTGATAGATTGATAGATATATACTTTATTCATCCCAAAGGGAAATTTTAGACGTCCAGTAGCTTATACACACACACACACACACACACACACACACACACACACACACACACCTCACACACATAGATAATCTAGTCGGTTATGTAGTTGGTTTCTTCAACATAGTTGAACTGCTCAGTTATGCCTGAGTAAAGACATGAGTCAGTGGGCCAAGTGACTGCAGGTCCTTCAAGGCATAGGGTATGTCATGGGACAAAACCAAAGTCCAGATGCATTGTGCATGTCCCTGGTCTTGTATATAGACCACTCTTGCAATTATGGGCAAACGTAGATTCTGATGCAAGATTAGCCAGAATGAAAGAAATACGTGACAAGAGATTAACTGAACCACTGGAATCTGCTCACAGAATGACTGTAACCTGTGAACTTATACCAGACACTATTACAGAAGGTGATGGATATCACAGAGAATGCTACCAAAGATTCACCATGAATCTCAAAAGACTCGACCAGAAGCCTGAACTATTAGCAGCAAGTTCAAGGCAAAGTCAGAGGGCCTCAACTGGTGACAAGGTGCTCTTCACACCTGACTGTATATTCTGCAACTCAATTACACGGAAGAAGGTACAAAAGAAAGGGATATGGACGAATGAGGGGTTAAGAGAGTTTGAGTGTGATGGGTGGAGAACAGTCCTCAAAGTTGCAGAACAAAAATTTGATGAAAATTTGCTTCGCAGAATTAGAGGAAAGGATCTATTTGCTACAGAAGCTAAATACCACAAATCCTGTAGAGTCCAATATACACAAAATTTAGAAAAATGGAGAAGTGCAAGCAAACAAATCCAACTAGTAGAAGCTCACGGTGAGGCATTTGGTGCTGAGGCAAGTTTGTGCATCCTAGATGAGCTATGTAGATTTTGGTCAGATCAGTCAATTTCATCATTTTGTTGCTGCCGATGATTTCCTTGTCAATAACTCGAGATACAGCACCAAATGTCTCACCGTGAGCTTCTACTATTTGGATTTGTTTGGCCTTGTTTTCTGTGCTTGCACTTCTCAATTTTTCTAAATTTTGTGTATATTGGACTCTACAGGATTTGTGGTACAGTGGGGCAAAAAAGTATTTAGTCAGCCACCAATTGTCCAAGTTCTCCCACTTAAAAAGATGAGAGAGGCCTGTAATTTTCATCATAGGTACACTTCAACTATGAGAGACAAAATGAGAAAAAAAATCCAGAAAATCACATAGTAGGATTTTTAATGAATTAATTGGTAAATTCCTCTGTAAAATAAGTATTTGGTCACCTACAAACAAGCAAGATTTCTGGTTCTCACAGACCTGTAACTTCTTCTTTAAGAGGCTCCTCTGTCCTCCACTCGTTACCTGTATTAATGGCACCTGTTTGAACTCGTTTTAAGTATAAAAGACACCTGTCCACAACCTCAAACAGTCACACTCCAAACTCCACTATGGCCAAGACCAAAGAGCTGTCAAAGGACACCAGAAACAAAATTGTAGACCTGCACCAGGCTGGGAAGACGGAATCTGCAATAGGTAAGCAGCTTGGTGTGAAGAAATCAACTGTGGGAGCAAATATTAGAAAATGGAAGACATACAAGACCACTGATAATCTCCCTCGATCTGGGGCTCCACGCAAGATCTCACCCCGTGGGGTCAAAATTATCACAAGAACGGTGAGCAAAAATTCCAGAACCACACGGGGGGACCTAGTGAATGACCTGCAGAGAGCTGGGACCAAAGTAACAAAGGCTACAATCAGTAACACACTACGCTGCCAGGGACTCAAATCCTGCAGTGCCAGACGTGTCCCCCTGCTTAAGCCAGTACATGTCCAGGCCAGTCTGAAGTTTGCTAGAGAGCATTTGGATGATCCAGAAGAGGATTGAGAGAATGTCATATGGTCAGATGAAACCAAAATAGAACTTTTTGGTAAAAACTCAAGTCGTGTTTGGAGGAGAAAGAACACCATACCTACTGTGAAGCATGGGGGTGGAAACATCATGCTTTGGGGCTGTTTTTCTGCAAAGGTACCAGGACGACTGATCCATGTAAAGGAAAGAATGAATGGGGCCATGTATCGTGAGATTTTGAGTGAAAACATCCTTCCATCATCAAGGGCATTGAAGATGAAACGTGGCTGGGTCTTTCAGCAAGACAATGATCCCAAACACACCGCCCGGGCAACAAAGGAGTGGTTTTGTAAGAAGCATTTAAAGGTCCTGGAGTGGCCTAGCCAGTCTCCAGATCTCAACCCCATAAAAAAATCTTTGGAGGGAGTTGAAAGTCCGTGTTGCCCAGAGACAGCCCCAAAACATCACTGCTGAGGAGATCTGTATGGAGAAATGGGCCAAAATACCAGCAACAGTGTGTGAAAACCTTGTGAAGACTTACAGAAAACGTTTGACCTCTGTCATTGCCAACAAAGGGTATATAACAAAGTATTGAGATTAACTTTTGTTATTGACCAAATACTTATTTTCCACCATAATTTGCAAATAAATTCTTTAAAAATCCTACAATGTGATTTTCTGGACTTTTTTTCTCTCATTTTGTCTCTCATAGTTGAAGTGTATCTATGATGAAAATTACATGCCTCTCTCATCTTTTTAAGTGGGAGAACTTGCACAATTGGTGGCTGACTAATTACTTTTTTGCCCCACTGTATTTATTTTCTGTATCAAATATTTGGTAGCATTCTCTGTGATATCCATCACCTTCTGTAATGGTGTCTGGTATAAGTTCACAGGTTACATTCATTCTGTGAGCAGATTCCAGTGGTTCAGTTAATCTCTTGTCACGTATTTCTTTCATTCTGGCTAATCTTGCATTATATCCATAATATATTTTATAAAGGATATTATTTTATATCCATACAAGGCCTTAACTATATTAAATTAAAAATAATTAAAAACAACTATTTAAAGTAACTATCAATGTAGTAAGAGGGGTCAATTATATTAAATAAAGATGGGGAGGGTGAGGAGGAGCTGTGAATAATTTCGTAGTCAGCTTTGATATGTTGGAATGTTAGCACGTTAGCATATTAACTGATGCTATGGAAATGGTCCTTGATCGATTATATCCATACAAGGCCTTAACTATATTAAATTAAAAATAATTAAAAACAACTATTTAAAGTAATTATCAATTTAGTGTAGTAAGAGTATTGGGTCACCTAAAAGCTGCTCTGATTGACTAGGCCAATCTCGACGTGTTAAAATCGTTTATTAGGGTTTCCCTATTCACAGGGCTAAAACAGTTAGTGTATCCCAACAATGTCAATGTTAACATTCAGATTCATATTCTACACATACAGACCTTTCAGAAAAGCATGATTTTTTTTAAGGGGAGGGGGTTGGGGTGCATGATAGGCGAATCTAGGTCGTGGCCTTGAAATGGGCTCATTATATCGACATAAAGCCTTACCTATGTTAATTTTAGACACCTACCAATAAGCAGCATGGTAGGTATTTGACCTAAGTCATCATATGTTAAGTTTGAGTGTGTATTGGGTCACCTAAAAGCTGTTCTGATTGACTAGGACAATCTCGATGTGTTAAAATCGCTTAAAATCGTTTTTTAGGGTTTCCCTATTCACAGGGCTAAAACAGGTAGTGCAACCCAAAATTTTCAATGTTAACATTCAGATTCATATTCTACACATCCAGACCTTTCAAAAAAGTATGGTTTTGTTGGGAGGTGGGGGGGGTGCACGGTAGGCCTATGTAGCTCGCCGCCTATGACTTTCGGGTATAATTTCAAGTGTAGACTTTTTATTTGACATTTTAGATTCTCTTTTTATGATAAATGCTCTTATTATTATTCAAATTGTTATTTCGGTTGCCAGATAAGAGTGCTCAGCTCTGTTAAAGCAATTCAAGTAGTGTGAAATAAATTCAGTGTACTGTGGAAATAAATCTCTTAGTGTGTGAGACTCCTAAACTTTCACTGTGAGAAATGTTCATGTACATAACTACTTCAGTGTCGCCTTCACAGTGCTTTTTAAAGCTCTCGAAGATAAGATATGGCTGCAAAACTTGCTTGTTAAAGGCTCCTTACACCCTATCTAGGGAATATGGCCATGCACTTTTATACACAATGCCTCTCTGGATTCAATAAGCTCTGCCTACAGCAGCTACAGAGTGCAGTGATAAGCTCCCTGTTGGCTCTCACTAAGGAAACTCTATTATCTCTTGCCCGAATCTGACCAGATCTTTTCAGTTTTAACTGATCCCCGTTGACATCTCTCTGTGTCAAACTCAGCCCCTGTTAAATTTGAACCAGGCTCTCCTCGCTGTTCTTAATAGGGGTTTCTGTCTGAGATGAGCTGTTTTGAAGAAGTTTCATCTATGCAGTAAAGTTGAACATCCTGTAGTCAGATTGAAGCGCTTTAATCTGCTTGTGCATGTGGTGTTTGTCTGTGTGTGTTCTCTCAGAGGCTCTTTCAGTCCAGTGAGGGTGTGATAAAGGACGGGGAGAAAGTGATCGACATTACGCCTGGCGCTGTGGTCACTGTAACCACAGGCTCTGGAGTCTACAGAGGGAGAAGCCTGGTGATCACAGCTGGACCCTGGGCTAACAGACTACTGACACACACTGGACTGCAGCTGCCACTCAAGGTGTGTACATACTGTCATCTTCCTTCTTTCATTTACTCACCCTTTCATTCATTCATTCATTCTTTCTTTCACTCACCTACTTTCTTTTTTATTTCAACCATTCAACTGTCATGCATTTTTCATGCATCCACGAATGATTAAATTAATGAATTACATCTTTCATCCATCCATCCATCCATCCATCCATCCATCCATCCATCAGTTTCTTATATTTCTTTCTTAACCTACTTACCCTCTTTATTTTTATAATTCATTCATTCATTTTCATTTATTTGCTTTTCCATCCATCCATTCATTTTCTCACCCTTTCTTTCTTTCTTTTTTATCTTTCCATCTATTTGTTATATTTCTCTTCACCCTCTTTATTTCATCTGTTTGTTCATTCATTCATTCTCTCGTTTACTTACTAGTCACTTTTTCTATCCATCCATCCATTTAATTTTTCTCCCCTACATAATTTATTTTTTCTTTCTTTCTTTCTTTCTTTCTTTCTTTCTTTCTTTCTTTCTTTCTTTCTTTCTTTCTTTCTTTCTTTCTTTCTTATGTGATTAATTAGTCACCTAGTAATATTAATTCATCCATTCTTTTGTCATATTTTTTCTTTACCTACTTATCTTCTTTTTACATCCCTTTATCCATCCAATAATTTTCTCAACTTCTTTCTTCCGTCCGTCCGTCCGTCCGTCCGTCCATCCATTATTTCATTAAATATTTCTCACCTACATAATTTTTTTTCTTTGTTTTTTTCAGTTACTCATCTAAACACATTATTTTTTCATCTTTCCATCCATCCAGTTGTTATATTTCTTTCTTCACCTACTTACACTCTTTAATTTTCTCAATTACTCACTTTTTCAATCTATCTGTTCATTCACCTTCTTCCTTTCTTCCATCCATCCATCCATCATTTAATTTGATTCTCACCTATAATTTCTTTCTTTCTTTCTTTCTTTCTTTCTTTCTTTCTTTCTTTAAAGGCATCGTGGAACAATATATCATTGTGAAATGTCTGGGTTTGGAAAACAAGTTCTGAATAATGTGAGCGTGGGAATATATAAAGCATATTGACTACCAGCCATAGCTTGTGAAACACACACAGCCACATATAGATTGATCTGGATTACACCCCTGGGCAGAATGAAAAGTGAGTTATTTGTGAATGTACAGAAACCACCTTTTTACTCACCTCCCAATCCTATAAACAGCTCCCAGAGTCTCCAGTCCACAGAGATCTCTTATGTGTCACACGCCACGAGAGAAGTGATGGAAAAAGTACTCTGTGTTAGTTAAACTCCGAATTGGACCCAGAATTGGAATTGCATTTTTCAGGATAGCACAGGCTTGAAAGTCTGCGCTTGGGTGAGCACGACAATATATGAGCAATGAATTTTTGCACTGGTGAATTTTTATGGTCTCTGAATGAGAAGAGAGGCTGGAATATTCTGAGCTACCAAATCTTCACTCCTTATTACATTTACCCTGATGTGTGCTCAATATCAGTGTTTATATTCATTTTAATTTACATGCTGTTTTTTATCTGTAATATGGGTCATTTATTTTTGTGCAGGTTGTAAAGATTAACGTATGCTACTGGAAGGAGAAGATCCCAGGCACCTATAGTGTCAGCCAACGTTTTCCATGTTTTATACAGATGGAGCCGAAAGAGGGTGAATATGACATTTACGGCCTCCCGTCCAATGAGTATCCAGGACTAATGAAGGTGAGTGACAGCAGGGTTGCTGGGTTTTTTTTTTTTTTTTTTAAAGAACATGTTTGGTTGGAGCCATGGCCAAGTGGTTATCTAGCTTGTGGTGCTCAGTTTAAAGTCTGGCTTGCATCATTCCAGATCCTGTCAGTGTTGTTATAGATTCCTAAAGCTAAAACTATTAATAATAGTTTCCATTCAATGAAATAGCTGAAAAAGCTGAAATAAAATATAAATATGACATGAACAACTTAAAAAACTTAAAACGAAAATGAGCTACTGAGATATCTGAGAAAAGTTTAAGTTGAAGTACTAAAATCTGAAATAAAAATAAATTATAGCCAAATAGAAATATATATTTAAAAAACTTGCAACAAAAACACATAACAAAATTAAACTAAAATAAACAAAAAATTAAATATAAAAATAAAAGCTTGTTTTAAATATTAATAAATACTATAATAATATATAAATAAATAAATAAATAAATATAAAACCCTGGTTCCTGTCCATGACATGTTTCACACACAAAAAAAAAATGGACAAAAAGGTCAAAATACAGTTTAAACCACATCTTTACGGACCGTTCACACAGAACACGTTTTTTTAATTGCACCACGCCACTTTTCCATTGTTTTCTATGTAAACACGCTAGACGGACGTGTTTGACCCTTACATTCGCGTCTCACATCTTTTGCAGCAAAATGGTAGCCTAGAAATCTAGACGCACCCTAGCGGCAGCAAAATTTATTTTGCAGCCAGGGTAGTCTAGCAACTCTCCGTTGACTTTCGGAGCTGTAAAAACCTAAACTGGGTCAGGCCAATCACATCGTGTATAGAGTAGGCGGGGCGGGCTTAACATAATGACGACAGAGTTGTGACGGTTCCCTGCTACTTGAAAACAAAGAATGGCGGCTGCTGCTTGGAGTGGACTTGGAGTTAAGTTTTTCTTTGAGAAAAGAGCAAAGAACGGCACTTAAGTCATTCTTAAAAAAGGAAGATGTGTTCGTAGTTTTGCCGGCCAGATTCAAAAGTGGAATCTATCAACTAACGTTAGCTCCGCTGTTGGGAAAACGCTCTGGTTGGTTGAAGCGCTGTCCTATTGCGTGCAGAGGGAATTTGAAAGACAGCCGTTTATCCCGCCCCTCGGATTGAGCCGTGTCTATGGTGAGTTGCCAGACCTAACATCTTGATGTAGGTCTGGCTTGCCAGGCTAGCAAAATGGGGCTCTCAAGTTAAAAGTTGTTAAAAGTTAAAAAAAACTCATCTCAAGACCTTGTGGTGTATTTTTCTTTCCACTGACCTGTGTCTCGTGTTTTTAACTGCAAAAACACGTTCTGTGTGAATGGCCTCCTAGTCTGCTCTTCTATTTGTCCCATGTTTTTCATTTAAAAAAGCACTTTTCCTTAGCAACAATAGATATAGCCTACTCTAAACCACCATAACAATATGTACCACAGACCATTGCGTTACTGTAACCGCCTGCCCACATCTCATAAAAAAGCCACAAAGATTCAGCACCATAGTGTTTCATCCTTTGTTAATTAATCCACAATTCCCTCATGTAGCAATACAGTACACATCCACACTCAGAGAGCTTTCAGAGACCGAGTACATCAGTGACTCTATAGCTCTCCGAATGGATACACAGTCCTTGATGCTTTTACAGAAGCAGAGAAGAAACACTCTCCTCTGGTCTGTGTTCTCCTGGTACTAATGGCTCAGTTTCAGTATGCAGGAGAGCCCAGCAGGAGTCTTCAGTCTCATCACACTTAGCAAGGCTGAATGGGAGAGCACAGATGGCTGTGTCATGTTAGATGCATTATGTCTGCTCTAGTCGCTGGAGCCTGCCTTCTGCACGTATATCTGCTGCTCCTCCAAGCATACCGAGCGGTGGATCACAGATCCGTAATGTATCATAGGTCAGTTTGGCTTTATGGATCATAGTGTGCGTGCATGTGTCTGAGCAGGTGTGTTACCACATGGGCAGCGAGACTGAACCGGATGAGCGAGATAAACAGACGGATAGAGGCGACATCGATATTCTCATGCGCTACATAACCCGCTGTCTCCCTGGGCTGGTGCCAGTGCCCGCTGTGGTGGAGAGTTGCATGTACACGGTGAGTGACTTCATTGCTTGTCCTTAGGTGCCATCACTGATCTGCCACTGTGTCCCCCAGACCAAACTTTCTTTCTCACTTAAGGAAAGAAGAAGGATACCGTATTTGAATGCATGGCTCATATTTTATTTTGACATGCCATTTGATTAAACGGTTGCTGGAATTGAACCAAGCCATTAATTTCAGTTCTACTTGGGTTTGAAAATTATTATGATTATTTTTTAGATTCTGACATGACCTGATATGGTGAAAAGTGATTAAAGCTATTTCTTTCATGTAAATCGGACTTTTGTCCTAATCAGACATGACCATGACAGGATATTTTGTGGGATGCTTGATTTCTTTTTCAGAATTTTTTTCAGTTTACTTTTACAGTGAACCTCAAAAAATGTACAATTCAGCTAATTTTAACCCCACCCCCAAACCCATTCTCATTAATGTAAGGCAAAATACAGTGTCATGAAAAAAAAAAAAAAAAAAAACCTTTTTAAAGGGAATCTCTTTTAAAATGAGAAATCAAAATTTCCTTGATCTTTTGTCATATAAGAGAGAGAGGTATTTGTACCATTAAAACATTCTGCAAGTTTCATAGTTTAAAACATTCTCCTCATTATAAAAAAAAAACATTTAACCAAGCTCCAAAACCAAAAATGGTTATGTTGGATATGTGATCTCACACAGCCAAATACATTTGCATATGACTACCTCTAAAGCAAGACATTGACAATAGTTTTCCATTATCAAACCATAAGCCCCACCCAATGGCGTTCAGTCTGACACTTATAATCACCGACTTTGTCTACACTGAATACAGAAGCCCATTTAATGTTTGTTGACGACCAATTACTTGTCGCTGGAAACTTGTCGCATCACATCTGAGTGGGTCACAGTGTTAGCCTCTCATTGAAAGGCACATTATGCAAGTTTCGCCGCAAGAGGTCTCTTATTCAAAACAATAACAAAGGCGTAGCTTAATGTCGGCGTGAATGAGCGTGAAATCATGGGAGTTGTCGTCTTCACCTCCACAGCCGATGGAAAGCAATCCGACGGGACTCAGGTAGAAATCATGTTCATGGATGAGCTAATGTATTAAAGTTTTATTTACATTACTAGGTATGAAGCAGGGTGGAGCCAAGAGCCGTGGGAGCGGCTCGAGTCCCATAGAGGAGATTTTATTACGCTTATATGCCACAGTCGGCCGCTGCCGCTCCTTTCGTTTTGTTGTTTGTTTATTTCACGATTAAAGTTACCTTTAACGTTTGACGGTTCCCGCCTTCTTCCCTGAACTTGAAGTTTGTTAGAGTTACATTTGACCACTTAAATTCATATTATTTTATTTTATTCTAATGAAACAGCCGCAAGAGCTGAATTACTACTCATACAGGTCACTTTATTTGACAAATTAAATATTTGGGTTATTGAATATTATAACGCAGTGCTTTACTTGTTCGATATTGATTGACATTGGAATATCATATTAATAAAAGCTGGATGACTTCTGTTGCTAAATGCATGCAATTAATTTTAAAATATAGTCTATGGCAGAGAAAATGCTGTATTAATGTTACTACAAATAAAGCTCTTTCTGATTATGCCACGTTAGCCACAAAATAGTATTGTTTCTGAGGCATAGTACAAACATGTTACTCAAGAAAACAAGAGATTCAAACAATAAGAACCATGCTGTGTATGAAGCATGTTGAGCTATATAACAATGATTCGTTTTCTGTCCATAAGGTATCCGAACAGTTGCTCAACTGTCTAATAAAAAATCTAAAAATGGGAAATCGAAGGTAACACGGATATTACGTCATTGACGCAATGACACAAGCTGTTACACTGGTTAAAATTGTGCATTTGTCTGGATTTAACCATTGTTGGGGAAAAAAATGGGATAATGTAAGTTCACAAGTCAACAAAATATATAACATTGATCTAGTGGTTTTTGGATATTTTAATATATAGTGCCTTTGATGCATCAGTAGGCTACATCAAAAAAGTAAATTCTCTCAAAGCAGGTTTTCAGTTTTTTGCATGACCAAGCAAAGTTTCCATCCAGATGGATGAAATGAAAAAATAATACAAACACAGCTTACAAATGCAAGGTACAATCACATCAAACATGAAAAGGACAGCGATGATGCAACACAACCTAAATCCTTTATAAACTGCCCTGTCAGGAGATCCACAGAACGTCTGTGAACACGCTGAGATAAAGTTCAGTATTAAAGCAAGAAACTGAGTGGAATATTATAAAGCAGTTTTCTAGAAGCATGCTGCACAGAGCAACATCTCAGTCAGCCAACCACTGTATCGATTACTTTCATACTTCAAAGGAAAATATACAAGTGGCTCGAAATGAATCAAAATAATCATTTCTGCTGAACCGGTCTCTGTTTGTAGTAATCAGAAATGACATTTGTTTAGGACGAAGTGAAAAAGCGTCTTTAGAAACAAAACAACTGTTCAAAAGTTTGGGGTCGGAAAGATTTTTCAATAGTCTCTCGTGCTCATCATGGCTGCATTTATTTGACACCGTAAAAACAGCAATATGGTATAATAAAAAAATAAAAAAATACAATTTAAAAGATCAGGTTTGAGTATATCTAACATTTAATTTATTCCTGTGATTCAGCATCATTATTCCAGTGTTCAGTGTCACATGACCCTTCAGAAATCATTCTAATATGCTGATTTAGTGCTCAAGAAACATTTACTGTATTATTATTATTATTATTATTTAAAACTGTTGAGCTGCTTAATATTTTTGTGGAAACTGTGATGCATTCTCTTATGAATAGAAAGTTCAAAAGAACATTTGAGTTTATTTGAAATAGAAATCTTTTCAGTGTATCAATGTAAAAGTTTTTACTGTCAGTTGTGATCAATTTAATGTGTCCTTGCTGAATAAAAGTATTCATTTCTTTCAAAACAACCATTGAACGGTAGAGTACTATATGTTCTAACTTTAAAATTAAAGTTTGTCATTCCTCAGTCAATTTGTTCATCACTTAAGCTTATCTTTAATTTTTAAGTTCAGTTCAAACAGCGCTTATAATTCATGCCGTGTGCATGTTCATACAGTGCGGAAAGGTCAAATATTTGCAGAAATAATTACAATCTAGTCTTGATGTTTAACATTCCCCTGCTTCGTTGTTTGTAGGTCACACCAGACCACCACTTTGTCCTTGATTCCCACCCAACCTACGGCAACATCATCATCGGTGCTGGATTCTCAGGTCAGTTCGAGCTCTAATGAACTCTGTACACTCCCGTCCCTGTAAAACACAGGCACACAGTCACAAAGACTCGGAGAGGTGTCTTAACTTTTTAATGAGGGAATGGAACAGGGCGCCGGTGAAGGACAGGAAGCGAAGCCCCCAGTGCGGGGGTCTTTTTATCGTTTAATTAAAGGCGGTTGCTGGCTCCCCAGGCTCCTGCGTGCTCCCGAACCCGCCTCTCAGGGGGCCAAAGGGTTCACCTGACATTTGTTCCATCTGTTCACATCACCTCCTCCTTAGACTAATTATGGGGCTAATTAAATTCCGCTGGTAATCACTTCAGAGAAGCGCTGGTTAGCAGCACGGGGCGCGGATGGTGGTGTTTGGTGGAAGAAGGGGTTAGGAAGAGAAATTCAGTATTATGGTGGCACTGTGTAGCTATTCATCTTGTGATGCATTGTCTCCAGTTAAAGGAGCTGCTTTGGAGGTGTCACAGGAAGCATTGTGTGGCTGCCTCACTTTACCGGTACCGTCCCATTGCTCTGGCACATCGCGCACTAATGATTTATGACATATATTCTTCTGCCTTAATAATACATTACAACTCTGATAGGAGCAGAGGAATTCTCACTATTAACCTCTCCCTGCCTCTTCTCATTTTATTGTCTACCATAATGACAGCGCTTCGCCTTCCCGCTGCTCTCCTGCCCTCGGCGCAGCTGTTGTATTTGCGGCTTGGGAAAAACTAAAGGGTGCGAATTGGATCAGTTTCAGGGGCAAACACACAAACTACAGAGTTTGGGCGGGAAGTTGCCCTTCTTTCCATTCGGAATTTGTCTCGAGCCAATCTCCAAGCTCAAGGCCCTCCAGTTGCCATGGATACCCAGTCACATCAGTGGGGTTTAAGCAAGAACAGAAGACCCTCCACGCGCACATCTGCCGGTCGAAGCCATATCCACTCACAGACCAGCCTTGCAGACTTCAAACAGCCACCCAATCCGCAAAGGCAAGAGCTGAGAGCGTCGGAGAAGAATGCAGTGCATTTTTAACATCTCACCCAGCTCCATCTCCGTCTCTTTCTTAAAGGGATAGGTCACCTGAAAATTACAATTCTGTCATGTACTCAACTGTATTCTGTCCTCTGTGGAGCACAAAAGGAGAAATTCTAAAGATTGTGCTGGTTGTTCTGATCCATGCATGCAGTCACTATAAATGGGGACTGAAGCTTTTTCAAAAACATGCAAAAGTATTATAAAAGCAGTTTTTATAATCCATGTCTTCTAAAGTCATAGAATAGTTTTTTGTGAGGAACAGACTGAAATTCAATCATTATTCACTCATGATTTGAATTTGAGAATCGTATCAGTTTGATTCATGGCTAGTTTTGTGAACCTAATCAGCTGATTCATTAAAAAAAAAATCACTTAAAGGGATGGTTCGGAGTAAAATCAACACTCCCCCACACTATTTATTTACGTGCTTTTCCCAAACCACTGAAGTGACGTCGACGTCCGGGTTAGCAGTAGCATGAGCCGTCATGGCCTCGGGTGTTTGGCTCGAGGTCATGGTGCAAAGGACCCAAGGTTGATTTTACTCTGAACCATCCCTTTAACTGTGTGTTCTTGAATCAGATATTATTATTATTACTCCCATTAACTCAGGGATGGATAATATCAAGATTTTCAGTAGATATAACTTAAATTGCAGTCTGTTTCTCACACAAAACTATCATATGTATTCAGAAGTCTTTGAATACAGTGTATATTTCATATGGGCCACTTTTTATTATTTTTTGATGGTGCTGTTGAGTTCTTTTAGAAGCTTAAAAGTCTCTGATCATTGTAATTGCATGGAAAATACAGACAAGTACACTATCGTTCAAAAGTTTAGAAAAAATTTAGGACAGATTGATCAAAAGTGACAGTAAATACATTTATAATGTCACAAATTCAATTTCTATTTCAAATACAAGCTGTTCTTTTAAATAATCTATTCATTTTGAATCCTGAAAGAAAATGTAATACAGTTTCCACAAAACTATTAAGCAGAACTACTGTTTTCAATAGTGATGATAATAATAAGAAATGTTTATTTAGCACCACATCAGCATATCATATTGATTTCTGAATGATCATGTGACACTGAAGACTGGAGTAATGATGCTGAAAATACAGCTTTGACATCACAGGAATAATTTACATTTTAAAATAAATAAAAAAAAGGAAAACTGTTATTTTAAATGGTAATAATATTTCACAATATTACTGTTTTTTTGTTTTTTAAATAAAATAACTGCAGCCTTGGTGAACATAAGAGACTTCATATAAAAACATTGAAAGATCTTACCGACCCAAAACTTTTGAACAGTAGTGTACATTACTTCTTTCTGAATGAAAGATTGGTATGAAATGACATGAGGATGAGTAATAATGACAGAATTTTCATTTTAAGCTAAATATATTTCTTTAACACAACAAAAAATAAAACATACATGTACAGAACCATGCTATAATGAAGCCTCTGATAGTCCACTCCCTTCAATAAAGGAGAACAATTTTCTTAATGTACTGTACAATTTTGCCCAAATCCCACCCAAAAATTAAACGTCCCATGACAGCGGGTGTGATGGTGCTAGCTTTTTCTCTCTCTCTCTCTCTCTCTCTCTCTCTCTCTCTCTCTCTCTCTCTCTATGCTCTCTCATGCAAAGGCTTTCTGAGTTAGACCGTGGACGACAGATAATGGCTATTTATAGAGGTCCGTTGTTCATTCCCGTGAGGTGCGGTTCTTTTACCCCAGTGGATTGAATGAATGTCAACTCCATCCTATGATGATTCACCTCTCAGTTAATTTGATTTATTAATTTTTTTCTTTCTCCACAGGCCACGGCTTCAAGTTCGGCCCTATCATAGGGAAGGTGCTCTCTCAATTGGCCATGGGGCAGGTTCCCTCACACGACCTCTCACCTTTCGGTATTAAACGTTTCCAGTCCCATGCCAGATCTTCACTTTAAGTCCAAGACCCTACAATGACAAAGCTGCATTTAATATAATAATAAAACAGAACGTTAATGTCTGATTAACTGTGCTATGTTAATTCATTAACCAAGAACACTGTAAGGAGGCATGGTGGTCAAAACGATTTTGCCAAGTTGGCCATATTTTGTTGATCCTGGAACAACATTCCTGTCCGAAAATGTAGTCCTAACCCTAGCCCTACCACTAAACCTAACCCTATCCATAACTAATTGGAAAATATCAATAGAAACTATAATAGTATCTCAGTTATACTAAACAACACTGACTTGACTACAAATTTCTCTGAATGCCCATCCTTTCATGAGATCTCTTACATCTACTTTGCACTTCATCAAGCTGTTTTTGAATGCAAAAATATGGATTATGTGTACACCACCCTAATGTGATTATATGAAATGGGATTAACCATTTTAAATAAAAATAAAAACCAACCTCATCTTCTTCTTCTGTATCGTAGTATTAATAAACCAGTTCTTCTGTATGGTGCCACTAATAAGTGCTTTTAGTCACTAATAAGAACAAACTTGTTAAGATAACTCAGTTAGCCAGCAAAATTATTGGTGTTTCAACTTACAGTTTATCTGACTGTTAAGTCATTCATGATCCGTAAAGTGTTGACAATTATACAAGATTCTGATCATCCACTTCAACAATATTTTACCCCCCTCCCTTCTGGCCGTAGGAACAGAATACCCATGTGTAAAAAGGCTAATTATAAGAGCTTCATCCCTACTTCTATACGGGTTTTAAAAACCATTCAATGCACAGAGAGGATCAGCCACTGGTGTGCTACGCCTTTGTCAATGTTTGTAATTTGGTGTGTTGATTATTGTATAATAAGTTCTATGTGTCTTTATTATGTATGCACCACTGTGGAAAAGAAGTTCCTCTTTGAGGACAAATAAATACATCATCAATTAAAAAATGGCTGTTTTGCCCATTAACGTTCATGTAAAAAGCCTGCTGAGATTCCTCTAACTTTCATGAAAACCCAGTGCCTTCAGGAGAGGGATGACGGATCAATAACCTCCAATGCTGATCGCAAGAGTAAGTCCGCCATGTTTCAACATCTGCTACACTGACAAGGGAGCCATTAGCCTCCTGCAATGAGTTTGTAACAGTATCGTCTGATTCTGTCTGATTGTGAAGGCATTCATCTGTGGCCAACAGCATTAAAATTAAAGTGCACACTTGTCAGTTTTTATGATTTTACACATTACTCCTCCTCGATGCCTCGGAGAAGGAGGTCTGGTGGCAAACGGGGCGTATTGTTAAAAAGACATCAGCCGTTGAGCTATTTGTCTTTGAGAAGTCAGCGTCATTTGTTGACTTGCTGCCTGGACCCATTTTCCCCTGTAAACATGTTAATCACTAATCAGGCAGCCTTTTACTCTAGACGTCCACCGGCACCATCAGGGGGAATGAGGAAATTATACAATGTGACAGCAGGTTAGCAGGGGCCCCATTCATCCTCCTGGTTAGAAGTTAGCGTGCATTGATAGTATTAGTGTATTGATGGCCGTATTAAAATGCCATCAAACATGCAGGAGCTAATGTTTATCACCTCCGATGAGAGCGAACGTGATGCCATGAGAGCATCAGGAGTTATTGTGAAGGCAAAGGCTTCATTGTAGTGAGGTTTAGAATGCATCTCCAGGCCTCTTCATTGCCTCGCTTATGCGTGGAAGGGTCATATCCGTGGCTTGGGTCTAAAGGAGAGCTTTTTTCCTAGAAAAGTCAAAATAGCTCTCCAATGATAAAAGAGATGTTTAATGATTGGCGAGAGAGATAATTAGGTTGTTCGCTGGTAAACGTGCTCTCTGAAACAATGCAGGATGCCTGAAGGAAGACGATTTTAAAATGTAATTTATTCCTGTGATGGCAAAGCTGCATTTTCAGCATCATTACTCCAGTCTTCATTGTCACATGATCCTTCAGAAATCATTCTAATATGCTGATTTGCTGCTCAAAAAACATTTCTTATTATTATCCATGTTGAAAACAATGCTTCACAGAAACCAGGAAACCATTTTGTTTATTTTCAGAACTCTTTGAGGAATATAAAGTACAAAAGAACATCATTTATTTGAAACAGATTTGTAGATTCTGTCATGCAGCAGTTAAAGTCTATTACACATTCAACTTGTAGTATTACAGAATTCATTTCAATGAACAGAAATAGAAATTTCTTGATGCATGCAATAGAGGGTTAAAGCAGAATTCTGATGCCAATCTATCTAGTGTTTTTTCATCAGCAGAGAGGAGGATGACGAAGACAACTAACTCAATCTCAAAACTCATAGAAATAAGTACAGGCTGCTGTTGTTCTTACAAGCATATCACTCCTGCTGTTTCCCTCTCTCAAATATTGCCCTCTCCAGGGAAATGGCGAAAAAAATTGGCCCTCTGGAAGTTGTCAATGTATCGAGTTGACATGCGAGTTGGATGAAGAAAAGCGCACATTGACTGACAACAGAGACAGAAAGGCTTGTGTTGCTATGGTGATGAGAGATGTTTACCTCTGTAAAGGACTGGGCAGATTGGACGGGGGGTTTAATTTAAGCACAGGGCTCAAACCGCCTGCCTGTGATTTGGATTGTCCTTGACTGAGGATGCATCATGACATTGCATCATATAAGCAACACATCCTCTCAAAAAATGAAAATGAAACAAGTTGTAGTTTTATTTTGAGCTGTCATATTTCTCTCTTGCTTGTTTTTGCACCATTTGTCATTTAGTAATGACTATTCATTTCTTCACTAAGAAAATGGAAAGTATCAGAAATACAATTGTAAATGTACAACCTTTGACAGCAGTTTATGATTCAGCCTCAATTATCGCCCCTCAAAAACAACTAAAGTGATTTACAGCTATAGGACAGGAAGAGCTAAATAAACTTATTACATCTAAACCAACTACAAGCTTACTAGATCAAATACTCACTACTGAAAGAGTTGTTACCTGCAGCAGACGTGCCCCTTCTCAATATTATTGTCCCAGGACCTTTTAAGCTGGCAGTAATTAATCCTCTCATTAAGAAACTACAGCTAGATCCAAATGAATTGGCAAATTACAGACCCATTTCAAATCTTCTGTTTGTCTAAAATACTAGAAAAAGTTGTGTTCGATCAATTGTGCAAAAAATAAATAAAGATATCTATGAAAAATTTGAGCTGGGATTCAGGCCTTATTACTTACTTTTAGCTTCTGACCAAGGTTGCATCTCAATACTAGTTTTATTTGATCTTAGTTCTGCTTTCGACACTATTCATCATGACATTACACTGGTATTCAGGGACAAGCATTTAGGTGGTTTAGATCAGACCGTTACTATTTTGTTTCTTTAAACAGGGAATTATGCAAGGTAACATCAGTAAATGATGGAGTGCTGCAAGGATCTGTGTTAGGCCCTCTGCTATTTTCAATATACATGCTGCCCCTTGGTAATATTATTAGAAAGCATGGAAATAGTTTTCAATGTTATGCTAATGGTACTCAGTTATACATTTCATCATGACCAGATACAGTCTCTAAATGATCCAATATCCTATGACCTCTAGATTAATGTAATGCATTACTAGGTGGTTGTCCTATATCCTCAATAAACAAGCTACAGTTAGTCCAAAATGCAGCTGCTAGTTCTTACTAGGTCAAGAAAATATGATCATAACACCAATTTAATCATATACACTGGTTACCTGCATGTTCCGTAATGATTACAGAGTATTGCTACTGACCTATAAGGCCCTAAATGGTTCAGTTCCTGTGTATTTAACCGTTCTTCTATCTCCCTACAATCCATCAAACTCTGGACTTTTGGTAGTACCTAGGATATCTAAGTCCACTGATGGAGGGGGAGCGTTTTCACATTTGGCTCCTAAACTCTGGAATAGCCTTTCTGATAATGTTCAGTCTCCCACTTTAAATCTAGATTAAAGAAACATCTCTTTAGCCAAGCATTCAAATAATACGTCTCATAACCTTGTACTCCAGTTATATCAGATGAAGAGCACGATTATCTTGTTGCTTGAAATATTATGAACAGCAGCTATGCTGATTATTTTCCTTGCTTTTCGGTTTCTAACTCGGGATGCCAACTAGATATTATGCCAGCTCGATTTTGGATCCAGTCTGGACGCAGATTTCAGAACCCCCAACACCTGGGAAGAGATGACTCCAACCCCTGAGAGGACTTCAGATAACGCGAATTGTGAATCAACATGCACCACTGCCAAATTTTCTATATATAGTAATAATTATATTCACAACTTGTAATATCTGCTTTAATGATATTGTTTTTGCCTAAATGAATACATGATGTTAAAGGAGACATATCATGCTTTTAAATCGTTCCTTTTAACATATAAATCATACATTTGTAGTCTATATAAAGCGGAACTGCAATGCTTGGGTCTGAATTCCTCATTATTATAGCTCCACAGGCCCCTTTTCTACCCCTTTTCTGATGTGCGTCTGAGAGCAACTCGTTTTGGTGCGGTCTCTTTAAATACAATTGAGACACGTCATACCCCGCCCCCTCTCCAGTTTGCAGAGGTTCAACTCCACCCCGTTCGGCCATTTTTGTAGTTTGATAGCAGAGATACGATTATAGCGGCACAGAAACTTTTTATTCACACGTTATTAACAAAATGTCAACAACGGAAGACTTGTCCAGCCAGCCTTACATGTTCGAGCCAGAGTCGGAGCCGGAGCGAGATGAAAATGAAGACGACGAACCTGCAGAACAACGTCTTCATATGGATGTATCGCAATGGTGCGTTACTGTATTTACACATGAAACTTTGGTCTTCCGACCTTTTACCACCGTGTCGATTTATTTTGATTAATATGTGCGAAGCAGAGAGAGCAAGACAGCGTCTAGTTTGGAGACGGTGTCTTATTTACACTTTCGCCTGGCTCCGAAGAGAGAGAGAGTGCGTGCGCGCGACCGGGTCTCTCTCTCTCTCTGCTCGTTCTTTCAGTTAAACATGCGCCCTGTCACAAGCGCGGCAGTTCATCTACATTAGACGGTGTAATGAAGCGTGTGGGTTACTACATCCAACAACCGAACATTTTAACTTACCCTCTCGTAACTTCTGCATCTTTTAGCTTGGACTACAAAATTGCAGCGAGAAATAAAAATGGCGGATTGCTCAAAGTGTTGGGCTGGAAGTCGATGTCCTTATTTGGCAGTTCCGCTACAAATACTGTGACATATTAGTTCACAAAACGTCATAGATAACAGAAAAATCTGAACGGGTTGAAAAATATGACAAAAACAGAATATAAAGATATCAACGAAGCACCTGAAGAGAATAATTTCAACTTTTCTGTACTTCTAAACACTCCAAATATACAACAAAATGCATTTAAGGGCTAAAAAAGTGGATTTAGCATGATATGTCCCCTTTAACTAACTGCATGATTTGTATTATCTTAGAACTGTACATTTCTGGACATATGGATTTTACTTGGACACAGTCACCTCTAATAACAAATCACTCAGAAACATGCATTTTCTGTAAAGCTGCTTTGAAATGATATATATCATTAAATAATGTGAATTGAATTGAATTTAGGTTATTGCAGGTACATTTGCAGTGTTTTATTATTTTAAGTCAGCAGACGCAGGTAAACTGAGGTTAATTAATGATTATATTTCATTTTTGCACATTTTATTTGCATTAGGGCTGGTCCGAATACCATTTTTTGAGCTTCGAAGCTTCGATAGGAATTAACATCGAATATTCGAAGCTTCGGAGGGAGGGGGCTGAACATATTCTTCTCTCTAATAAAGGCAGGAATCTCTATGCGTCTGTCTGTTTGCATTTAGATTATTTATCTTGCATTTAGAACCGTTCATCCAATCGACTTCACGAGTGCAGTGTCACATTTGGTGCAATATAGACACGCGAGACGTGACACGTTCAGAATTAATAAACTTTTAATACAGAACAGCGCGAGCGGGAAGCGCGCGCGCGCCTCACGCGCAGGGCTCCGAGAACGGACACTGCACTAGTGATACAAAACACAGCCTAATATTTTTCTGAGTAACAAATAACTCTCAAATCAGAAATCAGCAGCACAGTAATTACTGACACAGTAAAGGGTAGGCTAATATATTGTTTCTATTCTATTTCCACAATGTCAAAGCAACGCAGCTTATAGCCTACAAGCTCAGGCATGCACTTCTGCCCATACAAACTCCGCTGTTCTGCGCTCTAAAATAAGAGTATTGTATTTCGCCCAAAAATGCTAAAAAAATAACCGTGTGAGAGCGTGTTTTAGGCTATATCATGTTATAGCCAGATATGACGACGCTTATAGCACGCGTCACCGCAGATCAGCATCTATTCATCAAGCCAATCGCAAATCAAAGTGAAAGTGGGTCGCAGATGCTTTAACACACAATCAACTTAATTAAAAGTAAAGAACCGAAATGATCTTACCAGGGCTGTTGCCGCTCTCTTATTGCGGTCTTTGATTTAGAAATTTTAGCTGACGATCAGTAAAATGCAGCTTATCTGTTGCTAGTGACGTGCACTCCATTACATCTGCCTATAGTGCGGGATTTGAAGTTCGGATTCATATCCGTTTTGCAAAAACACATTTATGTGTTCACTGTTCATATTGATAAATCAGAGAGAACTATCCGATCTTAGAAAACGCATGACAGCCCCATTCAAGCGCGAATAGGAACCGTTTCTAGGGGGATGCTATTTTTTATTTTAAAAAATAAAAAAAATTTAAAACGAATATTCGAATGTCAAATTTGAAAATCGAATACCAACCCACCGAACGAATATTCGAATACTCGAATATTCTGGTACAGCCCTAATTTGCATCACATCAACAACAATCCCACGCTTTCGTGAGAAATATTTTAGATGTATCCAAGTCACACACACAAAATGACTTGCTGTGTGATTTTAAAATACATTCGGACATCATACCCTTACAAAAAAGCACTGTGGTGTAGTTTTTCGATATAAGCGCTTCTCTCTGCTGTCAGGGTGTTGTTCACTGTATGCCACCTTGTCTTACATCTCTGTGTTTTTTATTAGCCTTCTGAAATACAGAATAAATGATGTTTACAGCACAAACACCCCAGTCATTTTAAATCTATGACCCTGCACCTGCTGTGGAGCCTGAAATCGAGTATCGTGAGCTCAAATCCGTGGGTTTTTTTTTTGGCCTTCTATGATTTTTATATCCACAGATGAGTGTGTAATAAAAAGGAGGTCAGGCCTCCCTGACCCCTGCCAGTCAAACCCCAAGGTTTATGTAATGCTGCACACACCCTGCCTCAAGAGACGGGCATTAATTAGTGGCTGTCTACCAAAAACACTCGCTCCTTTAGACTTCGATAGCAAACAAAATGCTCCGTCCCTGGAGTAATCATTCTGCAGCACACTGGCTGCCCACATAAACCCCAGAGGAGCTCTTTGCGGGAAGACATTGTGAGGGTCAAGAGGGCCAGAATTCATTCCAACAGGAGGGGATCAGAGAACATGGCAGCGCAGACTATGATGACAGCACCAGTAAAGATCAATATCCCTGGGTTATGGCAGAGTAGTGTAGAGCCAGCATATGAGTCACTTGGGGGACTTTTTTTTTTTTTTTGGACAAGAGTTCGCCTTTGGGATTCAACTGCAAATATAATAAAATAGTGGATTATTCTGCAATAAATGAAAATGGAAATAAAAACCTGTTATTTGGTTATATGTGATGGAAAAAAAGGTTTATTTAATCATTAATAATGAATTTTAATATACATTGATTTAACAGGACACTACATGCCATTTACTGTAAAAAATATTTTTAGAAGTGAATTATGAGTTACACTAATACATTTTATATTTGTAATGTATAATATATAATATATGTGACCCTGGACCACAAAACCAGTCACATGGGTACATTTTTTGAAATTGAGATTTATACATCATATGAAAGCTGAATAAATAAGCTTTCTATTGGTGTATGGTCTGTTAGGATAGGACAATATTCGGTCGAGATACAGCTATCTGAAAATCTGGAATCTGAGGGTGCAAAAAAAATCTAAAAATTGAGAAAATCGTCTTTAAAGTTGTCCATTTATGTTCTCGATTGTGCTGCATTCACTCACAAAAATAAATGTTTTACATATTTACTGTAGGAAATTTACAAAATACCTTCATGGAACATGATCTTTACTTAATATCCTAATGATTTTTGGTATAAAAGAAAAATCGATAATTTTGATCCATACAATATATTGTTGGCTATTGCAACAAATATACCTGTGCGACTTATGACTGGTTTTGTGATCCAGGGTCACATATATTTAAGAAGACAATATGTTGTAAACAATGTAAAGTAAAACGATTTGGAAAGTAGAAAGTAGTGTTCCAAATGTAGTTCTGTAAGTCATGTTTGATTTGATTATCTTTTATGCAAGGATTTTTTATTCGATTCTAATTCAACTGGTAGTTCTGATACTCTAATTTGATTGACGGAGCGACGTTTAGTCCAGCGGCACTGGGACTTTTCATTTTGCTCATCCACTCCATCCATTAGTGGAGAGGATTTTTCTGCAGGTTACATCATTTAAAAAAGTGACTTTATGAGTGAGTCATTGGATCATTTACTCAACTGATCTGTTCAAAACACTCATTCATTAAGGAACGCAACAATGTGAGTGAATCATTTACTCAAACAAATTTGTTCAAAACACTGATTCATTAGTAAATTGCTCACATATGCAGCTGCTGTTTGTCTTCGTTTGGACTATTTGAACCATTTTCAGTGGCCGAACAAAAACAAAAAAAGCTTTTACAGTTTGCTGCTTTTCCATTGTTTTTCTATAAACTTGCACTAGAAGGACTTGTTTGACTTCAGGGCTCGCTCATGATACAGCATTCTAAAAACGCAAAGCTCAAATTAAGACATTTTAAAAAACGCATCTCTAGACCTTTTTTTCTCATTACACTACTCAGCATCTTGCGTTTTTAAACTAAAAAACGAGAGCGCACAAACTTTAAAAATAATTATGTGCGCAGATAAATCATTTATAATAAATACTGCAATACTCCATTAGAAAATAAGAATTGTCAATTTTGATTACATGGACTTGGTGCCGTTAAACACTAGCCCCCAAGAGCCTGATAACACTCCATGTCCTCTCTGATGTCCATTTACTTCTTTCACTATGTGAACAATAGGTACCTGCTGCTTTCTGATCCCGACGTGTCGCAAGCGTGTGTCCGTTTTGGGGATGCTGTCCTCTGGGATCTGGGAGAGTCAGCTACATTTGGTAGTGTAATGAGCCTGGAGCCAGCGCTGCTAGTTGGAAACATAGAGGGCATCACATGTTGTTACAGCCTCTCCTTGTCTCGTGTACACTGGGGAGAGGCAACACTTGCATCTTTGCCCACCCTGTGTTTGTACCTCCACCTCTCTTATGACACATTGCAGCCCAGCAGGGTAATAATGGCAACCTATGAATATTACATCACTCCTTTTCATCAGAGGATATTACAATCCAGATATAGTGTCAGACAATTGTATCCCAGAGAGTGGAAGTGGCCTCTGAGGAAGGAAACAGATACCAACAGTAGCATCGCTCGATTTGAGGGGGGAATTGAGGAGGGATGACATTGCATCCCCATTGTTGAAAACAATGACAAAAAGCATCCACTCTATATAACCACCTTACTATCCATCCCATTAGTTTAATGCTGTTGTGTGTTATGTAAAGCTTATCATGCAAATAAAAAATGCTCTTATGATAATTAACAAACTAAATTACTGTGATTGGCCAATCAGAGCTGCGCACAAAGTCATGCAAGCTTTCTTCATTTTTCGCGCTGTTCACAATGGCCAAGGCCAGGGAACAAGAGAAGGTAGGGGTTTAATGACATTCACTGACATAATATTAGAAAGGATAAGGTAGCTAATGTGCGTTGATTGAGAAACACCGTGTCTACACCGGATGCAAGCGGTGCGACGTGACAAAAGATAATAGAACCCATTATAACCAGTGAGGCTGTCTACACTGGATGCGGCACAACACGACAAACCCCCGACAGTAAACTGATGCTCTGTTCTATTTCTGACTTCAAACACTCGCGCTACTTGACCAGTCTATACTTCTGACAAGAAAAACTAATGGATTTGGAACTTTCGCCTTGTTGTCCGTCTCAAGGACAAGCAGAAAGACTGTACAGCTAATAGCTCGACATAATAAGCACTCAAGATGCTGGTTTCTAATAGCTCTAAAGCGGCACTTTAATGGGGATTCAGGCTACACAGTATTTAATTCCAGTTATTTAGAATAGAAAGGATGTTTGCTGTAGCTACATGTGACTGAAAGATGATTTTAAAGGAGAGAGAGAGAGAGAGAGAGAGAGAGAGTGAGAGAGAGAGAGAGAGAGTGAGAGTGAGAGTGAGAGTGAGAGTGAGAGTGAGAGAGAGAGAGAGAGAGAGAGAGAGAGAGAGAGAGAGAGAGAAGGAGGATTCATTCCATACTTTTTTCTTCTTTACCATCCACTGTTAGAGTTTTGGAGTGCTCAAAAGTACAGGGGCTCAAAAATAATTGTCATTTGAAACTCAAGAGTTATTTTTTTTTTTTAATCTGTTGATAATGATTAGTCTATTACGATGACTGGAAGGGGACATGTTCGGTTCACTTAGTTTTGTCTTGGTCATTAACTTGTGCATGGGAACGTGATAACACAGTATGTCGTGGCCACGAGATATTAATTTGTAAGAACGTCATACTAACTCGTGAGTGTAATATGTCGTGGCCACGACATAGCATATGTATTATTTATTTATTTACAATGAGCTCCACCCCCTTTGGTCACTGTCGCTAACAAGCTTTACAGGTCATCTCATAGGAATGAACAGCATGATTTTCTGTACAATATTCTCTCTCTCTCTCTCTTTAAATATTAATTAATAATTCATTATTTGAAGCAAAATAAAAAAACAAAAATCACTATTTGCTCGTAGTTCCTTATTGTATCACTATTAGTTACTTGGTAACAATATTTTACTGTATTTTTAAAGAATTTCTGTAAAAAAGAGAAAATGGCAGATGGCCTCAGTTGCTATGGTAGGATTGGTCAGTAACATTTTTAAAGGAGGAGCTTAGCAAAGGGTCAATTAAAATTTATTCTGATTTATTATTAGTAAATATATGAATCATTAGTGTCTTTTATCTGTTGCTGCCTTATTATAAAAGAAGGCTCATTTTGTACAGGAGACTTTAGTTTTTTTACACATGGAAAGAATGAGCAGGATATTGTAAAGAAGCCCTCAAACAGATTTCATGACCATAAATAATGCACTCACAGGCAAACACTGCCTCCAGACAAACATGTTTCATACTACCAAAAGTTTAATTATGGCGCTAAAAAAGGTATTTTCAAATGTTATGGTCTTAAAAGAGGCAGAATTTGACCTAGAAACAGAAAATGTGCATCACACTTCCTACATCATCCCTCACGCCATTACACACATCCATACACATGCTGAATTACATCCTCAGCTCCAGTCACAGACACGTGCTTGCATGCCATAATTGGAACACACACATAAAGCTTTGCCCCAGGACTGCTGGCGGGTGTGTTGCTCTTTGAGTTAGTGTTCACGTTCATGACGCCCGTGGGTTATGAGTGGGAAGAGACTGACAGCTGCTGTTTGTTACACAGCTACAAAGGACAAAAAACTGGGTGTAATTGCTAGTGTTGCCACCACAACCATGTGTAACTTGCTTCATGCTGTTGTAAAACCAATTTTAAAAATGCTTAAGATGTTAATTACATGGTTTCCGCAGCTTTTGACCAATTCTTTAATTCATTTTGCTGTATTTTTGATGAAATAAATGCAGCCTTGGTGAGCAAAAGAGACTTCTTTCAATCTTACTAAGCCCAAACTTTTGAAAGGTATATATATTGAAATTAAAAAATAAAAATAGGTTTTGAAAATAGACAGGTGTTTTACAGACACTGTTTTGATGTGAAGCAAGTGCCATCTCATCTATAAATTCAATTTATCTGCACAGCGGGTGTTTGCGTAAGAGAATGCAAGGACACTTCAGCGAGAAGGCCGCAGCACCTCTAAATTCAGACATGTCATATTGTTTTAAAAGAGCACTATATGTTATGCAAGGTCATATTATATATCATATTGTACTGCTGTCGTCATAACAGGCCATTATTAAAAAAAAAAAATCAAGCTTACATTCTGCACTTATAAATGGCTATAAAGGTCTCAGCATGATGTAAGTAAGTGCTTCTCCTGAAGGCAGAAGGCATAGAAAAGTGTATTATTTGTTCAATAGGTATAGTTGAGATATGGAACAAAATTGTTGTAAGTCTAGGTTTTAGGTAAGAGATGTATTTAAATGCATTTTAAGAATATAGCTGCAAGCAGCAGTCCGGGGCCAAGCCGCTGAAAGGGCCAGAAGAGCAAAAACAGCAGAAATAGAATCCAGAATCCAGAAGTACAGATAGGATGAAATCAAAATGAATAGAAGTTCTGATGAGAACGAACACAGAATGAAGAAAAAAACACACGCTTATTTCTAATCCAAGAGTAAGAAAGATTAGTACAGCTCTTACATTAAAATGACAACTTTATACACAATTTTAAAGTTGTCCCACCCAGGACTCGAACCCACTATCTATGGGGCAGGTACTGTACCTGTCACTCATCTCGTTGCACCACTTGGCAGACATGCATTTACACAGCTGCCGAAATTCAATAGTTTCAAGAGAGAATCAAGTCAAAATGAAGAATTAATGCAGAGTATATTGTATTTAAAAAGTTTAGATTAAATCATCCAAAATTGGTCAGATTACTACTCATTACCATTAATACAAGTGTGCCAGTTTTCATAATTTTCCTACTTGTGGTTCATAGAGCTGCCATTGACTACCATTCTGGAAGAAGAACAATAATGAATTTGTACATAAAAGGACTGCATGCAATGTGACAGCTTCAGATGAGATAATTCTTAGGCACAATGCCTGGAACAGATGCAATTTATGCATCTTTTCCTGCCACAGTACCTCATGCGGTCTGGGCACATGTCACACTGAGTTGCGAACCCACAACGCGAAGTATTCAGGATCCGTGGTGTAAAACGTTGCGAAATCACTCATGCATGTTCACCAGCCTGCTGAGGAGAGGTTTCAGAGTGAGAATGAGTTCACAAAAAAAGTTCCATAACATGTTAACCAGATTAGCATGCTATGCTAATGTAGCTTAGCTTGATAGCTGAAGACCCACATTAGAAAGTATTGCAACTGGTTAGCATGCTAACCAATTAGCGTGCTACGCTAACCAGCATAAGACAACAAACACAGGCTAGGTCAACTTCAGAGAGGAATATCTCGGGAATGGTGGCAACTATCAAAAATCGGTTCAGTCATTTCTGTGCGGCTTGGTCCAAAGATCATCTGAGCAGAATTTGGACAAAATTGGGCAACATTTGTAGGAGGAGTAGTGAAAAAACTGTTTATCATTTGCTTCAATATGGCAGACAGTCACATTGTTGGAAAATGACAAATGAGATATTGTCGGAATTGGCATAAACCAAGGAACATAATGACATAATGAAATCAAAATTTGAACTATGTTTTCAAAAGTTATAAGTGTTTTTGCAAAGATCCTTATATCTCTGGAACACTAGGTGGCACTCTGTTTAAACTTCTCATGTACCTTCAGGACATGCTGTTGATGATGCCTACCGAATTTTGTAGGAAAGATAAGATATGTCAAATAGTTTAAAAGATATTGCAATTTATAACAAAATTCAAAATGGCGGACACGTGGTACATCCAATCCTGGCGAAATCGGTATCCACGGATTCATGACACAAGGAATCCATAGATACCACATTTATGATTTTCTGACAAACTGTTCAAAAGTTATTGGCTAAAATAGCCATTTTCCAGATCTCATGACCTGTAGGTGGCACAGTTCTCGAATTTTGCACGGACCCACAGATCATGGTTCCGATGAAGTACCAATTTTCGTTTCGATTGATCAAACTTTGGCCGTGATACAGCATCTGAACCAATTTTGGGTCAACCTCGTTAAGTTTGCGACACCATAACTTTTGAACAAAGATGAATAAAAAAAATCTGTTCAGTCATTGCTGTGTGGCTCAGTCCAAAGATCACCTGAGCCAATTTTCGTAAGAATTGAACATAATTTGGATGAGTAGCAGCAAAAAACTGATAACTGTACTTTTCAAAATGGCCACTACTGTAATGGGCGGAGTCTTAATGTAAGATATGATTGTGATCACCATAATGAGTGGAATCAGGTGTACTAAGTTTCATTTTTCTAGATCAAAGGGTTCAAAAGTTATAACCATTTCAATGTTGAATTTTTGAACTGGTGGTGGCGCTATAGAGTTGGTATTAGAGACTCCAAAATTGGTCCAATCACTATTCATAGCCATCTCTAGAATTGTGCCAAATTTCACCATTTTTCTACTTACGGTTCATAGGGCTGCCATTGACTCCCATTCGGGAAGAAAAAGAAGAAACTAACGGATACAATAGGGGCTTACGCCCTTTCAGGGCTTGGCCCCTTATAAAATAATGGTTTATATAATAATAGTGAGATCTGCTGTTGGCTCGCACTCAACTTACCTACTTCTCTGCTTTGACTGGAGCCAATGGAAATCTCAAGCTGCGCTGTGTCCAGTAAGCTGCCTTTCCTATTGTTAGCTCATAGAAATTACTGCAAGCCTTCCTATTGTGCAATGAAGCAAGCAGCCAATGGAAAAGAAAAGCTTGTTGAATGTGAACCACAGACAGGGCTTTTCTGCTCTGTGAAATTTGGCTGCATACTTTGTATTTAAATGCTGAAATGTAAGGCTCCATTCAGATGTTTATTCTTATATTTTGGAAATATAAAAGAAGACACACTCAGAATCGGTTGCTCTAATATAGATGATTGCAGGGTTTATCTTTCTACTAACATGATTTATTAAAATATAAAAGCTCTGGATAAAGAAAAAATAAAGGCTGCTGTGTGTAATTTCTTTGCACTAAAACAGCATTACAATTGGGTTGAGCAGAGACATTTTTATGATTTATGCTTTCAGTATTTTATTAGTGACAGTAATGATGGTTTCTGTTTTCCAAACAATGGGACCTTTTTGAAAAATACTATTGCTTATTGCAATAAATGTATTCTTTAGGATAAACCCTTGAGATTAAACATTTTGTTATTATTTATTATTGAAACATTTTTTGGAATTTTATTTGGCACCACTAATGGCACAGAAATTATACACTGCAGCTTTAAAATGCCAGAATGTGATTTTTTTTTTTTTTTTTTTTTTTGAAGATGAATTATGAAATAAGCATATTGAAACATGTCTAAAACAATCACCATCATTTATTTACAATATATTAAACTGTAATGCAAAATTATTACTTATATCAAGTGGTCATTTATTCAATAAAGAAAATAAACATTAGCTATTTTGAAAGCTAAAATGAATCATACAGATATTTATATATTTTTATAATTAATGTGTACAGCCAGCAAATGTTATGCATCTTGAAGCAATGTGATTTAATTCGCCAAAGACATCATTTATTTTCCATATTAAAATCAATATTGACTGCATAGAAAAGAGGATAAAGTGGTTGACCTTTGCAGAGGGTCTATAAAACTAATACACATGTAAAATACACACGCTGTCTCCCTTTAAAAATCAAAGAGAAGCAATGAGATCCTTTCATTGTTATTATGCTGTTGTTTTATATTTTGGCAGCTTCGCTCAATCCATCAATGCTAGATCATAAATACTACAATGAAAGCAGAACAACAAAACAACAACAACGGAAGGCAACAACGGAGTTCGGAGGGGTGCGTGTCCATACAGGTTCAAGTGAGTCTCAAAAGCCATTAGGTAAGGCCAAAAATACTGATGAATCCAATGTGACGACATGCTGTAGGGAAGCTGGGATTTCACAGTATCGGTTCTGTCTCCATCTTGTGCTTCTGGTTGCATCACATCAGCACGAAAAGCAAGCTGTTTATCCAGTATCAGTGGAGTTGGATGAGAAATTACCACAATGCCCAATATACCCAAGAATATAGGCATTCCCTTGAGAAAGCCAGACATCTACGGTAACCAAAACAAAAAAGCCTGAGAACGACAACGACCACAACAAGAAAGAAAAAACGCTGAGCCATATAACACCTACTATGAGCAAGCACTTGGTCAATACAGTCAGAACAGAAAAAGACAAGGCATATTATGGAGAGATGAGAGTCCAGACCCGAACAACCCGAACCGCTGCTCACTTCTCATATCATTGACCTGATCCAACGTTTTTCCCTCTACACATAAAAGATCAAAAAAGTAAAGACAGAGAGGAGAAATAGGCTCCATTTTCATCAGCTGGCATGGCGTACTCTCTCACTTATTCGAGCAAAAAAACATGAATTCTTCACCGTATGAAAGCGAAGAGGCAGAGAGAGAAAGATATAAGCAAGTTTGTAAAAAAAAAAACAAAAAAAAAAACTGTGTGTGTTCAGTTGGAGAGATGGAAAAAAAGTAGTCTTAAATCAGTCCCACCTCAACTCAATCCTCTCTTCTGACTTAAAGTCAAGAACGAAAAACTATTTTGCTCATGAACCCAAAACAAAGCTTTTTTCTTTTCTTTTTTTTGGTGATACAATATTTTCTGTGCATATTTTTTTCACTTGGTTTTCTTTTCTTTTAAATCTAACAGAACAGTAAAAGCCAGACATTTCTCGTTTACACAGTGCCATGTATCTTTGGCTCAGCCGTGACCATGCGAGAGGCTGTAGCATGTTGCCCCCAAGCAATATCCATTACTGAATCCTGACCGGGGCAAGAATGCAAGCACAGCGTTTGCTTATTTAGAAAGGAAGAGGAAGAATGTCAGAAGTAAAAGCGCACAAACAGGAAAGAGTCAACAGTGCTGTGATTCATGTTGCTGTACAAACCCTTTAAAGCTCTAAACACAAAGCACATGTAAAATAATAATACTAATAACAAGTCAAAAGAAATGATGGGTATATCTTTGCCAGAGTGCGTCCCATCATGCTCCTCCTCACTGAAATCTTCTGTGGAACCAAGTTTATGGAAGACACTGATTTTAACTCAAAAGTCTTCCTTTCTGTGAAAGTGAGTGCATGCGTGTGTGTGGGAGGGGCGGCTACGCGGTGGTCTCGCCATCGCTGTCATTCAGGTAGCTGCTGCGTTTGTAGCGGGAGCGGTAGGTGCTTCGGCCCGCGCTCCCTTCCTCTTTTTCTTCTTCCTCTTCCTCATCAGATCTGTCAAGGCAGAAGCGTCTGCGACAGGAGGGTGGGCTGGAGGGGGGGAGATAAAGAAGCTTTGATTAGGATCAGCTGGTGGAAAGAGGGACCGAAGAGGATAATCTCTGAAGGAATGTTGGGCTATCAAACTTTAGAATGAGGGGTAACAATATTTAACAGGCCCTATAATTCAATATAACCTTTGGTGATGCGTTAGTGGTGCAATACACACAAATCACATCCAAATCACACCAGGTGTAGTGCCATGAAACATCACCTTGTCGGATAATTGTTAGTGAAGTTGCACAAGCAAACGACAGTTTCATTAGGTAACTAAATTACCAAAATAATAATATTAAGAAGTGATTATGACAGTAATGGTAAGTTACTGTTGGATGCATCAATATTAAAATATGGCTGATAACTGATACATAGTTGATGTTAAAATTCGATAATATATTGCCTAAATAGTTTAAAAATGAAAAACACTAAACTAAAATCAATCCTTATAAATGCTACAAGTTCATCTAGGCATCACAGCATTATAATATACACTATGAAAAAATAGATACCAAATTTGAGATTTGCTAAAGAATACATTTAACAGTGTTAAATTAATTGATAATAAACTTTAGTGAGCTTTAGATTACAGCAAAGGTGATCTAAAAGTAAAAAAGGGGAAAATGAGTATTACAATTAAATATCCAAATTATCCAATATTGACCAATAGCAGCACATTAAAATTATAATAATTATTTAAATCGGATGATAACTAATATAGCACCGATATATTATGAACCCTAGTACTGACACAGGTGGTACAGATGTGTTTGCACAGTTAAGTCAGTACAGAGTTGAATACAAATAAAAGCAATCAAACTGTCTATTAAAAATCTACTTCTATAAAAAACTATGGTTCATTTTGAAACAACTTGTAATATTCTTCATATCTACTCATAATCTTTTCAGTGAATTAACATATAAATGAACTGCCCTCTAATTATACAAGAGCAAGTAGAGAGATGTAGAGAAAGCATGAATACCTCACCCTCTTCAAAAAGTCAACGCTAACTTTTTGTGTCACTGAGTCTTATCTTCCCCATAATAATACAAACTTCAGGTTAATTGCTGGCAAGCAGTCCTAATCAATTTTATGTTAAATTATGCCCAAGACCAGAGAAAGAATTTCAAACTGACTTTGGTTACACAGCTGTTATCTTGAGTTAATAAATCACAAAAATATTTCAGTGAATGATATAGAACAGTGGCTCTCAACCAGGGGGCCGGGACCCACTAGGGGGTCACGGCAAACTTCTAAGGGGGAGCCAAAAAGTCTTACAATTATTTAAATTTAGTTTTTTTAACATTCTTCATGAAAATGGTTAAAAACAGAAGTACCAGAGAAACATATCAGCAAGATAGGAGGGCCTTCTAGTATAGTCTCAGACCAAGGGAGCCTTAGAGACAAAAAGGTTGAGAACCTCTGTTATAGCTACAAAAAAGACTGAAAATGTGTGTGAGTAACAAAGTGAAAGAACACCGTGTAAAGATAAACTGAAAGTAACGTAATGGTAAAATGCAATGAAAGATATCAGACAGTACTGAGGTACTTGAGTATTAGTTTAACACCATGCTTGTAGCATTCCTTCACGCCACACCAAGTATCACCTACTGCCATCTTTAGTCACTGTCAGGCCTGTACAGGTACTTCATCATAAGATTGTCTACTTTCTTCTTCCTCTTCTTGTCTTCTTTCTTAGACCTTGGTGGAGCTTCTTCAGAGGGGCCTTCAGGCTCTAGCTCGCCCTCAGAGCCTGAGGCCTGCCTGCCAGGGGCTTTCTTGATACTGCTGGAGCTTCTGTAAGAAATAGTGGATGCTCCTGAACTGGAGTCCGACTCTGTGCTAGACTCAGACTCCGAGGATGAGGAGGAAGACGAAGACTCTTTCCTGGACTTCTTCTTGGATTTCTTGCCCTTCTTCTTGGAGCTCTTCCTCTTGCGGTTGTCGTCAGAGCTGTCGGAGCTGTCTGATTCAGAGCTGTGGCTTTTCTTCTTTTTCTTCTTGCTCTTGCCCTTTTTGCTGCGGCTGCTGCGAGTGCTGAGGCTGCTGCTGGAGCGCATGAAGTCCACGGCTGAAGCAGAGCGGCGCAGGCTAGAGGAGCGGCCACTGTCTCTGCCAGTCCTAGAGCTGCTGACACTCTTCTTGTCATCCTCCACCTCGCCCGGCTTATCTTTCTCTGCTTCAGAGTCTTCCAAGCTGGTGCGCTTGAACTTAATGGGTTTGAAGCTCAAAACTTCATTAATGGCAGCTTCCAGGTCAGGGTCAAGGTAGTTGCGGTGACTGACTGGCTTGACGTCTGAAACCTCAGGCGGGCTGGAGTCAGTGGTCCGGGCTTGCGGAGGCATGGAGAAGCTTCTGCCGGAGGTGGAGTGAGGGCTGTAAGCGCTGGAGCGAGCCTCGCTGAATGCTACGCTCCGGGCATCATCGTCCACGTCAAATTCACTGAGGCGACAGCTACGAGACAGTGACATGCGGGAGTCGGAACGGCTCACGCTGCCTGGACTGCGGCGACTCAAGCTGGGGCTGACGGCTGAACTGTATTCACTCTGGCGATCGTCGAGACGAGGCATGCTCCGACGCCGGCTTACCGAACTCATGCGACTCACGCTGGAAATAGCATCGTCATCTAGATCCATCCCAGTACGACAGGAGGAAACTCGGCTCGGGGCTATAGACGACACAACGGACTCCTTATCAAAATCAGACCAGCGGCTGTCCATGCCCTTCCTTGCCCGACTGGCTGCCTCCGAGTAGGCCTGAGAGATAACAGAACCCCGATCGTCAAGATCATCTCCTCCCTTCCTCCAGGAGCTGACAGAGTAGGAGTCATCCTCAGCTTCTTGCTTGGCTTTGTTCTTGCGGAAAGAGGAGAGGTCCTGGGAATTGGATTGTTCTTTGAGAGTGTTGAGGAGCGAACTCTCGTCTCCCTTACCTCCTATGGAGTCCTTCATGTTGGAGCGTTTCCTGTAGCTGAGGGAACTCATGACAGATACAGGCCTGCTGGGTTCTAATTCTTTACCTTTGCCATTGTCTTTCCATTCTTTACCCTCTTCCCACTCTTTTCCCTCCTTTCCGTCAACATTTACAGCATATCTAGATGGAGGGGCAGACGGGGTGCGTACAGTGTAGAAAGACAAACAGATGGAGGGAGGAGAGGATAGAGATGGAAATATGAGAATGAGAAAAAACACTGATAAAAACTTAAAAGATGACTGACATCCAAAAAGAGAAATAACAGTAGAGGTATATTCCAAGCAGACAGGGCAGAATATAGATGAAAGTTTGATGTGACAGCAGGGAATACAAAGCACTTAAGAAAGACTATAAAGCGTCTGTGATTTAAAATCAATAGTTAATCCATAAGCTCAGGTATCTACATATAAATGTAGACATAAAGATCCTTTTAGGGGAAAATATTTCAGGTAATTGCACAAAAACTGGTGCTGATATGGACCATAATTCTCCATTTATACTATATAAATTTATACTAGGAAGAGTGCTTCTGACAGATAGGACTGAAATGATCAAAATGATTGAAATTATGACTCAAACGGTCTTAAGGTTTTAAAAGCACAAGAACCTCAAGAGCCAAACTTAAATCTTCTGGTAAAAAGAATAAACAGTAAAAATCTGTCCACTGGTGCAAAGACCCATTCATTTTCAGCAGAAAGGCGCAGGTAGGCATGCCAACTGGCCAGTGGGCATATCCATTAATCTGCCTGTGAAGCCGTTCCCTTTTATAGAAGCCTCTGTTATCAAACTGCTGACAATGGGGAGAATAAGCTAGACAATACCAACAGAAAATACCCTTGGCGCTAGCTAATTAGCTTTTCCAAATACCTTTTTCTTGCTTGCTGCATTGGGTTTTGTTAAACCATTCTGTGGGATAACCGAGGGAAATGAGGTTGCAGTACTGACCTTGAGCTCTTCAGACTACCATCATCTGACAGGTTCTTGGCAGAGCCCTTGTTTTTGGACAGCCATGACTTCACCCCGTCAACACGGTCCTCCACCTCAGAGTCGGTATCAGAGGCGCCCTCACTGTGCAAGAAGAAGAGAGGGGATATCAACAAAATGAACAAGCCAAACCTGTACATAAATATTGTTAGTAGGAGGAACACAGGGTTTTACGGTGGAGACACAATGTACATATGCATGCGCCTGATCTCTAGTAACCTGGAAAAAGCCTCTGTGTTAGTAAGTCAGACTTATAGTCTAACAACAATATCCTGCAGCAAGCTGGCTCTGTATAATGTGAGGCATCCAAAAGGGTGAGGTCAGTACAACTCCAAGCCAAACCAGAAGAAAGGAGAGCATTGAAAAGAGAAAACCATTCAGACTGTAGCTAAGCAGACAATAGCTCTGTTCCAAAACCTAGGTGGCTGCCTACACAGGCAGAATTTTGAGGGATCATCGACACACTTGCGATTTGAGGGCTTTCAAAAAAAGTACCGTCAAATGCCTAATTTTAGCGACCTCCTAAGGCAGCATTGTATCGCAGAAGGCAATGCCACAATGCATTGTGACAAGCTCATAAATAGATTTCAACACTGAAAAGTACTTATAAAAATGTAAAACAATTAAACATAATTCGACTCACAATTGGTTTGCTATTCTTTTTATGCTAATTAGACTATCACTGTTAGCTTAGCGTGTTGCTAAGCTATCACTCTTAGCTTAGCAACACGCTAACACCAAATTCTATTAAAATTAACCGTGAGACGAATATGTTGGTTAAAGTTGTCAATATAAAGCACATCAAATCAGTAATTTTTGAAATTGTACAATGGTTACAATACTGCCTGTGCCAGAACTAAACTCTTTCAGTTATCTTTTATTATAAAAAATACTTTGATTTATAGCTGAATAAAAATGGAATTGGGAATTATAGGTAGTGCAAAGCTTGTGAAAGATCCTCCTTAACTAAATGAAATGCTTCAGGCTAATGTAGCCTTCGACTACCATGTTAAAGGACTGCATGAAGGAACGGGCCATTTTGGGACTGTAATTAACTTGGCTCACCATGCTAGCAATACTATGCATCTCTGGATACAAATGGGTTTGGTAGGAAAGTGTTGAGCTGTCAATAAGAACGAGTAAACACAGTCCGAACGTCCCTGGGAGCACATGCATTAACACCTCACACAGAAAGCAGCGCTGTGAATCCCAGTCCTGTTTGCTCATTTCTCTGGACCAGATAAAACCATTGAATTTATGTTTGGCTGGATTTGCAAGTCAATGCTTCCCTGCCTCTTTAGATTAGTCTTATCCTTCACTTATCGCAAAGCACACTGCACTGAATAACTATGAATTGCCCTTCAAGGACCTAGAGAGCTAAAACACCCCAAATATGCACAAGAAAAACCTTTAGAGAAGACTTTGTGATGGCAGATTGCGAACTATGCCTTTTTCACAATTTTGTTTCAAATTAAATTTTAATAATCATTATTATTGTCCTCTAACACTGCAGGAGTCAAATATCTCCCAAAGAAATTATACAACATACAGTAGCTCATTATCCCAGGCATAGAGAGAAGATCAAAACTGAAGCAGCAGCTGCTTTTCTCTGACATTAGAGTTCCGGTCTGCTTAGCTCTCCGTTTGTGGTATTATGCATATGAGAATATTATATATGCATGGACCCATGAGATAGCACATATGTCACTAGACACTAACTGTACGCTCACAATCAGGGTGCTGGAGAGGGTCTAAATCAGAAGATCTGATACACTACAGCGAATACACTCGGGACAAATGAATTTGTTATACGAGTAGCGCTCTGACGATATGGGTAGGCAACTTACGAGTGTCAGAGTGTGTATTTCTTCAAGAGCCCTTTTGGCTATTGTGTAAGCCCTAGTGCCCTGGAGGTAAACTGAGGTGAGAACGTTGTGTGAATAAACCTTGAGCTCTGCTAGCCAGCCCATCGCTAAACAGTAGGAATGCAGGGTCTTTGTAATGAAGCGCTAATGCAAAATGTCACACACAATTTATGTCCTTGACCATATACCATTAGTTAAGCTGCACCTAAGCCCAAGGGAACAAACAAACAACACAGTGAGAGAGGAGAGACATTAATTGTCTGTGACAACATGCCTCCATTGGCTGTACATCTCTGTTACAGGCTATTACATTTATCATTAGCACCTACAGAACACTCTCAACCCCTCTGTTTTCCTCCCTAGTCTGTCTCTCTACGCTGTTTTCTCTCTCTATATTATCCCCACTCGCTCTTCTTGACCCTTAAATGGGCAAATTTGGATATTTATATAGTGCAACTGTTTCTTGGCTACATCTCTGACTATTTCTTTACTAATAAAAAAAAACTCTAGAAATATCTATAATATTTAGGTTAAAAATAAAATATTTTTTTTTCCCCTCATGTCTTCCAGACCCATATGTCTTTCTTTTGTGAAATACACATTTTTCATGGGCACAGTTTTCAGTGCAATGGCTGTTAAGCTCCAAAATGACAAACAAGAAAGAAAGAAAAAAATAACAACACTTGAAATATTTGACTTCAAACAATTTGATGAATTAATCACTTGTGACAACCGCGGGCAGTGACACAAATGTTAAATCGACTGAGAGCTCTACTTGAATATTCATTAACAAACAATGTAAAAAAAATCTAAAACTAATCATTAAAATTCTATTATTATTATTAAAACTATTAAAACATTTTTGTTCATTTAAATACAGCTGAAATAAAATAAATATAAGATGAAAAACTTTAACTAAATGAAAATGTCAAATGATACAATAGTAAATTAACCTAAAATAAAATAATATTTCAAATAATTCATGATGTATTGTAAACAAAGTTTTAAAATGATGTCACTGAATAAAATATACAAGTAATGCTCATGAGAGGGAATGTGCAACAACTCTCCTAATTTTAGCTCATTTCAAAATATCTGCTCTACTCATTTGTCATTCGTTATGCCCTGTCTATTCTCTCATTTGTTCTGGGAAAATCAGAATAATAGGTTCTCTACTAAGGTTTGCATTTAGCTAACAATCCTCTTACAGCCAGTCTCATTTACAATAATGCAACATGAATTCCCCAATAGAATGATGTGACCAGAAGTGTCAACATCCCTGAGTGAACCCAAACAAACATTTCTGGAACAGCATATCCATCTAAACCTGTTAAGTAATGCACAGACTGTCCATTCCCTTTTAATACTTTCTCACATGATGTAATAAGTGGTGCTTAGAGCTTAAGGGTTTTTAGAGCAGACCAAGGGGAATGAAATGGCTTGACGCCAATGGCTGGTACATTGTTGTAGGCCATTGCCAGGTGAGTTTTTGTAGGACATTTGTGGGTTATTCATTATTTAGCCCTCATGGTTGAAAGATTGATGAGGAACACGCCTTTCTTTCCTGCCTTAAGAGGCTGCTAAGTCCCAAGAACAGAAGTGTGAATTATTCAAAAGAGTGAGAAAAAGGCAGGTAAAGGAAGGCTGAGAAGGGGGGAGGGCAGAGCAACCCCCTCACAGATGTTTGTACAAGGCCCTGCAGTATCCAACAAGTCTGCATGTAGCACCTTCTGGCTCTCGAGTTAGACATCCAGGGGACCGCCCATGGTCTGGACCCTGTGGACATGTAACTACACCTGACCTCCACTCAGAATGGTTCTTATCCAAAGTATCCAAAGGTTTAGTTTTACAAAGCAGGGGGTTCAGGGTGGGGGAAATGGCCTCTGCAGAGGGTAAATAATTGGGAACCATACTTGGCTTGGAAAAAGCATGCAGTTTGTAGTATGCATACATTATGAGACATCGTGCATAAAAAGGAGAAAACCAAATGTGTGATGTTAGTTGTCATGCCCGGAAGTGTGATGCAGTATCAACATGATGCTGCCAGTCTTTTCTTGAGTCGAAATCGAGATTTACAGTACAGAATATTCCCTATTCTGTATTACATTTCTCAAAAATGACTGCATGCATACTGCATCATCTTCCTATGAGGGCAAAGGAGAATCAAAATATGTTAACTTAAGTTCAAACTTTAACTCCTTACAGCTTGTTCTTTCGTTTCTGATACTTAGTCACCATGTCTTGTAAACTGGAGGTAGGAGGGGAATGAAAAACAAACACATAAAAAACAAGAAGTAGAAATGAGTGAGTTTCAAATGGAAACTTAATAAACATGAAAAGAACAACGGCTGTAAAAAAAATAAAATAAAAACAAGAAGTCATGGTCTTAAAAACACAGCTTGTAATTGAATATTTATCATGTCTGGTGTAAACGTTTTCTAGCGCTACATATTGCTCAAGATGTTTACCCAGAATGCTGACCTTTTTCTAACTTCTGCTCTGCGTAGTCCATTATGTAAGTGTAAGCACGCCACTATTTACTGTTATTAGGATGACTGGAGTTCTTCCACGCATATAAGTGAGGAAATAAACTCAGCTCTACGCATTAAGGTGCGGGTCACTAAGAGAAGCGGAATGAGGGTGAACGGAGATGACTTCCTCTGACAGATGAGACCAACTACATAAAAAAGGAGCTCCAAATTATGTGCGGCAGTTTTCAAGGCATAAATATTTAAGAGAGTGTGAATAAGAGATGACTGAGACTGGCTCACTGATTGCCGTCTCCAAAAGCTCAGTATACAGCGCATTCATCCAGATAGTGTCTTCTCTCTCTGTCTATCTCTTTTTTACCCACTTATGCACATACTGTAGAGAAGCTCTCCTGAGGACTGCATTAAATAAAGAGTCCTTAGAGCAGCAAGTGTTACCTGTTGATGAGATCCTCATTGTCGTCACTCTCCATCTCATCCTCGATAGCAGCCTGGAGGTCTCCGATCCTCTTGAAGGCCAGCTTGAGGTCCGCCTGGAGACTCTGGTTGGCTGCTTCCAAACTCTCAATATCCATTTCCTAAAGAGACAGGGTTAAATTTACAGCCTAACTAATGAGGTACTCATTCCTGTCTTTTTCTACATTTAGATTACCTTTGCTACCGTCATCTAATATATTACTATTAATATATTACTATATATTTCAATGTTACTGCATCCTTAGTATTTAGTGATATATTATTTATATATGTCTAAATTGATTAAATACAATTTTGCATTCACCAACCATTGTGGCCGTGGGCAAAAAAAGTTTTGATTTTGATCCATGAGGTCAGGCACTAATGTCGGTAGTCCTATTCATCCCAATGGGGTTTAGGTCTATCTCACCGGACTTATGAACTGCTGTCAAAATGCTACACACCATTTTTGAGAATGTCATTGTTTTCTGTAGTGTTAAAATCTGTCTGGAATTAAGAGGTTTAATTTAAACCAGTTAACTAGAAGGAAGCTATATGTCCACATGTCACGTTTCTGCTTTCATCATATGCTTAAATGGATAGCTCACCCAAAAATGTAAATTCTGTTATAATTTACTCTCTCATGTTGTTCCAAACCTGTATGAATTGCTTTCTTCTATGTATTTTTATTTTATTTTTGCCATATTGGAAGTTAATAGGCTCCAATATTGTTTTGTTCCCAACGTTCTTCAAAATACGTTATTTTATGTTCCACAGAAGAAAGGAAGTCTAACCGGTTTGGAATGACATGAAGGTGAGTAAATGATGACATAACTTTGATGATGCACTATCCCTTTAAGACACTTCAGAATGAGAACATCAGTGAAGCAGAACAGCAGATCAGGCCCTCACCAGCTCGTGTTTCTTGCGGCTGGCTTCCGATTCTTTCTTGGCCAGCTCGGCCATCTCCTCCTTGATGTCTCGAATCTGCCTGAGGAGACGCTTGTTCTGCTCCTTCTCCCGGTTCTCGCTGGCACTGCGTTGGTCTCGTTCCTCAGTCAACTTCTCGAGATTCTCTTTCAGCCTCGCTACAAGACTCTGAAGAAGATGCAATCATTTATTTCCCACATATATGCAGCAATAACATGCACTATCGCTTAAGTGTTTCTGAGCCCACTGTGGTTGTTTACCAAATCTAGCAAGTCTAGCGCTGATATATGCAAGATTGTCAAGCTATGCATATGGTGTGAAACTCCAAATAACTTCCATAGCAACTTATCTGTGATTTTTCACACCAAAGGTGGGCTGCAGACTGGCATGGAAACACAGAAATAACTACATATTAGGAAAACAGAGATTCTTTACAGTAACGGATGGGCATGGTTTAAACAAGCTGCCCCTAGAGACAATATTGCCCAAGCCTGCGCTGTTATATGTCCAACAAATCAGTAATAATAGCGCTTTTCAAAGCGCTTCTGTTGACAGATTTTGCTGTGGGCGCAGTAGACATTTGTAATTTGTGCAGAGTGCCAATTGTAATTCTGCAGGTGAGCAGGAGCACCCAACATAGATGAACGGTGAAGAGGACTGGCTGCTGGAAAATGTCACTTAAGGAGCAAAAAATCCATCAAATCAAACAAAACAAAACACTGAAATAATGTGCATTAGAGAAAACACATTTTAATTACGCTAGCTGTGTACAATGCAAAAACAGATGACCTGCTGCCTCCAGTAACAGAATCTATCAGACATGAAATGAAATGTAGATTTCCTCTCTAAAAGGGGGACTGACACTGTCGATTTGAAAAAAACAGAGGGGACAGAAATAATCCACATTCAATTTGAAGTGCAATTTTTTTTAGAGAATTATAAAACACTTCTTGTACAAGGGTTAAAGTTCTATAAAGCGGTGGGACAATGAGGAGAGGCCTGGCGGGTGTGTAGATTAACTTTATCCTTATCCAACACTTCAATGCCTGTGCACTGACCTTTTGACACTTCCAACACCCAGCCTACTCAGCCCACATAAGCACATGCATCCTGCAAACTTACCTCCAAGCGTTTGACCTGTGTCTTCTCGAACTCCAGCTTGGTCTCTAGCTCACGGATCTTGGCCTCCTGCCGGCTGACCAGAGACTTGTCCACCATGGACTGCTCTTGGAACTCTAGCTGACTCTGCAGGGCTGTGAGCTGCCAAACACACACATACAGAGTGAGAATTCATACATACACTGAGAAAAACAAAAGCAATCTGTATTTTACTGAAATCCTAACTTGAACAGCTGAATATAACTATTATCTGCTGATAAAAGCCCCTCACCTCTATGGGGTGTCTTTAACAAGGCCTACCTGGTTTATCAACCTTTCAAATAGCTCTGCCGGTTTACATTAAGTGATAAGTCAAACCCAGTTCAGACCAGTATAGAGGTTCTGATACTTAATTACACATGGTGATAGTGTTTGAATAATGGATTTGAGACCTGTCTTTGAATTTCTCTTCAAAGAAATAATCCTATCATTAAAGACTCAAATGCTGAGAGGGGGCGGGGTTTGATCCTATCATTAAAGACTCAAATGCTGAGAGGGGGCGGGGTTTGATCTTATTAAAGACTAAAATGCTGAGAGGGGGCGGGGTTTGATCCTATCATTAAAGACTCAAATGCTGAGAGGGGGCGGGGTTTGATCTTATTAAAGACTAAAATGCTGAGAGGGGGCGGGGTTTGATCCTATCATTAAAGACTAAAATGCTGAGAGGGGGCGGGGTTTGATCTTATTAAAGACTAAAATGCTGAGAGGGGGCGGGGTTTGATCCTATCATTAAAGACTCAAATGCTGAGAGGGGGCGTGGTTTGATCTTATCATTAAAGACTAAAATGCTGAAAGGGGTGGAGTTTGATCCTATTTTTAAAGACTCAAATGCTGAGAGGGGAGGAGTCTATTTCTATCATGAGGTGCAGAGTCTGATCCTATCATTAAAGACTCAAATTCCGACAGAGGTCGGGTTTTGACGTCTCTCATTACAGAGTCCAAAGCTGAGAGGGCGGAGTCAGACCTTGATCTCATACAAGAGTAAACAGTTGAAAGGGTGGAGCCTGATCTTGAGCTCATGAAAGAATAAACTATTCAAAGAGGAAGAGTCTAAAATATTATCTCCATATTGTAACTTTTTTGTGCAAATATTTGACCTTAAGCACCTCAGCTCACCTTAGCAGAAATAAAACAAAACAGGAGCTGATATCTACTGCACTCCACTTGCAAGTAACAGTAACTTTGTGAATATGCATTTCCATATGGATGCCAAAGTGAATTCACCTTCTCCTGGACGTCCTGTTTCTCCTTCATGGCCTCCTCAAGCTGGGCCTGCAGGTCACTGATCTGGGCCAGGTTCTGTGAGGACTGTACCAGAACACACCACAGAGGGGTCAGAGTCTTCTACACACACACCATAGGATACATAATCTGAACCTACAATTCCTTTATTTTCTTATCTTATAATTATCTAAACATAATTTCTATGCTATATACAGTACATGATCCGCAAGTATGCACATTTTCTGTTTGTATGAAATATTCATATGATTGTATACTGCAAAATTCACCACAACTCATCTATTTCATAGTTTAAAAAAATGGACACCCAGTATTTCAAATAATCAGCAAAATAGTGTATTATCCCTCATTTACCTGGTGCATACGGTCTTATTTACCATCTAGAAAAAACAGCAAGCAGTGCACAGTGAAAGGGGGAAATATGCATGATGGTATGTTATTTTGGTGATATATCTTACAGCACACTGCAAACCATTTAGCTGCTGACAGACAAGCAATCTTATGGTCTGTTAATGACATCTCACAAAAAATGGCAGCAATAAATAGCATGTTAACAGAAGCATGAGTGAAATGGAGCCTAAAATGGAATCTGAATGCCTCAAGTATGAATGTGACTGCATTTTAAAACCTGATATACCCATAAATGAACCATAAAGTTGAAGTAAACCAAAGGGAACAGGCTGTTCCATTGGAGAGGATCTGTTTACTTAGAATCTATGGAGACACATCACTCATCTCTACATTGCTGCCATAGCAGCATGCTGTGTTTAAAACACTGTTAATGACAATCAACCCACACACTCAAATAAATGACAATCGCTCCAGCGACACTTTCCCACTGGCACGAACGACCAATCAAAGGCAGAAATACAGAGTGGTCCATCTGCACACACTAAATGACGCTGTAGGTTTGATTTGCATGATGGAAGTATGTTGCTGAGAAACAGCAATGAATCATACTGGAAAATGTCAGATATGTTGGAATGATGTAGCATGCAATACGCTCAGTGTCAAAAAAATAAATGATTGAAAAGGACAACACAACTGTGAACAAAAATGCTTTTTAGGCTTGCTTCACGCTGCTCCGGCAATGCAATAGCACTGTGATTGCTGTGAATGCTGTAACCCGTTAAATATATTCAACACAATAAGTCCGCACTGCTTTTATTTTGCAGTGTGAAATAATCCCTAAATGTATAATAGTGTGTATATACACTGCACGGCCAAAAAAAAAAAATTAAAATAGGCAAATGCTAAAGAGTCTACGATTGGATCATTATTGCAGTCATTATTATGTTTGTAGCAATATATGTTTGGCAACAGTTCTTCTAACCGTAATTGATGGAGTGTGTAGCTTATTTCTTAAACAACCATGCAGGCATGACAATGTCAAGATTCATTAGGCTTATATTGTGAAAGAATGGTTGGAAGGGAGCATGAAGAATCATTTTCACACATGAATTGAGACCTTAAATTCTGGAATATAAATATATATTCTGAAAAAAATATATACACTGAACAAAATTATAAACGCAACACTTTAGTTTTTACCCCCATTTTTCATGAGCTGAACTCAAAGATCTAAGACTTTTTCTATGTACAGTACACAAAAGGCCTATTTCTTTCAAATTTTGTTCACAAATCTGTCTAAATCTGTGTTAGTGAGCACTTCTCCTTTGACGAGATAATCCATCCACCTCACATGTGTGGCATATCAAGATGCTGATTAGACAGCATGATTATTGCACAGGTGTGCCTTAGGCTGGCCACAATAAAAAAGCCACTCTGTTAAAAATAAAAATACTGTTATTTAAAATATATATATTCTTAAAATACTATTTAAAAAGAATTCTACCCAATTGTGTCATTTAAAAAAAAATAACATTCATATTGAACTTCCATGATACAAATTACAAAAACATTTAAATGTACATGTACAGACACATCTACGCTGTGTGTGATGAGAGAAAAGCTCTGTACAGCTCTCTGACAGACAGAGACAGAGTGCTGGAGAGAGTTACCTGGGCAACGGCGGCTTTGTGTTTCTTCATGAGTTCATTCATGTCCTCTTGGTCCTCCTCCGTGCGAGACTGCAGGTCATTCTTCTCCCTCTGCAAACGACTCAGCTGTTCCTCAAGCTGCACGGGAAACAAACAATAGAATAAGACAAAAACAAATATGATTGCAAATTAAAAAATAAATAAATAAATAAATAAATAAATAAATCGTGAAGTACAAAAAAAAAAAACCCTGATAGAAATGCTTGACATGTTGGCAAGTTCACAACCCATTTTACTTTCATAATACAACACACTTCTAGGGATATTCAGGTTAAAAAATATAAAGTGTCTTTGGTTTATGCATCAGGGACTAATTGGTTCATGCACAATAAGACCAAGGAAATACACACAAATTAACAAAATTTTTGAATAATCATTTAGGTTAATGGACTCTTTTCACAGACTGTGATGACGTGTTTCCACAGTTATCAATATCGTAAATATTGTAAAGTTTTTCATATCTTTAATTTAATATTTAAAAAAACAAATGTATACACATTTATAACGCTATACTTTGTCTTTTATTTTCTTTGGCAGTTATGATGAATTTAAAAACAAAACAAATTAATGCTGCTGCAAGGGTGTTTCTAATACCTATTAATAGTAACGGCAAATTTGACATCTTTCTCTCTTCTGACTGCTGTAATCAATATCTCGATATTTCTTCCGTTTCTTTGGAAGTCGTCAAAACGCTATCATAGATTTTTTTCTTTTGCTATTGGAGCAAATGGAAATACAAAAACAATTTTTGCTGTTGTCTCCGGTTCACCGCTATAGAAGTATACCCAACTATGACGACTTCTGCTTTCTGACCCCAAAAAAGAAAAAAAGGATCCATTTTAGCTATTTTTATTGATACAGTCAGTCAGACTCAAACCTGTGACCCCATGCATGAGCACCACATCTAAACATGTCAGGAACATGTGAGGCTAACCACTCCGACTTCAGCTCTCGTTTTTAGTTTGAAACTGAAAGCCAGTCTCCTGATTCCTTAAAGAGATCATTTTCCTGTCACCTTGTCACTAAACACTAGCTGCTTGCATTGTATAAATCCCTGAGAACACAGCACCGTCTCCCAATTAGAGACGAACACTTCACTGCCTGCTCTGTCAAACAGTATCAGAGGTCTAATTCTATTCAATAATAATTACCTCAACAATACAGGCAAGCTAATCTCCGAGGAGTATCTTTCAAATGTTTTAGTAAAAGCAAAAAATGTAGACATCACACATTGCTAATTGACTAGTGAGCATAAAAGCAGGAAATTAAATGATTTAGTAAAAAACATCCTCATGTAGGCAGCTTGCGCTTTCTTTCACACACTCTTTCACAAACCAGTGCAAATAAATTAATATTAAAGGGGTTATATTCTACAATTTGCACTTGTTCCCATGACATGCATCAAAAACAATAATTTTTTAGCCTCTCTGCCCCACCACCAGCTTCTATATGTAAATGACTTCTTTTATGATTGTTTAATACTGTATCTCTGAATCTGAAAATTACCTTAGCTGTATGTATCATTTTTAAGATTTAAGATTTATTTTAAGCAAGTAATTTTATTCAGCAAGTAATTTTATTCAGTGAGGACACATTCAATTGACCAAAAGTTTATGTTTATATTATAAGTTATAATATTATAATATATACAGTATAATATTATTGCATTTACTGTATTTTTGATCAAATAAATGCAGCCTCGGTGAGCATAAGAAACCTTTCAAAAACAACAACAAAAAATCGTACTGATGCCAAATTTTGGAACGGTAGTGTAAATTGTGGTCATATGATAATATGCTTGTGCTTATGACATTAATATTACGATGATTTCTCAATAACCCATTTTTCAAGGTTTCATAAATGAAATATTCATGGACTGGCTTTTGCAGATGTGTACAAATGAATGAAAATCCTGTTTTCCATTATACGTTAACACAAGACACTGATAAAAGACATTTCCTTTTTTCTGTACAGATCCATTCCACACCTTTAAATGCTGTCTGGCAAGTGTATTGTATCAAACCTATGTGTCACCTTCAAATCCTCTAGTGGAAATCCATGATCTCCCAGGGGGGGAGGGAGGGGAGGGTGGGGGTGTCAGACAGACCTGAAGCTAATCAGACAGTGATCATGACCAGACCATTTATCACGCTCTTGCTAATCAATGACAATATTCAGAAGAGAGACAGATTTAGAAATAGCCACGAAAACACCCGACTGCACCAAAACAATGCTTCAGCATGGCAACGGCTTTATAGAAAATTAAAATGTTCACTGCACCCTTCTGTCAGAGTGTCTCTTGCTCCAGAGAGCAGAGCAAATATGACAGGCGGCGATGACAAAAAAAAGAAAACAATATGGAGACAGCGTCAGGGGAACAGCATCTGCAGAATTTGGCTGCATCCGTCTCTCCTGATATCGCTTCATAATACGCTACAGTGAGGACACAATTACACAATTTTCTTCATGCTTAAATAATACTGAATCAATGTCAGAATTATTAAAGAGTAATGTATTTCACGGCGATACATCCTGTTCGAATTATAGCCGGGATCGGAAACGTGCCATTATGGGCGGAAATCATTTCCCCCTGGTAAATAATTGAAATGACATCCTGGCTGCCACCTATTGTGGATGAAGACAGGTGGTGTCTGTGTCTATGCATGCCTCTGACTCTGATGTAAAAGAAGTAAAATAAAAAAAATAAAAATCAAGTGTTATTCTTTTACCAAACACAGACAGACTTACCGTCTGCTTGGATTTGGATATGTCGTCCATTTGTACATGGAGGTCCTCGATCTCTACTTCCATTGACTTTCGGGCCTTGACCGCAGCAGCACATGTGAACTCTGATTCCTCGAGCTGTAAAGAGCACACATGCAAACACACATAAATGAAATGTATGTTTCCTACTGGACCTTATGTATGATGTGTTATCAACTGAGACCAGGGGAGCTGAGAAACAGACCTGGTTCTTGAGCTGAGCGATCTCTCTCTTGCTGGGAGCGTTGTTCTTCAGGTGATCCAGCATGATCTGGGCATCAGCCAGCAAGGCCTTTGTGCGCTTCAGGTCCTTCCTCAGACGCTTCTCTGTCTCCACATCTCTGTGGCTCACCTGAAAACACCAAAAATAGTTTGTTATCTTTATATGTTGTTCATACTGAAAACTTAGGAATGATGGTTTTGGTGGTTTTAGCAACTGTTACTTTGAGGAAACATACAAAAAAATCCATTTTATTTTCATAACAGAACATAACCTTCACCAAAATAATATTTTTGTTCATATTTGATATGTAATGTTTTATTTTTCATATAGGTACCGCAACCGTCTTTCTTTTTTTTTTTTTTTTTGGAGTGATTTTGAAAATCTTTAAACTTAGTTTAAGACAGGGTTTCTCAAACTCGGTCCTGGAGGGCCACTGTCCTGCACAGTTTAGCTGCAACCCTGATCAAACACACCTGAGCAAGCTAATCAATGTCTTCAGGATCGCTAGAAACTCACAGCTAGGTGTGTTTGATCAGGGTTGGAGCTAAACTGTGCAGGACAGTGGCCCTCCAGGACCGAGTTTGAGAAACCCTGGTTTAAGACAAACCAAAGTCAATCAATAGCCTTTAGTTTATGTCATGAACATTATTTTCTATCATTATTTGCTGCTTGCATCTGTTAGTCTGTTGCATTTGGTATTAGAAGAAGGGACATTTTCATTACAGTAGACATTTGATTTGATTAAAATTTTTTTGGGATGTAACCAAAAAGAGTGCAAAAAAAGTAATTAGCATTTTTGGTCCATGATTTACAGAAACATTTTTTGAAAGAAGTCTTTTATGTTCACCAAGGCTGTATTTAATTGACCAAACACACAGTAAAACAGTAATTTTTGAAAATATTATTGAAATTTAAAATAACTATTTTCTATTTTAAAATCATTACTCCAGTCTTCAGTGCCACATGATCCTTCAGTAATCATTCTGATATGCTGATTTAGTGCTCAAGAAACATTTCTTATTGTTATCGATGTTGAAAACAGTTGTGCTGAATTTTGTGGAAACAAAAAAAAAAACGTGATACAGTTCTGAATATGATTCGTTCTATTCAGATGAATAGAACATTCAAAAACTACAAAACCATAAAATTTGAGGTCTTTAACAACATTTTGACAAAAGGGTCTGCCTAATATCTGTCTAATATATAAAAATAAAACAAAAAAGTACAGAGCAATCTGCATCACATACTGTATGTGATATGCAATATTGTACACATTTAATATTTATTTTAATTATTAATACACATTTTGATTTGATTATTAATAAAAAAATAGAATAAAAAATTAAAAAGGAATTTCATACCGCATATATTAAATCATCATATTTCAAACCTTGACTAGTTCTATAGCAAGTTTTATGAGTGCAGTACCTGCTCCTGGGCGCTCATCAGCTTGGTTTCCATGTCTCTCCTCTCCCGTAAGACCTTCTGCTTGTCTTCATACTCCTCCTCTAGCTGCACCTCCATTTGCTTGAGCTGTTCACACAAACAAAACACTGTAACAGAACATCATGCAAGGCCTTTGTGAAGTAGGTTTACCCTGAAGAGTCAATCCAATTATATACTGTCATTCCAGACATATAAACACATTCCCTCAATCAAGGGACTCGGTCGTGAGAAAGAAGGGTAATTATAGGATGCACTGTACTGGCAGCTTGATTGGTTAAGTGGAGAGGAGGGAAAGGTGAAATATACGTGAGGAAAAAAAATAGGCCCATGAATTATACATCAAAACTCAATGAGTTCAGCTTATCTGCACCTTCGCGGCAAAGACACTCTACAAATGGGAAGTCGCTATCTGCAACAAGAGCTGCGCGCTGAACAACACTGAATGAAAATTCTTATTCAACACATGGCCGAATATGTCTTGTTTATTTATGTTGTACAGGAAGCAAAGCGAGCTCTGCATAAGAACTGAACATCAGCAATTAAAATGTTAGAAATTGAACACACTTGAACTTCTGAAACCAATTGTAAAGTATTCAGAGCGTGCTGTTAATGGTGTTAGCAGGTGACTTGTACTTAAAGTGAAAAGTTGACTGAATGTGCATGGGAGCTACAGAGCTACACAATTCTTCATAATTGTCATAAAAACTTAATTTTCTTGTGATTTCGACATCATAAAATTCATAAATTCATCATATCTCTTAATTTTGACATCATAAAAAGATTTTTCTGAGATATCAACATCATTTTGTAGTCATCTAAACATAACAAAAAAATGTTTTGTCAAGATTCTGACTCAAAAGTTCCTTTACATTTATAATATTACAATAAAAGAATTAAAAAAAATAGTTAATATATTAATGCATTATTTTATGGTGTACGGTGTATATTATTTTCCAATAGACTAATATTTACTGTACTATAAGATTAAGATTAATGAATACATATATTACCTAACACTAATATTAATTTGAATATTACTATTATTATTATTATGAATAACAATATTTTGTAAATATTATTTCAAGAGCTAATATCCTCACTGTGCATTTTTTGTAGAGCTGCTTTGTAAATAAAAGAAAATTAAAAATATTTACAATCTACAAAAGACTTGCACATTAAGGATATTAGCTAATTAGAATTATTCAGCATTTACATAATAACATAGAACAAGAAAGAAAGAAAGCTTTTATTTGGTTGGTGGATGTATCGTACCTTCTTGCTGCAGGACTGTCTGATCTCCTCCACCTCGTCGTCTTTGCTCTCAATCTCTTTCGAATGCGTCTGCCTCAGTCTCTCCATCTCCATCTCCAGACGGAGCTTGGCCTGCAGGTCACAACATCAACATCTCATTGAATACAAACACAGCTGAACATACGAAATGTGCATACAGATGCATATGCAAAATAACTCTGCCGCACAGGCCAATAAAACTCTTCTTAATTATTATTATAATGTATGCAAACTGTAAGTATTGACAGTTTCTTCATAACGACGCATCAGCTGAATCTACATAAATTAGCATATTACGCATGACAGGTGGAAATTGTGTGCATGGAGAATATGCATCATTCCAAGAGACATAATACATTAAACATCAGTCAGCTCAATCCAAAGTACATGTCCTTATTCTCATGAAATGATTACCTGTTCCAGCATCTGAATGGTTCCAGCCTGCTCATCAAGCTCTTCTTCTTGATCTTTGACCTTTGCCTCAAGGTCACGAAGCTGCTTTTTAACCTTGGCCAATGACGCCTCGTCCTTTGAATCCTGTGAGTTCTGATCTTGAAGCTCCACCTCCAACTGCTCCAGCTTCAGATTGACAGCACATATCTCCAGATCCTTATCCTGAGAGAGCAGAAAAAAAAACTCATTTAGAACAACACAGTCTGGACTCGGCACACACAGACACGTGTACGTCACAGCCAGGAAAAGTCTGTGAGTGAGAGACAACAAAGAAGGATGATATAAGAGAGGTTGCTGACCTCCAGTTGTTGTCTAAGGCTGAACACTTCCCCGGTCAGCATGTCTTTCTCTCTGCTCAGCTTCTCCCGCAGAGTCTTTTCTCTCTGCACCTCCTCCTGAGCCTGAGACTGCTCCGAGTCAAACCTGCAGACATTGCATGCATAAAAACACACGGTCAACAAGCTTAATCTCAGGAAAGAGGAAACAAAGGTTCAAAGTCATTTTCCAGAGGCTTTGCACTCTCTGTTCCTACAGTATGTGGTGGAACCAGCTGCAATCTTCCACCAAATCTGCTGAGACCATTATAACTGAGTCCACAAGCACTTAACTAGACTACAACCATAACGGCACTTCCTATGATACTAAATATATACAATAAATTAATAAAAAATGATTCAGCTCCAGTTTTTTTTTTTTTTTTTTACCAATTTAACTTATACTTCAAACGTGGCCATGTGTACAGTACATGTGCAAATACTGTTTGCTCTTATGATAAAGTGCTTGATTGTTTGTTATGGTCCTCATACTTAAGTCACTTTGTATAAAAAAATGTAATGTAAAAAAAAAATGTAAAAACCTACAAAGTTTTTACTGTGATCAGATGAAAACAACCATGATATTTGCCATTGCCACTTTGACATTATTGCACCAGCCAACTATGTGACAAAAGTAAAATGGATTTTTCACCCAAAACATAATTTATTCACCCTTATGTTGTTCCAAACTGGTATGACATTCATTCTTTTGTGGAAGACAAAAGAAGATATTAATTTGATATTAAACTGTTTTGGTTGATATTAAATTTTTTTTAGTTTTGGGTGAACTAACACTTTCACCAGACAGTTACAAATTCTTCAGAAAACAATGTCAATTGATCATTTGTTTAAGATTATTATTTATCAAAGAAATAAATACCCCACTGCATACTTTTTTAAGGAAAACAAGACACACTGCCGAGGCTGGCAAAACCTTATAAAAAAACAATGTTTTAGCAGTGAACATGGATGGGATTTTTTCTAATTTCAACCTTAATAAAAGTGAATTAAACTGCAATTAAATGATCTGCATATCATGATTACATCTGATTTTATTACATTGGTGTTACTAATTGAAAAATCCCATATTAGTTAACCATTAGTCAAATTATGTACAATGCAATAACTAAAGGCAATCGCTAATTTCTAATCATACTAATCACTATAATCAAAGCACAAGTCTAATGACAAAAAAAAAAAAAAAAAAACATTAAAAAAAAACAAAAACAAAACATACCTGCTTTTCCTAAAATAGCCAAGCATAGCAGAGTGTTGAGAAACTAAAACTCCTTTAAGCCTTACAGTATTGTGTGTGACGTGTGTGTCAGGAGGGGCATTAGGGGAAAACATTCTGATTGGGTTAACTTGTAAGTGAGTAACAATGTGTGAGGAGGGGGGAGTCATGATGCTTTGGGGCAAATCAGTTAATACTTTTCCTCTTTTTATAGTTTTCTCTTTCATTCTCCACCCCCTTCTCTCAGAGGCCCTGTTATGATCCCATAAATGAGTCTTATGCAACTCTTTGTGTTAATCCTAGCCCCATAGAGAATTGAAGGACCGCTCTCCTTGCCCTCCCCCTATCCCTCTCTTTGGCTAAATCTGCCGTCACCCTGAGCCTCAGGCCGATCATTACATTTACAGTGGACTTTCACACATGCCGTCCGCACTGACAGGCACTGCCTCCGACTGTTTACTCAAGAGTCCAAAAAGGCTTAGCTACAGCACCTTCGCACATTAACCACCGCCGCTCCGCTAAGGGCCTGCCGCTAAGAGTAATGATAGTCATGCATGTTTCATTTTGAGATGCTGGTTTCTGAGGCACTCTTGGGCTACTCTTAAAAGGATACTTCACCGATTAGCATTAAGCTTTGTATCAGTAGAAACCCAGTAGTATTTTCGAATGACCGTGCTTCCCTCCCTCATGTCCCCCTGAGACGAGAGATTTCTGTATTGTGTGTCTGGAAAAAAACCTAAGATGACGCAAAAATCGTCATTTTGCCTCATCGGAGGCTCTTTTGGCCAGAGGCTCGAGTCTACAGCCAGTAGTAGGAGCTATTTCCGAATGTTTTCAACCAGCCCATAGGGGGTGGGATCTCACGATAAAACATCTTTTCAGTTCGAGTCAACTAGTAGCCTAGTTGTATCATTTCTTCTGATACTGCCCTCTGTAACCGGTAGGCGAGTCTTGGGAGTGGCCTTGTAGGGCAGCGAAGCTAGTGCATTCTGGGAGTTGTTGTCTTTCATCCACATGAGCCAAAAATACATTTTCTGGCTTTTCTCAGTCTAGAGGGCACCAACTTCTAAAATAATTTCACATTTCTACTACATAAATGACCCAATTTAAATACACATTCATCTTTCCAGCGGTGAAATATCCCTTTAAGGCTTGTTCACACCAAGGACTAACAAACTACAAAATTTTACTACTAATTCTAATTCTATGAGAATAGGGAAGACCAAACCACAACTATAATGATAACGAGACACAGGAGAAATATCACTTCAATCTTTTCAGAATGTTTTTATTTTTTTTCAGCTGATGAATGATTAAAACATTGACAGTCAATCAGATTTCCACCCCGGCGTTAAAGAGCTTGAGCATTTAAAGTAGTAGAAAACATAACTTACTGTAAGTGCATACTTTTATAATAAACTGAACTTTATTATCTGTTGGTGTGGGCGCTAACATATTTATTGTTATAGTTATCTTTATAGTTATCGTTCTTTGTGTGAACGGGCCTTAAAGGGATAGTTCACTCAGAAATGAAAATTGTGTCATCACTTACTCAACCTCGTGTTGTTCTAAACCTGTATGGGTTTCTCTGTTCTGTTGAACACAAAAGAAGATATTTTGAAGAATGTCAGTAACCAGACAGTTGATGGACCTCATTGACTTCCATAGTATTTTTTTTTCCCACTATGGAAGTCAATGGGGTCCATCAACTGTTTGGTTACCGACATTCTTCAAAATATCTTCTTTTGTGTTCAGCAGAAGAAAGAAACTCACACAGGTTTAGAACAACACGAGGTTGAGTAAGTGATGACACAATTTTCATTTCTGAGTGAACTATCCCTTTAAAACCGTGTCCAAATCAGGCAAGGAGCGTCGCATATCTATCATCAATTAATTCTACCATCCTCTAAAATATGGTGAAACAATGAAATCACAACCTATCAGAACATTTTTGATGTTTAACATACAAGAGTTGGGTTAAAATATTGATTTTCCAATTCATGATGACTTTAAATTTAATATGGATTCTTTAAATCCATGCTTATTTTTAGTGGCTGAGTAAAAATTTTGTAGTACAGTGTCGCCCCTCCTGCAGATGCCACCATATTTTGCAGAACTAACTCTTTAAGCTGCATAGTTTGAATTCTGTTGTTAATGTTTAAAATTATTGTTTTAAGTTAGAAGGTTCCCTGTGTCATGTTTCTTTCCCCTGCAGCTGAATCTTCAGGGCCATTGCAAAAGAAATCATATTTTACTCGAGGTGTGAATGCAAGTTTGCAGTCTGTATAGAATATGATTTAAAAAATAAAGATTGAAATAATGTCTAGAAACGTCTTTGAGCGTAGTCTACCACAGGTAGCAAAATAAATGCACCTTATTTTCAACTCTGTGTTAAAACAAATTCTTTTCTGCTGTTGTTTTAATAAAAAACTTGAACATAATTTGGAATTAATAGAATTACTATTAGGAATTGCACGATTTGAGCATTTGAGAGAAGCTTTTGAGTTTTACCAGTTTTCATAATGTAGAGAGTGTGTTGATTTATATAAATCAGGAAACTAGATGAATAAATGAATCAAATAAACCATGCGTATGAGTTGACATTGTCTTGATTTGGGCTTATAGGTGAAAGTGCAATAATTCTGATGAAATGCAAAAAAACAAAACAAAATTACAGTTTTGAGCTAAATAATTGTGATTATAAGTTTAACCATTATGCAGCAGGTCTAAAATAAGCTTTTGATTGACTAAAACTGGACTTTTTATTTTATTTAACACTACTACACATCCTGTTGTGACTGAAAGCTCCATTAAAAGAGGCATACTTATCCAATATCTGGTCTGACTCACTTGCGCTGTTTCTTCTCCAGGTCGTGGTTGCGGCTCTGCTGGCCCTCCAGGTGCAGTTTGGTGTCCTGCAGCTCGGCTGTCAGTCTCTGGCATTTCTTCTTCAGCTGCTGAGCCACACGCTGCACCTCTTCATTGTCCGCCTGCAGGTCCGTCAGCTAAACACACAGATTCTCAGTGAGTCTGTACAGGTGGATCTGTCCATCCAGTGTGTGCCTTGTCTAGATGTGTGAGTTTCAGCTAATACATTCATGTTTGAGACAGTACATGCTGTTGTGTTGGACAACACTGACTATACAAGTGAAGTCTGAGTCTTTATGATGTGTGTGTTAGTTTGATAGAATAGAGTCAACAGCAGGGATGCACTTTTATTAAAATTCTGTACAATACTAATAAGCTGATAATTATTTTCATGTTATGGCTGATTACCAATAAATGGGTGAAATTAAAATATACTACTTTGTCCAAATAAAATTAAAATAAAACATCAGAACTAAAGCAATTGATTTAAATGCTGTAAGTGAATTTAGGCATCAAAACATTATAATGTGAAGCTATTCGTTTTGAGATTTGCAAAAGACTAATGTAAAAATAGAGGAAAAGAGCATGCGTAATTAAATATCAAATAACGGCCAATAAAACGTCTAAAATAATGTTGGCCGGTAACAGATACAGAACTGATATTGTGCATCCCTTGGTGACAGTGCAAAAAATGTTTGTAAGATGCCCTAACCTTTCTCTCCAGCTGCCTCTTGTTTTGCTGCTCCACCTCTAGTTTGTCATCAAACTCTTGCTGGAGTCTCTTCTTGGTGAACTCGATCTCTCTGATGGCCCTCTCATATTTCAGCCTCCATTCTCCTCCTGAACACAAGAGTTAGTGATGATTAAGGCCACACAGTTCATTGTGAGACGGCCTTGTGTTATTATTAAACCGCATATTGCTGCGATTTAATTAAATAAATATGTCAGTGCTTCAAAGCGAAGTGGCAGCACTCTGTTTTGTCTACTGCACATAGTCCAAGCACTCTATCTCAACAGGTTCAGTGCACTTGAAGTTGGCGGTGCAATTTTAAATGTCAGATGTTTATCATAACGCTGTTAAAATCATATTATTTGGCATCATAATTGCAATATGATATTCAAGGTGAAACACTATGGGCCAGATTAGTCTGTGGTCATTCCCTGAAGAGAGCCGAGGTTTAAACTCTGGATCACTGCCAGGGATATTTCACTACAATCCTTTTGATTGTGGCTCACACAGAAACCCATTCTGTGATTTTAAAAGATATCTGATAAACTGGAAACAAGCAAATACACAAAAGTTGATAAATCAAAGCAGAACGATATGAGAGGCGGCTTTAGATATGCAGAGTGGAGCTGTCCATGCCACATTATCATTGCAGAACATACTGTAATTGCTGGAAAGTGGAATAAATCAAATGTCTTAGCATTAAGTCTCATAGATCAGCTGTGTGACAGAGGTGAGAACAAGCCCTCACCAGTCTGACATGTGCATTAAAATGAGTTCTGTTCATGACAGCAGGGATTCTAAGAACAGCACTACTGAGTATTATCACGCTCTGGCTTTCACAGAGAACACGTTGCTCAAAAATAAGCAATTATTTATCTTTTTCAATAAATTCATAGTGAAAGAAAGTGCTTAAAATATTGATCATCAACCTCAGATCATCAAAGTAAACTGAAAACAAAACAGAGCCAGACATTTTTATTTTCTATTAATTTTCTATGACATTTGCCATTTTTGTACCCTATTATTTTAAATACATTTTAAAACTAAACCCTGTGATACAAAGTCATTTTTCCAGTCTTCAGTACCACATGATCCTTTAGAAATCATTGTAATATGATGATTTGGTGCTCAAAAATAATTATTAATTATTAAATAATTATCAATGTTGAAAACAGTTGTGCTGCTTAATATTTTTGTGTAAATTGGAAAATAGTTTTTTTTAGGATTATTTGATGAATAAAATCATTTATTTAAAATAGAAATATTTTGTAACATAATAAATGTATTTAAGATTTTGAATCAAATCAATGTGTCTTTTCTTAAAAAAAACCAACTTCACTAACCCCAAACTTTTGAACAGTACTGGATATATATACATATACATATACATATACATATACACACACATACATATATGAGTCAATTGGCATCAGGATTGCACATTTAAGATATCACTAGCAAGTTTGGGTTTAAATGTTGGTTTGTAGTTACTGATAATCATATATTTCCAATAAGAAGATAATTTTTTCTTACAATAACTTTGGTAACTGTGCATGTATCAAGCTCAAGTTCAACCAATCAACAGTCAACACTACAATATTTGTAAAAATATTGAAATGATTTACTCTTTCACATCATGATGTAGAAAAGGTCCAAATGATTTTACCTATTGCGGGCATTGAAAAAACCCTTCACATTAACAAATTCACACATTAACTGGATTGCATTCAAAATGTGGGCAACAACTAAATACAAGCCTAATATAAAAGTTTAAACCTTCTGAGGTGAGTCAGGCCAACAACAAAAAAAAGATATTTGATGTTTAAAATTAGCTACTTTTCATACTAGTTTTTTGTTAGATAATATGTTTATATGTTTATATACAGTATCTATCTCAAAACAATGAACATGGATTTGTCTCTCTAATACTTAAAAAAATAATAATGAGACACCAGATTTTCCCTCTTCACAGAAAGTTCCAGAAACAGCAGACCGAGAGAAACGGAGAGAGACGGAGAGAGATGGAGAGAGAGCTCATGTTTGGTGTTTTCACTGCCCCCTGGCATTTCCATATAAACAGCTTAATGAGAAGCAGCAGCTCTGATGCTACAGATTATTTTCTCATTTGTCTGGAGGTGCAACACTGAAACGCTCAGCACACCTGAAGCTCTACCCCTCAACCAGAGAGTCATGGGCCATCAAACTCATGGAAATACTCCCAGATAACCCTTCAATTCTGCCAAAATGATTCAGGAAGGCTCTGATAGTTTTTGCTCAAAGCTCAGCAATCATAAGGGAATCCCTTTACTGAGATTGCATTATGCATTTTATTCCAATCTTGCTCTGTCCAGGAAGTGATGTCACTAACTCACCGGTGTCATCGTCATCCATTTCCCCGTTGAGCTCCGATGCACGTATGAGCCGTGCCTCCATCACTTCCATCTCCATAGACTCCATCTGCTTCTTCATAGCATCAAACTTGGCCTGAAACGCAAAGACACACACAGACACAGAGCACATCAGCTCTCTGTTCTGCAGGGAAATGTCCAGACCATCTGCTCACACAGGCAACCCTGAGCCTAAGAGACACATAAAAACACACTGTACACACACACACACACACCAGGCATACAGAGGCAAATACCGGCAGTCTCTTGCTCACACACACATACTGTCTTTCACATGGACATTTAATATGAGATGACACAATTTGTATACGGCTCACGCTCTGCTGCATGGGCTGCATTGTCTGTGCTTTGGTGGAAAATATCTATTTCAGGCATGAGGAGATTCCTTACAGAAAACCATCAACTCAAACTCTATCTCTGTTCAGAAGTGTGTGTGTGTGTGTACCTGTAGATCCTTCATGTCTTTCTCTAGCCTCAGCCTCTCCGAAGTCTCGGACTCCAGCAGCTGCGAGGCAGACTCGCCTGTGTTACGCTCATCGGCAAGTTCTGATGACAGTTCTGTGATCTGAAACATACATATGATGAGCAAACATTAACTAGATGTGGCACCCGTGCTCTATATAAACTTTAGAGTAGTGTATGAGCTCATCTCACACACATATGCAACACTTCACATCTATATCATCACTCACATATTTCACACAGGGACGATAGCTTTTTGCTATTGTCTTAAGAGGTCTGGGTGTCTGTGACTGTGTATTATGAAGGTGTGATTTTGTACAATGATATAATATTAACATACATAGTACCAACTTGTAGAAATTTTATTATGGATGCCTTAAAATGGACATATATAAATGTAGGAATGTATTATTGATCAAAGTATTGATTTGCACATTAGAGAACAATGCATGAAGCATGAATTTATTCAAAGATATATATCCTAAGATATATAATCTACGATTCCTATAGACCTGCCTCTGTTTATTATGTTGGTTGCATTATGTAAACAACAATACTGACAAGAAAAAGCTCTTAGCTGGATAACTTTAGCAGCTTTAATAAGTATTGATGTATTGTATCTAATAATCATGCACTTGAAGATGGCATCAGTTGTTTAATTTAATAATTTATTCTAATTTACTTTTTATTGTTATAGCTGAATGTTTACTCGAACACACTATTGCTTAATATTGTTGTAACCTTTTAATTGAACTTTTTTACAAAAAGTTAATTTTGTTTAATTATTGTATAAAAATATTATATAATTTATATATTGTATCAATTATACATTACAATTACATGTTATTATTATATCAAATTATATTATTTAAGTATATATTATTGTATAAAAACTATTTATTATTGTTTTCTTGAATTCATTTTGTCATTGTTTTAATTTGTTAATATTTATAACATGTAACTTTTTAAATAAAAGGGGTATGTTAATTAGCTTAACCCCATTCATGTTTGCTGTTATCTCAAATTTCTTATTGAGAATAATGAATTTTCATTGGCATCAATTACTGAAACTTTGGTATGGAACACCCTACAAGTATGTATGCAACTGTGATATGCTCAAATGACATCAGCATGATCATTTTGTGTAAACAATAAAGTTTCTTTGAATAGAATCTGAACCTTGCTTTCCAGCCGGTCACTATTGAGTCTCAACTCGTTCCTCTCCTTCTCCACTTTCTCCAGCCTCAACTTGAGCAGCTGAATCTCCTCCTAAATAAAGACAGACAATCAGAAAACACAAGACAGACAGAAGGACAGGATGACGAGAAATTCAGCTGATATATAAAGGAATGACCACAGACAGTTACACATTCAGACACAATGACAGTTACTATATTTAGTGAAGTATAGAGATAGACAGGTGAGATAAATTAGAAACTGTAACGGAATGGCAGACAGGAAGAAAGCCTGCCCTGTTTGAAGCCTTAGCGTCTCTATTACCGCATACCTCCTCCTACTTTCCAAAACTCTTCTTTTGCGAACTTGAGAGAACTGCAGAATATAGCCAATCGGTTGCAGCTGTGAAATCTGTTTGTGCAGAGGAGATAGTGACTCTGTGTTTGTTTTTTAAAAGCAGGCTGTTTGGAGGCAGTGTCAGCACCCGTCTGTCTCTCGCAGGAGCACGCCTGACTGCATGGCTACACAGCACTCAGCGGGACGCGGCCCAGCGAACGAAACGCGCATGCACGCGCGCACACACTCTGTGACATGCTAATGCACTCCCCCACGGGAAGCAGAGTTGCTTTTGATCCAGCATGCTACATAGGTAATGTATGCATACACACAGCCCTGCCACTCTCCGCACACACAAACACGCACAGGACTCTACAAACACTTGGATTGAGGCAAAGCCACAGAGACAGTAACCAAAGAGACGGGTGATTTGAGTGCGATAGAGCTGCAGCTGAATTTGAGAGGGACCCCCGCGGGGCAGAGAAACCGAGAGGGGCATTAAAAGCCACAAAGATGGCCATTGAATTCAGCTGTACTAATTTCAAAAGGCAAAATCTGTACATGGCATGCCGATTTATAGCATTTAAAGTGGTTAGTGAAGATGACAGGTGCTTACGTCTTTGCCACGGATCTGCTCCTCTGTCAGTTGAACCTCGATGAGTGGACGGACGGTGGTAAAAACCTTCCACCAAGGCCAGCCCTTCACACCTCGGTTCTTTTTGATGTTTTTCTGAATGCAGCGGATTGCCAAGTCCTGGATCTGAAAAACAAGGATATTGTGTTTATGACTGTGTGTGCTTCCTATTGCTGTGCTAGTGAGAAATTGTCAGGTCTTTAGGTCTTGTCCATGGTACAGTACAGTAGCTCAAACCAATCAGAGCCCAGATGAACAAAAGCAGGCCTGTGTTTGGAGGCCCAGGGCCCCACAGTCAAAGAGCTTCCCTTGGGGGAACCAGCTCTGAATGGACCTTTTCAACTCGGGGATGTCCAGTGCGGTCCGCAATAAGCCTGAGGGTGGGACTCTAAACTTCAGGGGTTCTTAATGTTTACACTCTTAATGTTTACAGAGGTATAATCAATCTGAAGACCCAACAAAAATTTGGTAACATTTTACAAGGTCCCAGGTTAGTTATTAAAAATACTCTTCATTGCTAGTTCATACTAGCTCAGGTCCATTAAATAATATTTACAGATACAACTTTTAATTTTAATAATGTATAGACCTTATTCACATCAGCGGGTTGTACTGTTATTTAATGTGTTTTCGGATTGTTCTGCTGACGAAACACTGCAAAAATATCTTGCCAAGAAGTTTCAGTAGACAAAAAACTCCAGACAACATGAGCTGTGGAAAATTATAAGTAATCAGGGAGCTTTATACAGCGGATGCTATTAAAAATATAGTACGTCTATCCCTCACAGCCTCGCTTTTATACCTGGCATGGTGCTGCTCTGAATAAGGTCTATTAGTAAATGTTGAAATCAACATTATATGAGATTAATAAATGTTAGTTCACATTAACTAATGTAGTTAACTAATTTAACCTTATTTCAAAGTGTTACCAGAAATATTTAATAGATTTAATAGTATTTTTTAAATTAACATTTCAATTTTTTATTTTATTATCTAATATGATAATAAATTAATATTTATAAGGTACCGGTATTTAAAATGTTTTCTTTTTTTAAATAACACTGAGTAGGCTTTATCAGTTTCACTATATGCTTAAATGATGCATTGACATGTAACTTGCAGAAACTTTTGAATCCTTTTGAATGATTCGATAAAAGAATCGACTCATATTTCACATATATTATTTTGAAATTGAGAGCTTGTATTTTTCATATTTCTGACATGGCATGAACGTAAAGTCACCTCACACATCTCAGTGTGCAACCCACTTATTTCAACTCTAGACTCACAGTTTGAATAAACACTGCTTTGTTTCACCAAGCGGACGTTAACACTGCTTACACACTCACCCTTAGCAAAAACACCCATTAATGGTGTTGATCACAGGAAGAACAAACACATTTTCTTGTGATTTTGGACTGTGCAGAAATGCAGCTAGAAGCAAAAGCCCCAAGCTCCTTTGAGTAATT